>NC_054080.1:83737692-84048803 GCF_017639655.2 Falco naumanni
ACTGAGAAACCCAATGGAGTGGTTTTCACAAGAGCTCTTTTCATAGGAAAGCAGTTTAACCTGTTTAAAGGATATTTTAGCCTGTTCTCAGAGGTTTTCTCTCCATCAGCTACCAGCAAAGCACTGTCAGAAGGCTAGGCTTTGTTTGAAAGTAAACCAGCACACCTCAGCATTCCCACTGCCTGTTTCCAGCCAGAAATGCTGGCTGGGAAAGCTCACAGGCTGGGATTTCCTGGTTCTTCCTACACTTTTGAACTCCCTTCAGGATTTGCAAGCACAGAAGAAAGCCCAAATCCCATTTTGCACCGACACAGGGGAAAACAAGTTACAAGTCTCTCCCTATCACAAGATATGAAAGGGTAGGGGCTGCTCCAGTAGCCAGACTGCTGCAGTTCAATGTTATCAACAGTCCTAACGCATGTTTAATTGCTACAGCAAATTTATCCCCAGCATCATATGCTCAATCCGTAAGAGACATCCCCAGAAACTGTTTAAATCTCCCAAAGTGGGAAGTTCTCTGAGCATGTGGAAGGGACATGCAATATAAGTAGAGAGATCAGCAATCTCTAAACACACACAGGGGAGCTCAGGGCTCTCTAATTCCACAGGCTCACAGCATCCTCATGGACCAGAGAAGCTCTCAGTGAGACTCATGCTGGTGAAAAGGATGCTGTTCCAGCATGCAGCTGCAAGACATTGCCACCAGCACAAGTAGCATTTGGTTACTGAAGGGACACCTGAACCCTGAAGAGACGGATCGAGATTTCACGTGTCACTTCAGCCCCACAAATGTTCAAGGCTGATTTAGCGGATAAATGACACTACCATACTTTCACACCTGCCTTGACTGCCCACATTCAGTGCAATCAAGTGTTGATGGGATGAAGGAAGCTCCATCCACCCCCTCGCTGCAGGTGTATTACCAGAGCACAAGACCTACACATGGCTTTCTGGCGGCTTAGTTTTTCTTCAGCTCTACCTGGAAATAAAGGGTGAACAAAGCTAAGTCTCCATTTTTAACTGGCCTGCTTCCACAAAACAACTTAAAACATCCTTAACACAACCCAGCTCAACCGTCTAACATGAATCCTTTTGATGAGTTCTGTGACTCCCAAGAAACTCCTCCAAGCCTCAATCATGGGTACTGGACAACTGTGTTAACACAGCAGTCAGGTTTAAAGCAGACATAAATCAGACAAAAAACCTGTAAGAGGCAAGGGTCAGTGCTGTTTATGGGGTTAAAGCAGGTAAGGCAAATGCAGCCAGGGCCCTTCCGTCTCTTGGAGGGTTTCAAAAGCTATGCAGCTCTCAAGTCACGAGCTGTGGTTCAAACCTGCATTTGTTTCCAGCACATCCAGCTGCTGGGCTGGCTCTTTCAAGCCTTGACCACTACACTTTGCTCTGTCCTGACTTGCTAAATTACACACGTTTTGTGTGAGCAGGAGGAGTGGAGCCAAGTCCTTCCAAAATGGGCTCTTCCCTCCCAGACAAATTAACTATATTGAAGTTTAGCCTGACTGCAGGACAGGTTTGTCCAGATCCCAGATGTATTTTAGCTCTTCTTCCATCTGCTTCGTAGGCACGTGAGAGTGAGCAGGCAGGCACCAGCAACACCGGTGCTTACAGAAGCAGCAAGACCACCTTCCTGCCTGACTAGGTACCATCGCTCCTGAGTCATCCAAAGATCACACAAGCTCTCAGCATCACGCATGACTTCAATCCAGGCTTCAACATCCGCTGCTAATGCTTCAGAATTGCACTTAAGTATTTCAAGGGACACAATGATAATTTGAAGTTCAGAGCCCCCATGAATACCCAGTGATCAATTCACCAAACAACCCAGAGATACGTGCAAAGGAAATGGATTTATCTAGAAAAGAACCAGGGCTACATACCTTGCAGCTATCACAGCAACAGCACATAAAATCAGCATTTACCAACAGAGATGCACCCAAAAAACTGTTAAGTCTACTAGCTTTGAAGCTTAAAGGCAGAAGAAGCAAGACTCTAACTTCAGGAAGGCACTAACTTGCTTGGTAAAGATGCTTAAAGCTTGCTGTAGCATGGCTCTCAAAACAAGAGAATCTGGGCAACACTTAGAAAATGAGCACTTTTTTTAATGTAGAAGAGCAGCAACAGAGTCACGGCTACAGGCAGAAATAAAATCAAAAATAAAAATTAAAAACCAGCCACAGCTGAATGACCATACAAAAGATTGTTTTCAAAAATAACAATAAAAGCTTTAAATACTTGGATCCCCTTCCAGAAGCCAGCAGAAGTTCCAGCACAGCCTTAAGGTGGAGTTTCCCCAAAAAAAAACACTGCCCATGCAGCACAACTCATCTTCCCATTTTCAGGTGAGCTCTGACATTGCTCCCTTGTGTTAGATATTCACACCAGCAAGGCAAATTGCAAGAAATTGCCAGAGTTTACCTACAATATGAAGTTAAGACAGAAGTGTTGTTGCTGTACTCTGGAATTACAAAACTATGTTTAATAAGAGGTTATAATAAGTTTTAGGCAGACTTTTTGTTGTTTTTGTTCAGCTCATACAGCTGCAAAGATAAAACCCTGAACAAAGGAACAGCCACAACAAGCTGCTTGACAGAACTTGCAGTGCTGAAAATCATGCAGTTACTACTTAAAGAATGCTCTCTCATTGTCTTTGAAGAAAAAGTTTATATACTACAAATTCAAGCATCAGGTATGGCTTTCTCACAGGCATCATAGTACTACACCTCTGCAATTTCTGTTGCTGTTTTGGTCAGAAGTCCCCAATAACACAGGTATAGGGATGAACCACATAGAAGGTTTGTGGTGTGAAGAAAACACAGAAACCTGGCTTTACAAATTAATATTCTTCTCTCTTTACGTACTTAAGGCACACTTTATAGGGTGGTCACCCTCCTGAGCTGGGACACTCAAGGCAAACTCCCATACCACGTTCCCCATCCCTAGTCAATGCTGGTCACCAACAGCTAGACCAGAGCCACATCATGCTAGACCACAGTTCCCAACACCCTCCATCATGACAGCCATCAGCCACCTCCTGTGCCCAAAGGGGCATCCCAAAGGTGACTGGCATCGGCAGCCCAGAGACGGCCATCTCCGGATAACACATATTTGTTGACAACCAGTTAGTACCAATATTTTCTTTTTCTAACAAACAAAAAACCCACACACCAACACACACACCCCAAAAAACCACCAACAAAACACCAACAAAAAAACCACACAACACACGGCCCCCAAAATAACCAAAGGGGGGGTGGGGGGGGGTGGAGGGGGGTTGAGGAACAACATAACAAGATGCATCCCAAGCCTGGGAAAGAGTCAGCACAAGAAAATAAAAATTTCAAAATTATAAATAATTACTAATTATTTCTACTCTGTGACTTTTTCTCCCTCCCCCACCATGTAGCACAACCTCTATTGTCTGAAAAGCGTTTATCTGAAAGTGGGTCATGTCTCCTGGCATTACTAAATCTTCCCAAATTTCCCCTGATTAGTCAAACGCTATATCCTCTCTGACATCTGAGTGATTGAGGTAGTGTGTAATGCCATTTTTCCCCTGAATGAGCCACATCAAAAAGGGTTATAAGCCAAGAGATGGCATGCTGGATAAAATAGTCACCAACAGATTGTCCCCAAAATATTACTGAGGAAAAATAAATTGTTTTGTTGCAAGGTTCTTCCTTTAGAAACATTCAGCCTTTAGTACTGAATATGGAGAGACAAGAAACTGCCTTCAGAGTTGCTAAAAGGCTAAAACCTAGCTAACGTATGTGTTGATACACAGGATTCTGCACACTAAAGTCCCAGCAATGTTCTGTAAGCCACAGCATCCAGTCTGCTCTTCAAGCAGGGACACCAAAAACTATTGTGCTGTAAATTAATGACAGTCTAAATCTGGGTAATACCTCACAAATGAATGAATATTAAAGCAGAGTCATCTGAGACTAAAAGGAAAAAGAAGGAAAAAAAAAAACCCAATAAACCTGCTACTTAAAAAAGAAAATACCATTTAAAATTGGGATACAACAGCAAGTAATTGCTCAGGCACAATTTATATCCAAAGGATTCAAAAATATCATCTTTTGGAGCAGAAGGATGCCAGGACCCGAGCAGGATGCTCAGCTGGGACAAGTGCTGCCAGAGGGATTGGATATTGGGCTGAGCTCCTTCCCTGCAGGAAAAGAGCTGGAGTTTCTAAGTACTTACCAGGTTGGCAATTAGACTAGATCCGGGCAAACTTTAGCAAGTAACAGCAGGGTCTGCATTCCGCTGATTTACTTCACATTGCCTTCCAGTGCTGAAACTTTGTACCAGAGCAAAGACTGCTAGGAGACAGCACCCTTTTCAGCCAAAAATTAAAAAAAAAACCAAAAAAAAAACAAAAAAAACCAAAAAAAACCCAGTGAAATCTTGGAGAGTCTACAGACTTTTTGGCATTGCCAAATAGGATGTTCTCAGAAACAGAACTGACTTTTTTTATTTAAAAATACAGCCTTCTGCACCACACCATTCCTTGGACAAAAAGAGGGGCCTCAAGGAGGCCGCATTTGGGTAACATCAGCAGTCTTTCTGCCTGATGCTGAATTCTGGGATGCAACCATCAGTGCAGCAGTGCTTGGGGAGGAAAAGCCTGCTCACAGCTTGCTCTTTGGGGCTGCAAGGAGTTTCCCAGCCTGAAGCAGCCTCAGCCATCCCATCTTCTCCAGCATGGAGTGTCAGGTGCCGAAAGGCAAATTCAAGCAAGTTTTGTTACTAAAGATGATTTAGGCCTACCGTGATGGTCAAGCAGGTGGATATTTCAGGTGTTTCAAAGCTGGGCAGCACTGCTCATGTCCATCTACTGCCACAAGGATAGCCCCCATGCTCCCATGCTGGGGAGGGATTTCCCTAAAACAAGCAGGTGTGAGCACAGCCATTGCTCACCAAAACAGCACCAGGGAGGGCAAAGCACAAAAGGATGAAGATTAGCTCCGACAGCCTCGACTCTTTGAGTTTATTTTGGCACAGCAAGAGCACACGAGGCTTCAAAGCAGCTCCTGGTGAGCAGGCGAGGGGCCGGGCAGCAGAAATCACCCCCAGGGCAGCAGCAGCACTGTGAGGCTGAAATCCACTGCTGTTTCTGCCACAAGCTGCACCCAAAGCATCAGCCCTTTAAACTTGAGCACAAGTATTTTCTAGAATTCAGATTTGCATGCTTAAGACATCCAAATTTTTCCCCTTCTTTCTCCTTCCTTGCAACACCAGAACCTGGGGGAGAAAACCCCAGTACTTAGAGTAGGGAAGACATGGCAGACACCCCTGAGGGCAGCTCTCCACCAGCCCCAAACTGAAATGCTGACACCCTGTGTAGATGTGGCTTCCACAACTTTTTAGCAGCATTAAAGTTCTTGTTTCAGCCAAAACATGCCTTGTTGGTGCTACAAGATGGCAGTGCAGGTAGGTGCTCATGGTCTATCCAGCAGAGAAGTCATTTCTTACAAGGGCAGGTGGAGACAGGAAAGAAGGGGACGGCACAGTGACAGGAGACACTGACCAAGCACTGGATGAGGACCACCTGGTCTTTCACCTCCTTTGTTATTTTATTTCTTGCCACTGAATGTGGTGGTGAAACCAGGCATCAGCTGAGCCAGAAACAGGCTCTCCACAACCATGGGAAAGGCTGGCAAGAACCACACTGTTATTTCACACATCCACCTCCTGCTGAGGTCTGTGTGGGTCTGGGGCAGGACGTTCTTCTCCTGCACCTCCACTTTGTCCCTGAAACAGGACACACAGTCCTATCAGGAGATGTGGGACTAATCCAAGGCCACAGTAAGCCAGCACAGCCACGTGAAAGCCACCTTCAGCTCCCCATCCCTACCCCACCAGGAGATTAACTGTCCTTGACCGAGACCCACGCCATCCCCAAAGCACTCAGTGGGTACTGCTCCGCCACTCCAGCTGGACATCACAGTCACTGCTCAAGAAACAGCAATACCCACAGCACCCATGTTATTAGAGCTCAAAGTAATTAAGAAGCATAAATACACAAGAGAGTTACTCAGCTTAATTAGATTGAAAATTATAGCTTCCATCACCTCTGCATCCACTCGCTGCCTTGAGATATGCTTGCGCTGACTTTCTGCTCACGTGGGGCACAGCACCAAGGACCGGCTTCTCAGCATACACAGGGATTCAAATTTTATTTTATTTTTTTTAAAACAGTTTTCAACACTCATTTGCTACCACACACATTGGCAGCCCCAGCTGCCTACCCATGTCCAGCCTGCTCAGGGATTTGGCAGCTGGAGGTTTGCCTGAGCCACCTAAAATCATCCCTGCAGGGCTTTCGGTAGAAAACGGACATTCCCATCACCATTCCCCATGATTTTAAAAACCCATCTTTAAATATATTAAGGGTTTTTTTACTTTGAAGAGTGGTAACTTTCCAGAACACATCTCCAGGATGCAACATGTCATTTTGATAAGTAGTGGCTGTGATTCATTCAGAACACAACCTGCTCCAACAGCCCTGTAAATGGTGGTTAGCACATCCTACCAGCACCTCACACCTCGGTGAGACTATTGTAAGGCAGCTTGGGCAATGACTCATGGGAAGGGTGAGAGTAAGGATTATCTGGGTTTAAGCACCAGCTCCACACCTCAGTGGAATCACCAAGTGAAACTTACCACCTCATGGAGCCCACCAGCCCCACAGGGCTGCCTGAGGTTCAGCAGGATGGGAAGCAGTCATGGGTGGAAAGGTCAACCTCAGGCATTCTCAAGGGAGAGCTAAGCTGGAAGCATGTGGTAAACAGGGACACATGGGCAGAAGGACAGATGACAGCCAACAGGAAGATCCAAAAATCAGGATGGACTGGTGGACACAGCACAAACCTCCTCCTGCGGAGCCAAGCCACATTAGCACCAAACAGCCGGAGCACACCAACACAAAACCACCCCACTGGTACCACCACCAATGCCCATATGGGAACACGAAACATGGACCGAAGGAGGTGGTGATGGCCATGCATTAAGGAGGACATGGCCAGGGTATCCCCTACAGCCTGCCCTACACCTTAAATAGTATTGGGGAGGGCAGCAAGATGCGTTACACAGTATCGTTGGTGACCTGCTGCAATTGCCAGAGCAGGGTCTGAATGTCCTAACAGCACCACCAGCTTCAGATGGACGAGTACAGGGGACCAAGGAGAAAATAAATCTATTTTTTTAAAAAAAATCAAATGGGATTTCATTAACAACGGTGAAGGATGGTGGCACAGCAGGTCAGGAGCAGGAGCCCATGCTGCTGGAGGACCTGCACCAAGCTGCGGGTTCGGGGCCATACCCTGCAATTAAGGGCTTATATTCCTTATAGTAAGAGTTTATAGAGCAGCGTTGCTTATAGTTCTTGTAGTCCTATAGTTCAGCCTTGGACACATTTAACCCATTCCCATGGCTCACAGGTTTCAGTTGGCTGGAGAAGACTTTGGACACAGACAAATCAAGGACAAGAGGAGAGCACAGCTGAAAAGTCACATTTCCAAGGTGCAAGCTCTTCCCTGCAGGGATGTTCCTCTCCAAATCCTCTGAATACTCCAGGAAAGGCAAAGAGCAGAAGTACCAAATCCTTAACAGCTTCATTAGTAAAACCAATGAGTTTACCATGACTTGAGTTGTTCAAACGAGAAAGGCTACGTGAAGCCCACCACTCACCAGTCCCACCATCATCTCTGGACAGGTCTCTGCTCATTTCTGGAGGACCAGGCTAAGCCAAAACCCAACCCAACCCCAAGAGATGTGTCTTTCAGTGGGCCAGAGGCATACAAGGGCAACTGCTTTACACAACCAATATAAGACACGGAAAATTCACAGCAATTTTTTTCAGTTTCGCTAAATAGCAAATTCTTCACTAAAATGCTTTGCAAACATTTCAGTGCCTGCCAAAGCTTGAGATTTTGCTGCTGTAAAAGCAATCATTTTCCTGACTTGAATTGTAGTTCATACTGGTATTCCTTTAACTGCCACAAAATGCCTCTGTTTGCAGAACAGGTCAAAGAGCAGAAAATAACACCACCTAAAAAAAAAAAAAAAAGCCAACCACAAAACAAAAAAACAACACAGGGCTTCACCTACACTACCTGCTATTTATTACACCGCTGACTAACTCAGAAGGTGCAAAGTCCACCTTCACACTGAGGTTAGACTACTGCTGTGGCTTCCTTGCCAGACAGCTATCACAGTAAGGGTACACTACTCCTTTTTTGGCCAGAGCTACAAACCAATTGATGTGTAAATTAAAAGCCCAACACACCTAGAACTGCACTGCACCTACAGCAAACTGAGACCAGCTTCAAACATGTATATATATAAAAAAATATAGATACAAACATATATAGACTTCTTTCATGGTCATCAGAAGGTACGTGCACATTCATGTTCAGGGTCACCATTTTCTACACCTGGGTATTGGCAGCAGAGAATAAGTGAGCAAAAATCCTGCCTTGTAAATGCACTCCTCAGCAGCAGCCAGGCTGCCTGTGACAAACACACTCTTTCCACAGGGCAGAAAAGGGAAGGACCAACTCATCCCATAAGAACCAGCACAAGCCATGCACTACCTCAGGCTCCGGACCTACCACAGTTCCCAGGTTTCCACCCTTCACCTAGGAACTAAACTAGCAAATTGCTGCAACTTGGGCTTGTGTGTATTGGGATTTGCAGCCTCCTCCCTCGATTTCACACCCTTAAACAGTATTTTTAAGAATTCCTCCCCTGATCATTTTTTTAAAAGGCAGTTACCTAAACCCTACCAGCAAGAGGGCATAAAGCAGGAATCAAGCTGATTAAGCCTGCCAGAGTCATTGCTGGGGCTGTGCCCCAGCACCTGCACTGAGCTCCATGTTTCTTATAGCTCAGTGGCTCTCATCTAACCTCAACACAGGCGCTATTAAATGCACAACTGAGATGAACAATTGCAATAATAAAAAACAGTTATTTTTGCAGCACAAAGCCACTGGTACGCCGTGCCCTGCAGCAGGGTATGTATCTACACAGCACCAGGGAACCACGGGGTGACCTCCGGACATCTGCGCATTGAGAAGAGGGAAACACCCACAAAGACACCAGCACACATCTCACACCTCCCTTGCATCTACTCAAGGCTGTTATAACGGGTGGACTGAATGGCATCTAACCCCCCAAGTCTGGCTCTGCTTTTCTCTCCTCCATGCTGTCCCCAGGGAAGTCAAGGTAGTCCCCAAGGTGCTGTGGAGGTGGCCATGCC
This sequence comes from Falco naumanni, assembly GCF_017639655.2. Classification (NCBI taxonomy): domain Eukaryota; kingdom Metazoa; phylum Chordata; class Aves; order Falconiformes; family Falconidae; genus Falco; species Falco naumanni. The sequence continues at coordinate 83,746,973 of NC_054080.1, forward strand.
CTTGGCATGCTGTGCAGGTGCAGAGAGCTGGCTGGAGCAATCATGCTGTACATTTCAATTATTTTCTCTCTGCTACTGCAGCTAGTAACAAGGCATGATCAGGAGAAGCCCAGGGATGCCGATGGATCTGGCTCCTTCAGCAAGACAGCCCCATCTTTAAATAAAAATCCCAGCATGGTCTCTGAGTCGTCCTTGTCCTTTGTGGCACAACCGAGACGTGTTCTCATAATCTAAAATAAAGACAGAAAAAAAACCACCAATCCCCTTCAAGTATAACCTGCTTTTCCTACCAGCAGCTGCAAATGGCAGAGGCAGGAGTTCAGGAGCTCTGCACTAAAGGTCCCATGATGTCCTGGGACTGAACCCCAAACTTCCCCTTTGCCCCATACTTATTCCTGGAAATTTTTCTCTACACAAGACACAGAAAATCTTCTCTCTTCTTCCCAGCTGCCCCTCAACCCCAAAACAGCACATAGGCACTCACTAAGGATGAATCCTCCCCGAGCCTTGAATGATAAATCATTTTCAGAAAGGTTTTATGCCAGAAGGTTTATGCCAATTCATTGACTCAATCAGTGTGTGATCACACTGGCAATATTTGTTCGCTTTTGAAAATTTTCATCCCAGGGAAAGAAGCCACCAAGTCATTCCAGCTACTTTATTTAATACAACAACTTTAAGTAAAAACCAGAGCGTTTTCTATACCCAACACCAGCCATTAGGATTTTTTTAATGCATTCAGTTCTATCATCTATTAAAAAATACTTGGCAAATAACAGTCACTTAGCACAACAGGAAGAAACAAAATAAAAAAATAAATAAATACCCTGGTCTCTTACTCATCCAGAGCTTGCAAACGCTCTCAAGAGCATATCTCGAGCTGCATAACAGCCCAGGAGCAGAAAGGCACTGGTGATTCCCTAGCCTGGCAGAAGCACTATTTTGCATGAAGTTCAGAGGCTACACTTAAATTAACAATTAACATATTTTAAGAAGTGCCTTTAAGAGAGCAGAACATCCAGAAGCAAAAGCAATTGTATTTGTTTTAGTAACATGAAGAGCCCCACCTTACAGTAACGAAGGCTAGCTACACAAACTAGTCTAATCTCCAGTTCAATGCTGCAAATCAAGCCATTGCTGGAGGCTGCATCTTCCAGGGGCAATGTCCTCCCTCCATCCCACCCAAAACTCAGCTCACGGGAGCAGAGCATCCCTGTTATCTCATTACAGAGTAACACTGGCATCTGCACAGGCTTACAGGGATTGGACTGCAGTTACCTTGGCTGTAGTTTAGCTGCATCAGCAACAAGTTTCTTTAGAGGGCTCCGGCTGGAGAGGAAAGAAAGATCATTGCACACAGGGAGCTGCCTCTGCCTCCTGGCTCAGCTAAATAGGGTTTGAGAAATTCCCCTGCCCAGCTACAACCACTTCGGCTGGGCAGTGCTGCAGCTGGGCAAGTTCCACCGCTACCATGCTCCAGCAGGAACCCTGGGAACATGGTGGCAGCAGCAGGACAGCCTTAGAAAGATGTTTGCTCAGGGTAACCAGGTGATACAGAGGTTATGCAAAACTCCACCAATTCTCCATCTGGAACAGGATTTTGTAAGCGGGAGTCCTCAATGCCACTACCTCCCCTACTCCTCTTGCATGCACTGGTGCTGGCAGCTTCCAGGACCAGGTTTGCACCCTGTAGCATACAGCTCCTCTTCTGCTGGGACACAAGTCACATTAAATTCCTGTTTGCTTCTGCAACAGAATGAAATCCACAGCCAGGTAATCCAGAAGTCCCCAGGTACTGCATCAGGAGTGAGAAGAGTATTATAATGGTCTCCCCATAACTATTTACCCAAGTGGAGTCCTACATGCTTGAAGGTTGATGCAGTTTTGGAACTACTCTCATGCCTGTAATTAGGTACAGCTGCTAATTACCTTATTTGATGGGGGCTATTAAACACCAGTCATCCCTTCCCTTAAAGGGGCACAGATGGGACATCACATGGGAAGGGCTTCCACCAGCAATTCACAGCTGCTGGTGTTTCCAGGATTGGTTCCTCTCCAGTTTAAGTGCTCCTCAGGGCAGTGTTGAGTCTAACGCAGCAAATTTATCAGCATGGCTTAACAAACATGAACTTAAGCACCAAGAAAATACGACATGTCCCTGGAGATCTTCTCTAAGCACCAAGTGGAAGTTAAGGGCTCTCTACACAACACATAACAGCCCAGCAGGAAGGAGAGGGGCGAGGACCTCACTCAACCACTCTGAAGTGGCTCCCCAACAGTTTCTCTCCTCCTGGTTCAAGCATGAGAAGGAAGGATTCCAAGGGAGGTACCACTGTGGCTGTGCTAAGGCAACACTGCACATCTGATCAATAGGCTTTTGGCAAAACAGCTACATTGATTCCAGCAAGCCGGATTGTCCGCCTTCCCTCAAAAAACCTTATCCTCATCCTGCCAACAAGGTGATCCAGGAGGCCCTACCTCTGCACTTGGAAAGCCATCTCCTGCATGGTAACACCCCACTGAAGCTCTCCTGCTCCTCCCCGCTCCTTTCCTCTGTTCATTCTCGTGCCCAGCTACTCCGTGAAAGCATCTTCCAGCAGCCATGTGCAGAGGGTGAACCAGCACCCGACTGCTCAGGGCAGGGCAGCCCACCACAGCAGGCTGTCTTCTCCACACCACACTCTTGGAAGCCTCTACCATATACAAGCTGTGAGCACCCAGCAAAGCTACAGGCCACAGGGCCAAACACCTCCATGCACACAGAGGTGACGTGCAAGCCAGCACTGGGACCTTCCTTAATGCTAAGAGCAGGCTACAGAGCAACCTATCTGCTTCATCTTCAGGACCTTCGTCAGCAACTGGCATGATCAGGCTCGGCATCTTCAGGCTGTTGGGTTTTTTTAAAGCCTTCTGTGCTTTTTCTTATATACTCAAAGTCACAGAGAACACTTTCCTGCTGCCTCTAAGCCCAGAACGACAGCCCTAAATTTCACCGCAACACCACCACTCAGCCCCACAGATGACAGACTCATATGGGTTTAAGGCACCATCCACGGCCCCACCACAGCTGTGTCTCTAAAGTGTCATCACATGACAGACAGACACCAGCAGAAGGGCCAGCACTGAAACACCAGCTCTCATCAAAAGGTCTTTTTTATTATTCAAAATAAATTAAAAATTAACAGCATGCACAGATTGTCACCAAATCCCCATCGCTTCTCAAGTGCCTCATCAAAAAGTCCCTGTACAGCAGCCAGGATCACTAGCAGTGCCCCAGCAGCCACCTTATACCCATTCAATAGATGAATGGGAACATAAACCTAACCAAGTTAGCATAAAAATACAACATAGGTTAATTACCTGATTCTTGAGTTAAGAATCAATTAACCTGGTCGTTACAACCAGCCCACAGACAGGGATAATACAGCACTTGCAGCCAGCCTTCCTCCTCCCCAGGGATACTTGCCATTGCATCCACGCATTCATCCAATGAGACACTGTGGTCAGCACATCTGAGCAGTTTAACCATGGCTTGTATGTGCTCCACTTCAGACTTACCCCATGGAAAAACGTTTTCCAAACCTGAGACTTTGCTTTTGAAGAGCTCCTGAGAAGGACAAGGGTTAGCTCACTCACAGACAGCCCCACTCAATCCAACAGGGCTTCTTAAATTCCCACAGGTTCAAAGGAGGGGCTACCAGATTCACAATTCATCCTTCATCTGTTTGATTTCGATGGCAAAAAAAAAAAAAAGTGGCACCCCCCAATTTTACATAAAAGCTGTCCGTGAAACGAGTTACAGAAGCAGACATCTGCAGCAAAGTTAAGCCCAGAAGACTGGCACGGAGACAAAAAGCAGTTTCCTGAGAGGGCTGGTGCCAATCTGGCAGCATCTCTACACTGACCATGGTCAAAGGAAGAATTTAAAACACTAAAATTCTCATTATGACAGTAGATGATGCTGGCACTTTACAGTCTTTCAGCAAAAAGTGTTCTGAAGCCAAGCACTTTTCTCGATGAGCCCCTGCCTAGCGTTATTGATGGCTTTTACTAAGCACATTCCCTGGACCCCGGCTGCCCGCCGCACTCCCAGTAGCCTCGGGAAGCCGCGGAGCGCGGGGACAGCGCTCCCTCCGCACCAGCCCGCACCGGGTGGCCTCCGGCTGCCTGCGAGGAGCTCCTTCGTCAGGCCAAGTCAACCAGCAAAGATCTCTCCGGACACAAACCTCCCACCGGGAACGGGGTGAAAAGCCCGAACAGCGCCAGGAGTGCCGCTGCTCCCTCAGTATCCCACAGCCACAAAATGATTTAAAAAAATAATCTGAAAAAGTGGTATCTTGCCTAGATCCCAGGCTCTGCTTAAAAATCACCACCCGAGCCTCCCATTACCACAAGGAACACTTTTCAGAAGCAAATCTGGGTTTCTCTCCGGGAAGCAACGGGGAGGGCGGGCGGCTGCCCCCCGGCCGGCACAGGGCGCCCTGGCCCGGCGGCGCGGCACCCTGCGAGGCCACCAGCCATGTCACCTGCCCCGCCGCCGCCCGCCGCCGCCTCGCTCCCGCCCCCACCCGGGGATCGCGTTCAGAAAACTGGACTCTCAAAACCGGGCGCCTTGAGAGCATTTCGGCTAGTTACAGCACTTGTACGGGCTGTTTTCACCTCTCTCTCCGCACCAAGGCTTTAAGAATATGAGGGGGGGAATTTTTTCTGTGAGGATCTGGGGGAGCCGAGTGTGTTCTAGCTGCGCGTTCGCCCCCTGACGTGACAGACCCCGCAAAGGAGAAGCCAACGCTGCCACAGCCGCAGCCCAGGGGCGAAGTTCACCCTTCCCTGAAGAACCCCCGCCACACCGCCCACCCGGGCGGGTGAAACCCCGGGAGAGATCGCTCACCCCAGGGGACGACGACGACAACACCACACCCGTCCCGGCTGCCAGGGCGGGCCGGTGCCCGCCGTGAGGCGATGGGCGGGCGGGGGGTCCCTTCCGCTCCCCGAGCGCCGTTCCGGGGGGTGCGGGGAAAGTTGTGGGTCCCTCCAGGGCTGGGAAACAACCACCCGAAAATACAAGGAGCCCCCTCACACACACACACACACACGCTTCGCTCACCTCGGTGTAGAGCTGCGCGGCGGACATGGCCGGGGCGGGCGGGCTAGGTGCAGGGCATAGGATCGGCAGGCAGAGAGCGGCGCCGGCGGACCGACCGACCGACCTTTACACTCGCCGCCGCCGGCCGGGGCACGGGAGTGAGCGGCGCGGCGGGAGAAGCGGGAGGAGGAGGAGGCAGCGCGGCTCCGCCTCTGCCGCGCCCCGCTCAGGTATGGGGCGGCTCGGCTCGGCTCGGGCTCGGCTCCTTTCGGTTCGGGCAGGGCTCGGCTCGGCTCGGCTCGGGCTCGGCTCCTTTCGGTTCGGGCAGGGCTCGGCTCGGCTCGGCTCGGCTCGGTTCGGCTCGGCTCCTTTCGGTTCGGACAGGGCTCGGCTCGGCTCGGCTCCTTTCGGTTCGGGCAGGGCTCGGCTCGGCTCGGCTCGGGCTCGGCTCCTTTCGGTTCGGGCAGGGCTCGGCTCGGCTCGGGCTCGGCTCCTTTCGGTTCGGGCAGGGCTCGGCGCGGTTCGGGCCCGCTTCGGCCCTCCCGCTCCGCGCTGCTGGGTGCCTGAGGGCGCAGCTTCTCACCGGGCTCGGGCGGCGGGACCAGCACTTTTCTTCATGGCTTGTGTAAGCTTTTGTTATATTTTTTTAAAGCCTTTTTTTATACTTATCTCTCCTTCCTTTTCTCGGTGGGGGATCCTCAGGACCCCACCAGGCTCCGGGCCTGGCCCTCCCTGCCTTGCTTCCTTCACCGGAGCTACTGAAACACATCATATTTGGTCTTCAGTAGGGTTTTTTCCCTTTTATTTTTCTATTTTTCATCCTTTCCCGTGCAAGAAGAGTAATTAAGCCCGAGGCAGGTGCCCCTCGCTGGTCTGAGGCCCTGCCTGGGGATCAGCCGTGTATGGGGTGCCAGGAGCGGCTGTAACGGGTGCCCTGTGCCAGGGCACGCCTGTGCCTGGGACCGGCAGCATTGCCCACGGGAGCCCGTTGGCGATGCACCGGGGATGTGGTGTTCTCTCTCATCTCCTGCCAGGAGGTGGGTTTGGGTTCCCTCACCAACACTGTGCTCTTGGGTGCTGCTTGTGTGTCAGGCACTCCACCCTACACCAATGGCTGGGATGGTTTCTTCAGCAAAAACAGCCAAAAATTGTCCCCAGCCTGTCAGTCCGTGGCCGCGCCGCCTCACTCCATGTCACCACCCTGTGCTTCAAAGTCATGTTTATACGGCGCTTTTTGAGCCCAAGAAGGATGATGCAAATTACAAGGTATTCCTTATTAATCACTATTACTATTTATTGTCGTTCAAGGTATTCTGCATATTAACTAAGGCATAAAACATGACTCATGGCACAGTAAAAATAATCAACTTTTTTCTCCCTAAAACTGAAATCACTTCTGGAGAAAAATGTCTTTTCTATGTCAGATGGAAAGACGGTGCTAAGCATCATGGGATCACCTTAAGGCTATAGCAAAGCATGAAATGAAGCCAGCCCTAAAGCAAAAAATGTCTGAGTTCCTTAAAGACTGTGCAGAAAGAATCATAATCCTGAAGATTGTGGCTTATTCTCTGCCATAGTTATTCACTCCTTAAGGGGGGATCCTTCCTGTGGTTTTGGGCTGTGCCGCCCGCAGGGCACACACAGCCTTTCTTTAAAGTGATCACAGGTGGCATCTCACCATCTGCTCCTCATCCCTTGGGCAGCTAAACCCTCCCTTCAGCATATATTTTCTTTAGCCACCCCAAAGCCTGATAGGGAACAGCACTGATTTGGTGGGAGTACAGCCGACAGTGCAGATACCTTTATTTTCCAGCTCTGATGTTCTTGATGAATCCAAGTAAATAGCAGGTGACTCTGGGGGAAATTTGGGATGGAGCAAAGAAGGGGAGAAAAACCTGCACCCTGTCTGGAAATTACCCTGGGTAACACATTTGACAGCGTAATCTCTGCAAAGCCTCCAAGATAGCTTTGTTGGGCAAACAAAACTTGTTCCACTCCTTTTATTAAATCAACTGTAGAAGCAAAATGTGAAGTACCAGCACAACCAGGAACAAAGTTTTCAGTGAAGCCTAGGTAGCAGTGATAGCCCAGAGGCAAAGCACAGCCATTCCCATGAAATACCGGCTGGTGCCATATGTGATCTTCCATTAATCTAAAACTTTAATTAAAGTTAGAAACTGAAAACCCAAAACCACATACAAAATCCCTGAAGTGTATCCTAAGTGCTGAGTTGCTGGAAATTGTCTCCTGCAGGACAGAGCTTCTTTTCATTTGGGAATCAAAACTTGTGTTGATCATAATATTTAACGAGCATTGGCTCTTAAATAGCATTTTATGGTACCACCTCTTGTGTTCATGTCAAAGGCGCTTAGAGGTTAAAATGAACCAAATACCAGGGCTTTTTTCTCTTCTAAGCAGAGCCAGTGGCTTCCTTGCAAGTACAGGACAGGTGTGGGAGATGTACGTGCTCCTCCAGTGCTCACAGGTCCAGGCTTGTCCTTGTGTTGCCATGACATATGGAGACCCCAGGGACAGACGGATGTACAGATGATGGCATGGAGTGGTGAGGGACTCTGGAGGGCTCAGTGAAGTGAGCAGGGAGCTGTGGCTGACACTGGAGGTTAGGAGTGTAGTTATCTGCTCTGCAACAGCCACGCCATTGTTCTATGTCAGCTTTGGGGTTTTATTTAGGTAGAGGAGCAAAGGCCAGTTTGCTGTTGAATTCAGATGGGCAGGAAAAACCAGCATTTCTGCAGTGAAATCCCCCTGACCCCCAAACTACAGTTACAGCACTGAATTCCAACACACGAGCAGTGCATTAACACTGACAACCCCATCCCGAAATCCTCCACAGAAGTACTTTGCAGCAGGATCTATTGCTGAGAGTGTGCATGGCCAGGGGTAAAATAAGAGCTGAGTCAACCTTATTCTTCAAAATCGGTGGCAATATCTGCACAGTTCAAAGTACTTTAAACTCTGTGCATGTACATTAAAGTTTGCAGGGAAAGGTTTGTGCTTTTGCTGGATGTCTCTTGTATGTGGTACCCCTTGTGCAGGTAATGTAGAAATACAGGGCATCAATTCAGACAGCTCCAAATGTCATTAGGACAGAGTTGACTGTTGCTAAACACAACCCCAGATCCTGAATTTTTGCATGCACAGGCATCCTAAAGACTCGAATCCAGACTTTCTTCCTCCTGGGTTGTGCAAAAGTCACCACATCCTACGTCTGGACATGATCCTTGGGTCTGGCTGGGGCTGTACCCTGGGCAGGGTTGCACTGGCTGTTTCTGCAGCCGATGTTCCTACCTGTGTTAATGAAAAATTAATTGAGGTGTTAAAACAATGAATAATTAACGCAGGTAGATTTTCCTGCAAATAAAACTGATTTTGTCCAAAGCTAGATGTAGCTTTGGAGCAAGCCTCCAGCCCTGAAGGTACTCCCACAGGTGTGGGAGCCTGCAGCCCAGCCCCAGGGAGCAGAGACTAAGCTAGCGTCATGCCACAGGGCACCAGGAACTGCTTCCCAGCTCAATGCCTCATGCATGGCCAAAAGCATCAGTATAAAAGCCCTTGGGAGCAGACAGGTGGGTACGGAAAAGTCTTACAGCCCTGGCAAGTGCTGCGGGTTCAAACACTGGAGTGGGTCTGGGACAATGTGATCAGGGGCTGGCATTCCCAGCTCTGCCACAGGCAAATCACCCACATGCTCCACACTTCCACTCTTCCTCCGTCAACGTGGAAAATGTAATTCAAAAAAAAGCACAGGAAAGAATATTTTTCAAAGCTCTAGTACCTTTATAAATTAAGAGGCTGTAACTGCCTGGGTTTTAAATGCCAGTGGTTTCATCTCTGCGTTGCTCACAGCCCTGGTGTGGGGAGAGGTCACCTAGCCACGGACCAGGCTGCTTCACTTAGCATCAGTGTCCCTGTGCTCTCCATTTAATAGACAGTTTGGCTCCAGGATTGCTCACATGGTGTAAAATACCATACATATGAGTAGTATCTAACACTCCTGAGATGCTCAAGACCTGTAAGCTGCAATTTATCCATTTGGCTGGTGCTTGTAAGTCACAAATCTAACATGAGAGCTGGTCGGAGGGAGGCAAAGGCACAACCGCCCTTTGAAACGTGCTAGTCAGCACTCTCTTTGCCCAGTTTACTGTGAGGATGTTAAAGGAACTGGAAGAAGATGGACATCAATAGGATTAAGGAAATTCTTCAGTCTTTGACACACAAAATCATTCTTACCACTCACTCATCTGACTGTTAGGGGCAGCGGGAGGAGTCTGCTGACCCACCAAGCCACTCAGCAACCTGGTATGAGTCTTATCTGTTCTTCTCAGCTAACCTGAGGTCTACAGAGCACTCAGCAGCAAAGGGGTCAGCCCCAACAATGTGTTCACCAACCACAGATACCAAGTTTGGTTGCCCGTTATCCCATGGGAATTAATTTTTGCTGAAGGCAAACCTCTCCCAGTCTGATCTTTATATTTTTGTGCAGACTTCATGTTCATTGCAGAGGAGTTTTGCCTCCAGGAGCAGGAGCTCAGACACTTTATAAACGCTTGTAGCTCTGACCACCTTGTCTGAGTTATTATATTATTAAAAAAGGATTCATTATGGTTCTGGATAGCTCAAATTCACCTAGCTCACCAAAGTGGTATTTTTTGCCTCTCATATTGGGTGTACCTAATGACAGTATCACAGCCTTTAATAACGTCCTTTAATTAATCCTGAAATTCTGAATGTGCTGTTATGTTCATTTTTCAAAGACAGGTCACAGTAGTAAAGAAAAATCTGCATTGCTTGCACAGGGCCACACCAGGAGTCTGTGGCAGAGCAGGAAATTAAGCTCTTAATCATTCTGCCGATTTGACCCAGCAGTGAGAGCAGAGACCTATGACTACCTGAGCTCTCCGGACTGATTAAACTATAACTAATTCCATTATCTGGGATGGCATTTCCCACCTGCAAAATAGGAGGAGCAGCTCTGAAGTCCTCTATACAGCTTTGGAGACTGCAGCTGAAAAGCACCGTGCAAGGACCAGACATCCTGACTAATGAGCCACCTCTCCTGCTTTGCAGCATTTTCACATTGATGAATGTTTTCTTTCTCTGTGTCTGTAGGAGACAGATCCTGTTTGGATTCAAGTTGAAGGAACTAGACATGAAGAGGCTCTGCTCTGTCTGGTCACCTGTCTGGATGGTAGCAGCTGGTGAACTTCTGCCTCTTCACCTGCTATCTCAGAAAGCTGCTCTCAGAGAAGTTTTGTCTGGAAGAAAGAATAAAACCCCACCACACTCCTTTGCCTCTCAGCAGGGCAACATCTCCAAGCCAGGTTCTTCCACCATTTACACACATAATTAGCAGGGCTGCTCTGCTAAGATCACTGATACTGTTTCAGATTAATACCCCGCTACCTGGCCTTTTGCAAACAGCTGTAGGCCTTTCTCCACAGACAAAAAGCATTTGTCAGCTTCTTGTCTGCTTTAAAACAAGATGAGGTGACTGTGCAAGCAGTTTATTCCTGATTTGTTCCAAGAGGTCTGGAGCTGGGGCTCCCAGGCTCCAATCTCAGCCACGTATCAGCTTCTCAGTACACCCATTCATGCTCACACACACAAGAGTCCTGGTACTTGCCCACAGGGAGCCAAACACAGAAAGAAGAAGGTAGGGAGGAGAAAGAAGGTAGAGAAGGTGCTTAGTGAGGGATAGAAGTTGAAGAGTGGAAAAGCAAGGGCTGGAGGAAAGATGGTAGAAGCTAAAAAGCTGAAGGAGGAGGGAGAAACACCTGCAGATCAGCAGCAGCAAAGACTCAAATGGAAAAATGCAACAAACAAAATAAAAAAAAACCCAACATATCCAAATGCCACAAAGTCTGTGAGCAAGAAAGGACGTAAGGAAATGCATTCTTCACTTCCCTCTGAAAAGGACAGAAGAGAAACTAATGAAACACATATCAGGGAGGTGGTTGAGGCAATGCCATGGGGAAGAAGCCGAATTGCTCCCACCTGTCCCCCTTGTGCCACCCACTGCTCCTCCTGCATAAAGGGCAATCTGGCCAGTAATACGGGGAGTCGAGAGGCTGGTGAGGAGGTGTTCCTCCTCCCCACTGGCAAAACCCTTCTGAGACCTTCCTGTTGACAACTGCCCATTTTTTGTGTTGCTGAATCGTAAAATGGTGTTGGTGGTCCACCTGCCCCATTTTGTGTGTTCAGACTGTGGCATTAGTGGCAATCCAAAGCAGTCCAAAGAAACAGAGTTGCCATCAAAGTGATAAATAATAATCCTTTTCACAAGAAAATGATAGCTTCAATCCTGCACAATTAATTCTGTCCAAGCAGAGGTCTCAGACTAGTGTTGGGACTCTGATATTCCACAGATCATTCGACAGCTATCAGAATATATGCAGAGCGGAACCAGCTCTTTACTGTCCATGCCATACTAAAAGAGTTCATTGTTTTTTCCTTTAACAAGGAAAATCAAGATAAGTCACCAAGTACTTCTTGTCTAAATGCAAAAAAATTCTGCAAATATTTGCAGTTGGAAAGGCATTTTAATAAAAGTTTACTGAAACTCTTCTACAAATTTTCTTTGTCCAGATCTTAAAGAATGCCTACATATCATTCATGTCATAATAATACACTGTTATACTGCAGAGAACATACAGTATTCTTGTATTAAAAGGTGAAACGCTTTGATTTGGATCAGTCATTTTGTCAAAAAAATCCATTGGGAAAAAATAACTTTTAGAATAATATTTCTTGTATTTTCCAGTTAAATAATTTGAGCATCACAGTGGAGAGGCACTAACTAGAGTCAGTTATAAACATCCGTAGAAAATGTTTTTAAAGGCAACTGAGTGAGCTAAAATATCATAGTAACTGATCTCAAGAGTTAGACGTTAGTTTTCTTCTCAAAGGATGGGTGTTTGCTAGTTTCTCCCAAGGCCTTGATAAAATGTCCTGTATCCTTTCTTGGTAAGCTCTCTCTGCTGATAGACCAAATTCATATTCTCGCTGCTTCTCTTCTTCCTCAGCATCACGGGCCTGTTGTCGATAGGCAATTTGAGCCATGAGTTGTTCTTGGTATTCTTTTGCTTCCTTTACTTTTCTGGAAAGAGCATGCAGATAGATTATTTATGAAGTGTGGGTAAAAAAAAAAACACAACTTTTTATTTATTATTATTTAATCTGTTAGCATTCAACCATAAAGAACCATCCAAAACTCCTTTTAGGTTTTAAGAATAACTACCACTCTGTTAACCAAATACTACATGCTAACCTAAACAATCTTTAGAAAATTAATTGCATTATGTTGTATTTGATAGAGCAGATTGCAAAATCAGTGCTTACAAAAAAAAAAAAAGAGAGAAAAAAAAATGAATAAAACTCCTCGTAATCACCATGCCCTTCACTGCCCCTCACAGTGGCAGCAAGAGGACAGAGAATGAGTGTCAGGCCTGAGTCCTTTCCCAGCTCATCGCTGCTACAGCTGTACACCCCATCTCCACTCCCTCATTCTGAAGATTACAAGCTACTGCCAACAGGCGAGGCAGGGTGCAGGCTCCTGCTTTGGCTTTGTACTGATATTCTAGGAAATGGTTGTCAGAAGAAATCATTCTTCCATTCTACCTCGAGACTCATATAGTACTTTCACTACCCTCTGGAGAAGCAGTGGAAATCTACCTACGTGTTCAGGCACTTCTACAGCAGGAGTCGCACAGACTCACACAGACACTTAAAATGCCAACAGTCTAGTCAAGACTTGTGCACTAACACAACGCGTTGAACCACAAACACTGACACCACTGAATGCCATCTTTGCTGAGTGAAACATAACCAAAATGAAGCCCAGCATGTTTCCTTCCAAAGGGTGAGATTTCTGCTGTAGCCAGGAGATTGTTACCAACGCAGCCATCAGAGAACACAACAGATACTGGCTCTGGAACGAGCTACCTGGTTACCTCCCACAGACAAGCTAGGGCATTGTACAAATACAGTGGAGCTAGGGCAGGAGTACAAAAGTGAAATGGAGTAAGTGAACTAAGGCCCTTTGCCCTAAGCCTTGCATGACACCCAGAGGAACACTTCAGCTACTGCGTATAACTATATTCTCACCCTGAGCTGTGAGATAAGCAGAATCCCATGCAGCTGGGTTACACGGAGCAGCCTGGTGTTTTGGTGGCTGCCTGTATGATTGTTTAGGGCATGTGTGTGGGCGGAGCTCAGCAATAAGCCTGAATACACTTGTTCTCCCAGGTAAGTAACAAACTAACCTTTCATTACCCCTCCTCCCCAAACCTCTGCAACTCACAGTAACAGCTTGGAATATGGGGGGATGTATTTAATAACATATATGTAAGTCAAACGATGGTCCCGAAAGCCCAAAACAAGGATATTTAATGAAATGCCAGTATTTGTAGAATGAGATCAGAATTAGTGATTTAATACCAACTGCAACATAATAGAGCTGCTATTGAGCAGTCCAGAGCTGAGAGGCTGCATGGTGGCAGAGGCTCCCTGAAAAGAAGAAAGCCCACACAGTGCTCTTTAGACTTACCTGAAAATGAGAATTAGCCTACCCAGAAGCTTAAAAGATTGAGCTGCTACAAAATGAAAGAAAAATACCTTGCATGTCTTTCTTTTTCTGTATGCTTGAGTTCTGCGACTGCTTCAGCTAATAACTTCCTCTCTTGAACGAGTTCTTGCTGCTCCTTTGCATTTCTCTGCACTGAAAAAAAAACCAAAACAAAACACAAAAAAATAATTTTCAGAAGGTAACAGCACTGCTAAGTTTCAAGGAACAGCAAAACTGAATTCAAGCCAAGTGGCCTAAACAGCAAGCCTGAGTTTTGTTGCTTCTGAAGAAGCACACAAACAATGACAAGTATATTTGTAGCTTGTTTTTCATCTACTCAAATAAAAAAGATCTCATATTCAGAACTTATTAATAACAATAATTAATAATAATGACTGCTTCCTCATGCAAGCCTTACTTTACTTAGCTTTGTTCTGGTGATAGCAATAGGAAATTAGTGGAAGGAATGCCCGTAGGAGTAAAGTTTCAGATGCAGATTCAGAGAGAGTAGCATTGTTGTCCACTCAACCATACAGCCTGTGCATGCTGGGCCAGATGGTCTTCCCAAAAGACATGTGTCATACCCCCTCTGTCTTTGCCACAGCCTGCATTCATGCAGTAGGTTCAGCGCGCAGACAGAGAGCTGTTATTACTTACATTTCTCCTCAATCTGTAGTTGTCTTGTATTCAGGACATCTTTCAGTAGCTGCTTTCTGGCCTCCTTTTCTAATCGCATTTGCTCAGCCTTCCTGGCCCAAACTTTTGCCATCTCTTCATCGAGGAGCTTGTCCACCTCTTTTTCTCGCTGTTTCTCCTCTTCCTGCTGTTGAGCCAGGTGTGCCAGGTAAGTCTGTTGCTCCTTCAACAGCTCTTGCTGCAAGCACACAGACATTTGCAGATCTGAGTTAATTAGTTCAAAAAAGCCCTTCAAAACATAATGAGAAGTGGTGGTTTGTGGCCATCGTGGGAACTGGGAGCCTAGAGTTCCATTCCAAACCCTGCCATGGGAAAGAGCTGTGCAGAATCTTCTTCCTGGCCAGTTGGCAGTGCCTGGACAACAGCATAAGAGCAGGACAAATACAGAGTGACCCTTTCCCTCATAGCAGCTCAGCTGCCTACAACACAGATTTTACAAACTTTTCACAGCTAACCAGGTGATAACCAGGGTAATTTTACCAGTGTGCTTAACTGTAAGCATTGCAACTAATGTATCCATGACATTGCCAAGCTATGCAAGGCTGTATTACAGTTTAGCTACTAGTAGAACGCTGCATTGTATAGCTTAGCTACCAATTAGATAAGAACCAGTCCAAAACCAAGACATGAGCCAAGAGTGCTGAAACAGGGCCAGAAGAAGAGAAGGTCATGAAAAGAAAAAGAAGAAGAGGAAGATGATGAACAAGAGGATGAAGATGTCCCAAACGACCACCAGAGGACCCCCAACCCATTAGACCACACACGCATAGTAAGTGTGCAGATATGTTAAGTAGTTCTTGGAACTGTAATGAATATGACAATAGTTTCTCAGCAGTGTCATTAGTATGCATAGATTGGCCATATAAAGATAAACAGTGAAGAAAGTCGGTATGCACATTGAGCAGAACTTATCCCCCATGCATCCAGGGCCAAAAATAAAGAATGCCTGCCTTCTAACACTCCAAACTGGGTATTAGAGAGTTTTGTCTCTGATTTTTCAGTATCGCAGACTACTTGCCATCATCTGCATTAGAAGCCTTTGGATCCAATAAATATACGTATCATCTCCTCTAAATTTGTGCCATGGTCTAACAGTGAGTTTATACAACTTCCCTAAACTACATGAGCTTCCAAATACCTTGAGCAGAGTAATGAATGCAGCTCCCTCCTCTGTCTCAAAGTTGCCCTAAGACCTGTTTTCATCCTGAAGTTGGATAATGAATTTGTTTAAACTTTAGGAAGAAACAGACATATCCATCATTTCATGGCATCTGCAAACACTTAACATGAGGTTTTGCATCTATATATCCAGCTATTAAAGATTTACAACTATTTCTTAGTATTAATGAATTAGAAGTTAAATATTTACTTTCTTCTGCCAGTTACAAATATTCAATAAATCAGATCCATGACACAAAAAATATTTTTCTAACCTCCGTTAAAACCATACAGTATAAGGATGAAAAAGCTCAGGTGATTTACATACAATGAAATCAGCACAGAGAGACAAGATTCCAGCATTTCCTGAGAGCCCCCTTCTTTTGTCTAGCACTCACTGTGGTTTTAACAGATAATGAGCTTCTTCTGAGAAGCAGAGAGCTGGCAGGAGGAGAGGCAACAGGCCATGCAACAAAAGCAGCAACTTCTTCAGAGAAAAGGGCTTGCGTCTGATCTCATTTATACTACGCAGTTCACTAAGGGCCGCGTAATTAGTCTAGATGAGGTGCTACCCCGCAACTTCACAATGAACATCTCTAGCGCTTACTTTTCTTTTTGTTTTCTCCTCAGCGTCCTCCTGAGGTTCCTGAAGAGATTTTTCTAGGATCTTCAACTCTAGGGCAAGTTCACCTTGTTTTAATTCATTAAGATGATTCTTCTTGTCTCGTGCTGCACTGAGCAATGCATCCCTGCATTCCTTCTGTTTCTGTAGTTTCTCCATCTGAAGTTGTTCATTTTCTAGCTTAAGCAGTTGTTGCTGTTCTTCCTGCAACGGTAATAATAACCAGCTTGTAGAATCATTGCATACCTAAGGGATGGCTAGAACTAATTTGATTGGAACATTGAAAAGAGAAGATAAATATTTAAAGCCTTTCTGGCTGACATTAGAGGATTAGCATCATCTGTTAGAAAGCATGAACATTTTAGCATATCATCCATTAGAACTCAGGTTTTTTCTCTTTAATTATCGCATGCACTTCAATACCAAAACACTGGAATGCCTGGTGTTCTCCAAATACTTCCAAGCAGGCAGTCATCTGTTTAGAGAAATCAGTATCATTGCAGCACATACAGAATCATAGAATCACTTAGGTTCGAAAAGGCCTTTAAGGTCATAGAGTCCAGCCGCTAACCCAGCACTGCCAAGGCCACCGCTAACCATGTTACATCTACAGGTGTTATAAATCCCCCCAGGGCGGGTGCCGCCAGCCCCCCGGGCAGCCTGTGCCAGCCTTGGCCACCCTTTCCGTGAGGGGATTTTCCCTCATTCCCAGCCGAACCCTCCCCCGGCACAAGGTGAGGCCGTAAAAAGACGGGGGGGGATGGGGGGTGGGTGGGGAAGGCAGCTATGTAGGTAATGTAGCTAATGCAAAAATTGCTGGCTGTTTTGTCATCCAGCCTGAGATACCCTGATGCACACATATAGTCTATCATGGACAAGGTGCAAGTTTTAGGTTTACTAAATAATCCGCGTCCATTGCAACAACCAGAAGAAACTACTACACACAGAGAAACTTAGCTACCCATACTGTGTCCTTCACCCAGATAAAACCCCTGATCATTAGAGGCTACCAACACTGCACTGAGAAACTTGTAATAAGGCCATCTGTCACATCTTTCTTCTGCTGAAAAAGGATTACATCCCATTTTTAATACAGAAACTCTCCTTTACAGATCCTTTGAAGAAGGCTTGTTTTCCAGAGACTAAACCACTTCACCAGAAATTTATCCTCTTGACAGAGCCCAACGCTACTGTCTTCAGGGGAAGCTACAAAGTCTTCTATTCTAACAGCATTTTTCTGAAAAGGCCAGTTACGTAGAAGTCGTCTTTGCCTGGGAGGTTTGGCAGTGCCTTAAAAGTTGTTACAAGAAAATAATATTACTCTGCATGTTTTTAAATAAGTGAAACATCACAGCCTAGCTTGAAATACGGACTCTACTGTTTTACAGCCAGGATTTTCAAAGCTTTAAGATTCATTATTTTTAAAAAGCAGTAAAGTATGTATCTTGCCGACATCAGCTTCCAGTGCCTGAATGAGTACCCTGAGTGATCATTCAGTCAACTACATGTAACTAGCCACAAAACAAAGACCAAGTCTGAACTAGTCTCCCATAACTCACAAAGTCAACACAAAATACTGTGAACTAGCAAGCCCCATGAAAGTCAGCACCACTACAGCAAGCCTAGACTGGGGAGAGCTGAGGAAAAAAAGAGGGTAGTAGTCAAACAGCTGGGCCAAGGTAGCCAAACGCCTCCTGCGATGTGACACTCAACAGCAGCCAGCACTAACAGGTGAGAAAGCTTAGGCACTGCTTGCTAATTTGTTTTTTAAAAACTTAGATTCTGAAATTCAGTCAGCTGGAGCATAAGCAGTTGGAATTTTTCATATCAATGTGTCTCCTCGAGTATGTGTCAGGGTCCTGAGTGTACCAATAGGCTCTGCAACCTCTCTGCAGCGGCTTGGCTGCCTGTGCTCACAGCCAGCCCTGACGTCAGCCCTGAATCAGTGAGCTGGGAAAGAGCAGTGTGAGAAAGGGCTGAGAGAAGTCACTTGGGAGCTGCCGTTAGGCTCAGGTTCTCGCCTTTGGTGCTGCCTAAGTAACCTACACTGCAGGTATGCCTGTGCCTGAGGTCTGTCCTGCTTCAGACCTGCTGACTTGACTTGCTGGCTTCATC
Source organism: Falco naumanni (assembly GCF_017639655.2). Taxonomy (NCBI): domain Eukaryota; kingdom Metazoa; phylum Chordata; class Aves; order Falconiformes; family Falconidae; genus Falco; species Falco naumanni. Next base: position 83,765,234 of record NC_054080.1, read on the forward strand.
TTGGACTTCATCACTACAGACCTGCCGAGCAGTTTGGACTGTTAGATGACAACCCTGGTTACTGTCAGCAGACCTGCTCTGCTCCATTCCTTTGGGTACTGTGGGACTCTTGCTGGAAAGGACAGCTTACCCACCTGCCCTGCTGTCACCTTTGGCTTCTGGCTCACCTTCCCTTCTGGGAGCAGCACACTCGTGCTGCTTCCTACCAGTGCACTTACTGTGATGATTAAACATATATATCATGGTCTGAGATCTAGTGTTATGCATTACAGCTGGGACACAAGACTCTAGCTATCCCACAAGAAACTGGAAATCAGAAAATTGCAAAGATGTCTGGCAAAAGCTTAAAAACATTTCTATTTCCCACAAAAGCACTGAGAGGTCTTGAATGCCAAAATCCTTTACAATGCAAAGTTTCAAAAGATGTATTTCCCTCTGTAAACAGGAATGCATTTGCCACAGCTCTGGAAAAGAGGCTTAGCATAATAGGGCAGTCTCAGATACTAATGGAATCAGTGAAGATACAAATAAGGTATGGATTAATCTAAATATCTAGTAAGCCTATCATTAGGAGGGCCTTACACACAACACCAAATAGAAATTATATGGAAATTACCAGCAACCGAGACTCTTCCGCCTTCAGCCGCTTCTCCTCCTCTTTGCGAGCACTGAGCACTGCTACCTGGGCACTGAGCGCATTCAGGATTTGCCGATTCTGTTCCACTGACTTCTGCATCTTCACCGCCTCTTGCTTCTCCTTAGCCAACCTATCCTCTTTCCAAAGCTCTGCAAACATCTGCTCCTTCTTCTTCTGTTGCTTTTTCAGTTCCTCCTTCAGAGCTAGCTGGGCCAGCTGGTCTGCACACAATTCCTTCTGATGCTTCTTCATCCAATGTACACGGAGCTCCTCACATTGTTCTCTGAAAGGCAACATAAAAGTTTTAAAAGTCTCCAAATAATAAGCAAGTCTGGAGGTGCGTGATGGATGAAGGCTCCCAGCTCAGAACTACTCAAAGGATTTTGGCTCAGGGTGCCAAATTCTATACCTGATCTAACACTGACTCCTTGTGAAGCCTAAGGAATCACAGAGAGCCTGATTTGATGGAGGTTTTGATATTAGTGAGTGGAAGAGCAGGTCCTGTATTTTCATTTGTAAAAAAAAAAAACCACCAAACACAGCTATATATACATGCACAATATATACATACAACGTGTATTTTATATAAAATGTATACATGTAGTTGGAACATGCATTGTGTGGGGTTTGTGTGTATATAGATACCCCGTTTTAAACATACAAAATATGTACACTATGCTTGCTCAAACACGTAGGTTGCTCTTTATTCAAATGAAGACTTAGAATAGGTTTTAGTCACTCAAAAGCTCATTCGTATTCAGAAAATACTTTGAGCGTGGAAAATTAGGTTACACAGTTAAAGAGGAACCACTAGAAACTTATTAATTTTTTTAATGAATTTTTGTGGGATAATTCAGAAAAGTTGCAATAGAAGTCTGGAGAAGCTATAAAGTCAGACAAATAATGCAGCTTTCAATTTTCATTTACTCACTGCAACTGACTTACATATAAACAGGTATTTATCTCTTCAGTTGAAGAACACTCAACTATTTACAGATTCTGCTTTAATTTTTACAAACAAAGCACTATTGAGATCAACATATGCTATGGAACAATATTTAATTTGAACAATATACAAGCATTTTAATTCTGTTCTATAACAAGGATAGAGATTTTCATAAAATCAAAATGTGAAACTAGTACATAGAACTGATGCATGACAGCAGCAGTTACCTGTACAACGTGAAATACTATTACTTTATACATTTAGCTGACAATCCTGTGTAGCAAAAATATTAAATATTCATCAAGCAACTATCTCATAGTACTTTCAGTCACCATATCAGGACAGTTATTTAATTTTCTTAACTGCAGCAATGAAACAAAACCTGAATTGATTCCATTGCCTAAGATCTTTTTTTTTTTGACTGAAAAGCAAAGCGAGGTTTACCAGCACTAAAAGCAGGACATTTAGTGGCTTGCTTTTTCATGTTCTGTGACTCTTCCAAGGATCTGTCTTTGCAGTCTTCACTTCCCTAAATGATTCCTCAGTCCAATAGAGCTGCTGTCTCCATCTAAACCCACATCTATATTCCCTGGCATGGGTTTTGCGTGTAGAATTAGTAGGAGCGTTAGTCTCTATTCGGGGCCGTGGGTGTCACACCTCCACAGAGGCTACAGAAACGATGGAAATTTGGCCTCTACCTAAGGCAATTGCTATATCCGCTGGCAATGAGGCAAACAGGGAAAGAGTTTAGCAACACAGGTTGTTACTGGTGGCCTATAAATCATCTCTGCCCTAAAACTAGTAGGATTATGCTCTAGAATAATGGCTTCTACTTGACACTACTCCTTCAACACCTCCTACTCACCTCCTAACAAGCACAGAATGAGCACAGCTCCTGGTATCGTTAGTATGTGGCTGAGGCAACCACCAGTGTGTAATAATTATGCACTGGCTTAGAAGATTGTCCAAAGCTTTACCAATAAAACTCCATGTTAAGCCAGTCTAATAAAAATTACTTAGGGCTTATAAACCACAGAGCATTTCCCCAAAAAGTTCTCCTCTGGTTCAAAATCAGCTGAACAAGCTGCTGACAGGCAGAAAAAGCAGCAGTGCCAAAAGTCACACTGACCCTGTTCTCAGTGCCACAGCAACAGCCATCCAACCAGTCAAATTTACAGTGGAGCAGTGCAAAATCAGAGCTGTGACTGCAGAGGAGAAAGATTGCCACACCTTGTTGCCCCTTGGTGCTGCAGGAGTGAGACACAGCCAAAGAACACAATCCATGACCTGTAACTTCATGCAGAAGCAGAGGCCTTGCCACATTTTCTTCCTGTCAGCTTTCACTGTTTGCTGCCTCACATTTCATCTGTAAGTTTCTGGGGCCAAGGGCATCTCTCTCCATCCTCTATTTGTAAAGCACCTAATGCCTTGGAGCCTGTGGTGGAAGGTGCTAAGCACTATACACAAAAAATAGAAGGGAAAGCAGTGCCATGACAACAAAATTCTCATTGTGTTTGACATCCAGAAGGTATTTCTAGCCTCTTACCTGATCCTGACTGAGAAGAAACATCAGTAATATGTCAAGCCCCCTTTCATCAATACCAAAGTCTCTGTAAGATAAAACTTGCCACATTCAGCACTTTCTCCCCCAACCCAAGGACAGACCACATCCTCTAACCACATATTGGGTTCCTGGAATTGGGCTTTGATCCTCTAACAGGGAAACTGCCCTTGGAGTGAGGAACCATCCTTAGCTCAGCCTCAGAAGAGAAGGGTGAGGAAATTCAGTAGCAAAGGGGCAGACACCAGTGCAGGCTAGTGAAAAGGGATGGCTATTTTACCTCTAGTACAGCACAGGAACCTTCCGACTACGGTTGTCTCAGCAACAAACACAGAGCACAGCAGAGTGATGTGCATGCCACGAGCCACGGCACACTCCAGGAGATGCTCCTGCCTTCAAGCAGGTCAACAAACATACCACATCATTGCCTGTTTTTCTTACCTTTTAACACTGCGATCCAACTCCTGGGTAGGAGTTAGTGGTGATTAAAGACTATAGTACTAAGTAACACTCATGAAAAACATCTTTCTCAAATGTTCTGAGGGAAACGTGTCATTATTAAGATTTTACATCCTGCACCATTATAAATAACTATATCACCTTAATGCAATGGGTTCAAAGTTCTCTCAGCAGTGAAGGAATAAAGAATTAGTTATTCTTTTTCACGATTACAAACTAATCTGAATTTAATTGAATTCTCAGAGGGGAAGAGAAGTTAAACAAAAGTTCAGCATGGTTAGAATTTTAATATAGAATAACCCTGTAATTGCTTGATTTCATCAAAATAATTCCTTCAAAGCAGCTTTTACAGCAACCTATAAACATCTGCTCCCCCAGATGGCTGTTTTTCTTCCTCACTTTGCTATCCTAAGCTTCTTAACATTAAAATTGTGCCTGTATGTAGCTACTTCCTGAAGTCAGAAACTGCATTTATCTTACCACCACCACCACCACCCACCCACCCCCACTCCAGTTATTTATTCATTTTATGGCTGCAGTACAAAGTTGCTGTGATAACATTCTCTGTGTGGATGCTTCTGATGTTATCACAAGAAAGAGGATGTAATAGGTGTTTTATGCAAATTTTAAAACATTGCAATTTTCTTTAAAGGTACCAATGACAGACATGCCCTTGGGCTAAAACTGGCTGAATATCTTCTCACACAAGTTGTAGCCCTTCATGAAAATGAATTTCAGTGGGACTCCAGTGGTCTAAGGACCATGCCCTCTGTCACCTTGTAACAAAGGACTCTTCCTGGCTAACACCACTACTGACAAGCTGTTATATCTATACCATCAGGCTACAGCTCCAAACCCAGCTCACATGGCTGATAGAAGAGCTGCCTTTTAGTACTCTGGAATAATGTACTGGAGCACTGTATGCTACAGGTTCTCCTGTACCTCATGTTTGTGAATCTATAGCTGCAAAAGAGTGGAGTGCCTTGCTTAAAGTTAAAGAAATATAAAGAAGTCTGTATTAGGTTTCAGAAAGTCATTCAAAAGAGTTGTAAATCCACAGGCAAAGAGAAACAGAAAATCATGTGGATGTCCATTTGCTGCTGAAAGGACCTCCCAGGGCTCCTCTGGGTGTGCGCTGGAGCAACAGTCTCCAAAGCAGGGCGTGCAAGACAATCCTTTAGGGTGGGGGAAGAAAATATATTTTGTACCATTAATAAATAACATTAAAAATAAAAACTCTTTATTTCAGCTTCACCTCACCCTCATAATTTCTATTTTTGTATATGTTTTTATAATGTACCTAATATACTAGTACAGTAATTCAAGTTTATAATTGATAAATAAGTATATGTATTGAAGTGAGTGCTAAAAATTCTTTTTACTGTTAAGGTTGTGCAATCAAAGATGTTTGGAGACCACTACCCTAAAGGACAGGCTGTGACACAATCACAGATTTCTGGTTGTGGATCTTCAATAAGTGTTGGTCTCCTGAGCAGCAAAGCCTGCTCCCAGATCTCTGCATGGACCAACATGGCTTAGAAGGAAGAGTGACAGCTAACACTGGGGGGAAAACAGATTTGGGGATATGTAAAGACAACAAATACATGCAGATTCAGATATTAGAAGTTACTACTCTAATCAGAATCAATCATCACAGTAAAGACTTCCTTTCTCATTGGAGAAGGACAGAGAAGAAAGACTTCAGAATATTACTAGGCACGTACATGAAGAAGGATATCTGTCTTTCAAAAGAATGATCAAGACTCAAGGTGGACTACTGTCAGTGGTGTTATTAGAGTTTTGGGTTTTTATAGGGACCTTAATTTAAAAGTAGAAATAGACTGAGCTAGAAGAACAGAGTGAGGAACCAACTATAGAAATTTAGTTCCGTTACATCAGGACAGCCAAAGAGAAGGACTCTGCATTGTAGGATGAAGATTCATTAGCAAAGCTACTCAAAGACTGCCACTCATAAGAGCTGTGAAGAAAGATGATTTCACTGCCTCCAAAGCCTCTGAAAAACTTAAAAACCAGCAGAATGCCACCAGTAAAGCTTCAGCAACACCTTTTAATGGAGATACTATGTGGTACAAATATTGCCTAGATCCAAGAGCACACTGGGAAAGGCAGAAGGATGATGGGAATGATCCCATGAGACTACGTGAACCATCAGTAGGGTTGTACTAGGAAGAATATGGACCCGAGACATTAAGAGAGGCAACGGCAGTATGAAAGTCCAAGTATGTATCGCCAGATGGTGAGATTCACTGGTGGGATTCAATGTGCAATTAAAATACTAAAGTAGGCATCTAAACAGGAATACACGCATAAGCTAAATTCTTGTTCTAATCAATGGGAACCAAATCAATGCAGTCGGTGGAACCTAGGGTGCACATCAACTGACAGACCACGCCTACTTTAGGATGACATTAGGTTCCTCTAACTGCTGTCTAGAACAGAATTTCAGATTCCCAGTGAATGTAAAGATACCAACAGTCGCCTACATTTAGATGTCTAAATCGCAAGCTGATTACCTTCTCCTTGGCATGTAAGACAAGCTACAAGTACAAAATAAAAGGTATTCCAGCATCATCACCTCTAAACAATTTTAAAAGTCCATTTCAACCACTGTAGGATGAGTAGAAAACAAACTAGGAATTGTAAATTGTGAGGGCCATATTTTAAATCCAGCATGTGAATTTAGAAGTACCTACACAGCCTTAACACCCATGTAAGTCAATAAACCCCATTTTTAAGAAACATTTATCTGTGAAATCAGTTAATCAGAGCCTGCACAAGTGAAAGCAAGCATTGATTTTCGTCCCCAGACGCTGCACACCAAGAAGCAGGAGTTGTGGATTTCCATAGCACTGAGGGAGACCGGGAAGAGACACTTCGCATGATTACAGTTAAATTACTTTAATATTATTTTCATCCCTTCCTTAGAAAACCAGATTTCCAAGAATTGAACAACTCAGTTTTCATGCCAAGGCCTCAGGGCCTAATAAGTACCTGCAAATCTTAATGTCTTCAAAAGATGCTGCCATGCTCAGCATCCAGGACATCTTGGCACAGAACTTCAGGCCGCATTAAAACCCTATCTTCAGCTGGTACTCTTGAAAAATATGCAACTAATAAAACCACTGACTTTTTGGACAATCTTTACTTTTCAAAGAACTTCAATGTATGAGCTTAATAAGTATGATTTAGGCCAAATTAACTTTCCATGAACCCTTTTCACACCAACAACATAAAGCCAAAATAGAACTGTACACCAGAACAAGGAATTATAAAAATAGCTGACTTGGCAGGTGAAAGTGCAGGAATGCTCACACAGGGCAAGTTTCGCACATCACTTTAAAGAAATTTTTCAAGGTATCTTAACACTTAAATCAAATAATGCAGACAGTACAGTTCTCTCCACATGTTACCTTCATCTCTATTAATGAAAATTTTTCTCACACACTTTACTGAGCATTGCAGCATTGCAAATTTAGATCCCTGGTCTTTAGAAGCTGTACTCCTTCACTGGAAGTCAGAAAAAGACTATACTCCACTGCACACAACATAGCTGAGACCTTTCACCTTTGGCAAAGCTCATACACTTCTATCCAAATCACCTTAATTTTATTTTTTTTGTTTATCATTTCAATCACATTCATCTTTCCTTCCTTAGTTTACTGTTGTTGCCTTCTTCTTAAATTGCATCTTTATATTCAAGTTCTCTTTTATAGAATATTTCCCTGGTGTTACCTGAACTGCTGCTCTCGTTTTTCAGCCACCACTTGCTGTCTTTCTTTTTCTCTCTTCTCTCTCAGTAATTTTGCCTGCTCCCTCATCTTTGCTTGTTTCTCCTGTACTGTTTCTCCAAGCGCCTCCAATTCAGCAAAGTACCTACTTTCCTCTGCCTCCAGAAGCTCACGAAGCCTGTAATGAAAACATTTAAATAAAAGCTAAAACAATTCCTCAGTTGAATGATAAAGTTTTACTTTATTTGTTATGAGCACAAAATGGGTACTGGGCTCTTTTCAAAACTTCTTGCAAATGCCAAAGAAGAGAACAACCAAGGGAACATCAAATTTTAACTCGGGGATCATTCCTGTTGTGCCCAGGGAGGAAATCTTACAGCAAAATGTGAGTGATGCTGTCCTCACACAATTTAAGGTCCTTACCTTACAAACCCATTTCCAATGCTGCTTTAGAATGCCAGTTCCTCATTAACAAATTATTCTAATTTCCACACTACATCTGTCATCAGCTGATACCAATTTGATCTTGTACCATTGTAATTCTTCAACATAATCCCTCCCTGGTATTTATCACCCTTCACTATGCATCTACAATTGTATCTTCTCTCAACCTACCTTTTGTTATTTTAGCATCACTCTGTAAACCACTTCATCCTGAAAGATCTTTGATGAGAAAATCATGTCAAACTGGCAATTTTTAAACACACCCTCTACCTCTCAATTAATCTTAGCAGCAAAGAAACCTGGGACTAAGAAATCCAGAAACTCGGATTCCAGCCTGAATGCCACAGTGGCCTCTGGGAAATCACTCTCAATTTTATGCAATGGTAGGCCCCTGCTACTGCATGAGCAAGAGCACTATGGACCTACACTGGCACTGCTGGTGGGAGTTACAGTAGCAAAGCCAAAGACTGACCAATTCTGGAAATACTGAGCCCAGTCTCCTTGCAAAAACAGCATAAAGATTCTTAAGCAACTAAATAAGAACAAACCCCAGGAAGTTCAACAAAAATCCTGCACCTGGGGTGGAATAACCCCATGCATTGATGCACACTTGTGGCTGACTGGCTACTGGTAAGAAGCTCTGCTGTAAGGGACCTAGGAGTCCTTGCAGACAAGCTGAACATAGGCCAGCAATGCACCCTTGTGGCAAAGGCAGCCAACATCGTCTTGAGCTATGCAAGTCAAGGGAGGTGATCCTTCCTCTCAGCACAGATGAGACCTCATCCCGAGTTGTGGGCTTCCCAGCACAAGCAAGATACAGTCTCAGGGAGCAAGCTCAGTGAAGGGCCGCTAAATTGATTAAGGGACAGGAGAATGTTTCCTAAAGGAGCTGGGACCGTTCAGCTCAGAGAAGAGAAGGTTCACAGAGATCTTATCAATGTATATAAATATCTGAAGCAGGGGAATGCAGAAAAGGGAGACAACTTCTTCTGCGTAGCATCCAGAGACAGGACAAGAGGCAATGGGTGCAAATTAAAACATGTGAAATTCCACCTGAACACAAGAAAACTCTTTTCTTTTTTATTTACTATGAGTGTGGTCAAATAGTGGAACAGGTTGCCCACAGAGGTGGTGGAGTTGCCATGCATGGAAATAAGCAAAACCCCAATGGAGAGCATCCTGGGCAACCTGCTGTAGATGACTGTTGAGCAGTGGGTTGGACTGGATTATCTCAGGAGGTTCCTTCCAGCCTCAGTGATTCTGTGCAATTGGTGTATGGTTCCTGTGAAGACACATCAGATCAGGATACCGAACCGATGACCTTCACAGCTCTAAAGTCACTTAATGTGAAAGAATAACTGAGAAATTAAACCATATGATTTTTTTCCTGCAATCACCACAGCACAATTCTGTTCTTTACAGGACAGTAATATGCCTCACCTTTATTATTTTTGAAAGACTTTTGGAAAATTTCTACTTTTTTAAACTGCCCATGCTGCAAAGTATTACTTGTAGGACCTAAACATTGGCTTGAAAAGGTTGCAACAAAACCCCCAGTTACACCCAGCAGCTGGAGCTTCTGACACTTTGATAAAAGTGTTCTTTGTACTTAAAAAAAAAATAATAATAAACAATGGAAGTGTTATAATACTTTTATCTAGCATTTAGCAGACAAGGCTCTAAATGCAACGTAAACTGTACTACTGTGTCTGAATATGTATCTCTAGTGATTGGCTCACTGATAAGTACTAGTAACGAGAGCCCAATAGCTGCCATTTGCTCTACACATGTTGCTGTTTAACTGACAAGTAGGCATGCCCATGCTTCCTGTTACAATGAATAACAAATACCACACCCCAACGGACAGCATAATGTACAACGCTAAGCTCTGCTGAGTGTTTTTCCCTGTAATAATTCCTCTAAACATACAGTTAAGTTGAAAATAGTAGGGCAGACAGAGGTATTAGCTACTTGTTTGCTACCTCTCTCTTCTCCCATCAGTTCCTGCCAGATACTCCTGCATTGTCGCATCAACCTTTCTCTGTACAATGCTGTGCAGCCATTTTTGTTCGTTGTGTTGCTGCCACTCACAGACGTTGCGACACTGGTTATACAGCTTTAAGAAATCAGCATTTTCAGGGAGTTCTTTTTCCTTCTGCCTTCGGGCCAAGAAAAAATTGTCACTTCTTTGGTCTTTAGGAGGCTTGGCTCTCTGTAGAAGAAAGAGAGTATCAGTGGTGAAAATATAATCAGTTATTCTGGGGTTTTTTTCAGTTGAATTCATGACGTAATAAGCACATAACATCAAATTATGAGAGTTCTGGGTAATTAGGGGTAAATTCCAACAAGCTTTGCCTTGAAGAGCACAACATCAGTTCAAAAACATGAAATGCCTTCAGGTGCCAGCACCTGTCTGTTGCCCAGGCTACAGCTTAAATCTTACCCTGTACATCCAAGGGGATGTTTATGGTGTGCTTCAAACATACCAAACCAACATTCTCACCACAGGTAACCTCCAGACACCTCCCTCTCCAGGGCACAGCTCCGGAGGCCCTGAACGCCTCCTTGCACACGGCCACACCCCACCACGCATATCCAGGGACCGTGTACCCCTAAAGGGGTGACCTTGCCCCACACAGGTACAACTGGCCCAGCTCCCCAGGGGACTCACAATGGATGGCACCAGGTCCTCCCAAGGCCCCCAGCCCGCACAGCGCCAGGCTGCCCTGGGAACCCGCATCACACGTCGCTGCCGGGTCCTCTCAGTGGGCCCTGCACCGGGCTCCCCTAGGAACCACACCATACATTGCTGCTGCGTCTTCCAAGCACGCCCTACCCCAGCCAGCACTGGGCACCCCTGGGACCCGCACCCCACATCGCTCCCGGCTCCCCTCAGCGGGCCCTGCCCCAGTCAGCACTGGGATCCCTCGGGGCCCGCTCCCGGCTCCCCTCAGCGGGCCCTGCCCCAGTCAGCACCGGGATCCCTCGGGGCCCGCTCCCGGCTCCCCTCAGCGGGCCCTGCCCCAGTCAGCACTGGGATCCCTCGAGGCCCGCTCCCGGCTCCCCTCAGCGGGCCCTGCCGTCTCGGCATCGGGCTGGGACACCCGCCCCACGGCGGTCCCTCACCAGCGCCAAGGAGTGTGGGACGGGCCCGGTCACCTCCCGGCACCGCCGCCGCCGCGCCTCCATAGCCGCCGCTGGTTGCTATGGCAAAGCGCCGCGGCGGAAGTGACCTCATGGCGCCGGGGGCGCGCGGCCGGGGGGAGGGGTGCGCATGCGCAGCCCGCTGGCAGGGCTGAGGGCGCAGGGGGCGCCGCCGCGGCGCCCTGAGGTGGGCCTGTCTCGGGCCCGCCCTGCGCAGGCTGTGCCACCGCTCCCGGCGCGCAGCCACCGCGGGGCAGCCGTGCAGATGCTGAGCTGTGAGGCTGCAGTTCCTCCAAGGCTGGCGGAGCATCGAGGGCCCTGTCCCTGCTGCGCATCGCCCCAGTGCCTGGTGCCCCTCGGTGTAACGTTACCTCGCTGTGAACTGGTGACATCTGGTGGGAACAGCGACTGGCACGGATGGGACAAGAGCGACAAAGTTTTGCGTTAACAAGCAGATAAAAGGAAGGTCGAGTTTAAAGGGCAGAATGGGAGCTGTTGAACCCCTCAGCATCAGCTCTCTGGTCAGGATGGGCAGGGCCCTTGTAGACGCCTCCCGCTGGTACGTGGCCTGCTGATGGATGGGCTCCAGAGCTGCCTGGCGTGGAGGAAAATGGGAAATAAAGTATTGGCTGTGGATTTGTGATTGCTTCCAAGTTCATTGCCCACAAAGAAGTCACAGGAAAAAGCTGTTGCTGAAGCTTTGAAGCCCAGGAACACAGATAACTGCCAAGAACTTTGCTGTCTCACAGATAACAAGGTGAAAAAATGATCCAGAGGAGGAAAGGTCAGTGTTTAAAGCAGACTGCAAGGCTTATTCTCATCCAATTGAAATCCACAGTGCCAATACTTAAGGTGTCAGTGATGGGATGCTTGCACAATCAAAGCAAGCTGTATGATACACAGCTTTTACACACTGGATTATGTGTTACACCACTGCAGTAGTGCTTGAACTGGAACCTCTGAGTTTTATTTCAGCAAAGACTTACACTATCATCCTGTTGTGACTTAGTCTTTGAGATGTTTAGGAGAAGGAAATAACTTCACAGCAGGGAACTGTGGATTTTCCCCTGAAAACTCTCATGTTTAAGTGTTGGGAGGGCTGGATTGCCTAACATTTTCTGGGGTGTTAAATGGGAAATGTCACGACAGTCTTAACATTTACACAAAAACACGTATCAATTTTATGGCTAATAAATAAATTTAGACAGTAAAGAAATGTGCCACACTTCCATCTGTTTGAAATCTTAAAAAAAAAAAAAAAGAGGTGTGTGTGCGTATCCTCCAATCCCCCTAGTAATGTCTTCTGTGAAGTCCCTCGACCAGCTTTGAAAATATTTCCTCTTGAAAACACTAATTTTAGTCCAAAGGCATTATGGATGGCTTGTGACCTGGAGGTTTTTTTGATGTTAGATGAAAAAACAGATTCTTCTAAAATTACGTGCCAAAGGGTATCCTGCTTACTGGGGTGTTCTCCAGGGTTTCCTCACTGGGGGAGCATATATATATAGGATATATGAAGCATATGATCTGTCCTGGGTTTACTGCCTTGAATTCTCCTTCCTGAAACCTCTGTCTAAGGAACAGCCAAGGAGTTTTCCAGGAAGAACTTCCATTTGACACTCGGGTGTCAACAACTGCACAGAAGTCAGAGCTTTAGATGTGGGCCAAGGTTTCAAATCACTTTTAAGTGGAGTGCTGCCAACCACAAAAAGGGATGGAGTTGCCTCTCCTTTCTCTCCCTCAGACAGACGAGCACGAAGATACAGCTCATGCAGCTAAACCCCGATCACGGGATGACACAGGTCCTTGGGCTTGATCTTCCTTGGCTCAGCTGCAGGAACACTAATGCCAGCATGAGGGGAGGGCTGAGAATGAGCAGAGGAAAGGACAGCACCATGTGATGAGTTAGAGCAACATGGCAAACCAGAGCCATTTCTCAAGAGTGAAACCTGTGCTGGGAAAACCCAGCAAGGACAGTAGAGCCTTTCTCCTCTTTGAGGAAGTATAAGAAGTTGATTGATAACAACTGATGAGCAATTCCCCCTTTTCTTTGATGAAAATAAACCTTCTACTTCTTCCTCTAGAATAAAAAATAACTCAATTTAAGGGAACCAAAGTCATCCCCACCCCTCATAAAAGACAAAACTTTTCCTACAGTGGCTGCCTCTTCCTTTTTTGTGAGATTGTGGTGGCTGCATGAGCCAGCAGCTTGGGCACACCAGGTGCCTTCCTTCTGCAGGATCAAAAATCCTTCTCCCCCTGCAGATGCCCTGGGCTTCCCAGGCAGGGGCTTTGAGAAGTTGCAAGTTCCTCTGTGGTTCTGAATTCCCCTGGGGTTTCCTCACTGGTCACACTCCAGACTGTCTCAGGTTCCTGTGGCCATGCTCCCTTCTAATAATCCTTCCTGCTGGCACCTTCAGGCAATCTTCAAAATACTTGCTTAGGGAAATCATGACTGCTACGTTTTATGTCTTTTTTGTAGTTTTATTCATTTTTTTGAAGGGCTTGAGGTTTGCTTAGATCCACGTGACTGGCTGAGTCAGGAATAGGGATAGGAGAATATCACAAACATGCCTCCAATGGCATGGTTCACATGAGTAGCAAAGCTCAGAACTTCTACTAAAGTACATTAAAAATACAAGTTAAACATAAAGCCTTTCCTTCAGCTGTGTGTCACAGCCGGTACCTGCCAGCTAGCACCACACAGAGCCATGCAGCCCTCACGCCTCACTGTGGCAGGAACGTGCCGTTTCCCCTGAGAAAGCAGCCTCACATCTTGGCTCTCACCTCTCACCTTCATGATTAATTTGAATTTGTGCTGGTACTAAGTTCTGCATCCTCAGAGTCCTGCAGATGTTTCATTGTGCAGCTGTAAGGAGCGTTGACTGTTGGCATTCTTCGGGGTTATCTGTAATGAAGCACGTTTCTGTTGCAGCCATGTATCTCCCCATGGAATTATGTGGCAGCATGCAAGCTTCTAGTGTTGGCATATAATTTGGAGATGAGTAATTCTTAATGATTAATCAACTCTGAGCTTCCTGTGAGGGCTGAGAAGTTTTGAGTTGGAGCCCAAAAGTAGTTGGTCAGCTTTCAACTATTAGGAGCTGAAAAGAGATCTGCGAACTTTCTGAGTGAATAAAGGAAGCAACTGGTGGGACAAGTCTACGTTTGGTCTTGACTGGTGGTGTCAGCTGCTTGCATGGGATTTTAAGACATAACAACGTGCTTGGTTGTTATGGTGTAAATATAGAAGTGCAAAGATCAGAGCCTTTTCCTGACCATGTCTGAGCAAGGCGCCATCAGACAAAAGCTCTTTTTTACCCCCGATCCTCACAGCGGAAGGGAGTGGGAGAGAAGATCAGCTGCTCTCCTCTTCCCACACCCATGGGCAAGTACAGAAGTTGTTACTCTCCTTTCTTTCTCTCAACCTTGAAAGAGCAAAGAGTAACCACAAAAAGGGGAATACAGCGTGAAAGACGAGTGAATAATCTCAGTATGAGAAGGTCATCATGAACACAGTGTATCTTAGGGCTGCCCCACCAGCGGATTTACACAGTTGGATGGATCCAGCCATTAAAAACTGCACTTATTTTAGAAAAGCTGCCTGTGGTCCTTCCTACCCTCCTTACCCCAATAGATGGCTCACCAGTGCTTTCCTTGGGCCACTTCTTCTCCACCCTGGATGCTCCAGGTTGCACTGGGAAGACTGCCCTCCCACCTGGGCTTGCTGGTACCCAGTGCAGTCCCCTCAAGCTACTGGTTTAAGTCCTGTGCTGGATGCAGTGCCATAGCCTCATCTGGTTTCAGGTGCCAACCTTTCGCTGCTGCCACTGGGATCCAGAGACCAAAACATCTCTGAGTTGTTTTAGCTGTATAACTACAACAAAATATCACAGAGAAACCAACCAGGCATCTTTCAGGGTTTCATTGCTTATGTCCTACGTGGCTGCCCTTGGCTACCAGGCCAGCAAGTGGAGTAAAGACCAGTGGTGTCATCAAAATTCCTCCCCCAGCTCATCAGGGTTGATGGAGCAGAGTGAAGCATGAGACCTGAAGTCGCTACAGTCACAGCTTTGGGGTTGGTGCAGTGTAGTACCTGCTCAGCAGAGTACTCAAGTATGGTAGAAATCAAAACTCTATGTTTTAGTGCTACGGCAAAGTTTAAACTGCAAACCCTCACATGTGAACGCTCCAGTGGATACAGCTGCCATGGGAGGCTCTTTGCTGGTGTGGGATGGACAGCCATGTCAAGTCCTTGCCTTTCTGATTCAACTCTGTGAGGGAACAATTCCCTTACTGTAAAAATGAGAAAATGTAAATGTTTTTTCACAACTGGGACAAGAACAGAGCATGTAACCCAGCTGGAGTATTTAAAGAGGAACTGAAAGTATTTTAATTTTGAGTTTTTAAAACTTAACTTTTTTCTAATTTTGTGATCTCCATAAAGGATTGTTTCAATGATTTTAGCTAGAAATCTATCTTTGCTGACTGTAAACTTTCCTTCCCACTTTTTTTGGGGGTCTTTGCAAGAGATCCAAACGATTCTGAGAAATCATGCATGAAAGGTGCTTCTGTGTCATCCTCACATGCCAATCACAGGAGACTGATTTTCTGTCCCCATTGCACCACTGGTCACCAAAATGTCCAGCACAATCAGCAGCTGGCACAGCAGAAGGCAGGGATAAAGGGTTAGAGTCAGCAGAAAAATGAGGAAAGGGCAGGTTACACTGAGGTTTTATACATCAGTTGTTCTCAGATTAATTTTGTGTGATGGACTTTATCCTAGAGGACTTAAAAAGTGATTCCAGCCTCTCTGAGCTGTTTGCAATGGCGGTGCTGGGAGAGAAGCGAGGTGCTGGCAGGCTGAGAAGCAAGGAATATAGGCTCTAAAAGAAAAAGGAAGGGCTTGGAAATTACAAGCCAATTAACTTCAGTTCCTGAAAAAAAATCAAAGAGACCATGGAATAAGTAATTGGGAAATCATTCATAAGCAACTAAGAAGAAAATAACAGAGATGAATACCAGCCAAGGTAGATTGGTCAAGGACAAATGGTTTCACTTTAATCTCATTTCATTTTGTGATGGGGAACAGGCCTTGTGGGGAAAGAAGCAATAAATATCGTATGATAAGGCCTTTAACACCTCCTGGCACCCCACAGCGGCTTCATCCCCACTGCCCATCCAGAGCAATCCCTGACCCATGGACAGACACCCATCATTTGCTGTCACCTGGGCTTCTGCACCCACCTCTTGAGGGCGTTAATTTCAGTAAAAACCTGGAGGAGAGAATAAAGAATTTAAATTTGGAGAGCAGGTGGAAGTTGTGAGGCCTAGGACTGGATTAGGGACAGTTTCCACATGACCATGAGTATTTGGAGGAAAGGGCTGAAAAAGTCAGATGCAGCACAGAAAGCACAAGGGCAGGGTCGCCTACCTGGGCAGGAATAATCAAGAGAAGCAGATGGGCAACAGCTGGTTCGGGCGTGGTTCCTGTGGCAGAAGTAGATCTGCAGCAATGGATGATCCCAAGCTGGAAGTGAGTCAGCAGCATCACAGTACTGCAGGAGAAGCCAGAGGGCTCCTGTCTCCTCCACAGCTAAACACAGCTAAAAACATTGGATTTAGGCAATTCAGGAAAAATGAGGCTTAATGGGAGAGAATCAGTTCTGGAAAATACCAGAGCTGACAAGTTGTTTATTCTAGGAGGAAGAAAACCAAAGAGATATTTTCAGATACACTGTTTGCTGTGCAGAAGGGAATTTTTATTTTTACATCATTGATGTCTAGCGGCTAAGGGAAAAAGATCTTTTTCCTACCAAATGTTATGTCTCCAGTGCAAACTGTTGAGCTTACATGTTGCAAAACATGAAAGAAATGTATCAGTAGAAAACTTGTTTTCCCAGCGTGTTTCCTAAATGAATTTCAGGCTGAAACCTAAAAAACCCAACCAATTCATCCAGGGCAAAACATCCCACAACAGACAGGAGCTCTGGAGACTGAGCCTCCTTTTAGGCTATCTTTCTGTTACTGTGTTAGATACACTTATTTTCCTTTTCCCCTTCTCTTTCTGAAGTTGTCTATGAAATTTCCTGATTACCGCTTTTTTAAAATCCCACGTTCAACAGGGATCTTTTGATTTTAAGACCTTTGGTAGAGAGTGGTGCTGAGTATCATAACCAGGGCTGCCTGTGACGGCTGTGATATGTTCCTATGGGCACATCCTTCTTCTGGCAAATTTCTTTCTAGACCACCTGTAATAACAAACCAGCCATCATTGATTTTAATAACATTTTACTTTGAACATAACAGCATACAAGTGGCAACATTTTTATTCAGAATGCTATTTCATTCTCCTTGTGAAACTACCTTTATTTTATTTTTAAATAAAATAGAGAACTAACAAGCTACAAAAATGGAAACAATATTTTGATATTAAAGATGCATGAGGTTTGGCTAACAAGGTGGTTTCTTTGGTGTTTGGGGTTTTTTTTATTCCTTTACATTTTATTTCAAATGAAACTTTGAATTTGCCCTTCCATTCTCATTCATATTTCCCCCAGATGACCAGTCATTCCTAGAAAATTATGAAGATAAACCGTTTCCAGGGGATTTCCTTTCTTTATTAACACTTCAGCCTGCCATGCTGTAAGGAAAAAATGAAACTGCTGATTATTTTTTTTAAATGAAGAAATATTCCACATTTATACACTTGTAATATTTATTGCTGCAATCGAAATTATCACAGCAAAGACAGGCTTCCTGGCAAGAGGAGCTCTGTCAGCAGTCACCAAGGTCTGACTTCGCACTGATCTTTACTCTTAAAGGAATTTAATTTTGGAGATTGGCTTTACCTTGCTTTCAGCATGGGGATTTCTGTGATTTCAGCAGCCAGCATAGACCCTTCTGCTGCCTTTCAAAGCAGCCACGGCTTAAATTGATGGGCTGTGGGCAGGGACTGTCTGTAATCTCCCTTTCCATGATTTTCTGCTGGAGAGCTACTTCAGCACAACCCCTCCAAAATCTGTGTCCCCCAAAGGAAACTGGCTCACAGATATTTTTGCTGAGAAGGGATAAAGATGGGAAATTTATCGCTGTATCCTGTAGCATAGTGGAGAGCTGAGTTCAGCTCAGTGCAGGCCGTCAGCATTCTTGGTAAAACAAACCCCTGCCTGCCAGCCCTACACTTTCAGTGAGTTTTTCAAAGCACAGGGCTCGGCCGATGAAAAGAAAGCAATGTTTGCAGCCCTCTGCTGTCACCAAATTCAGATCTCTCTCCCTGTGGCTGCTCAGTCTCACATTTCAGTGGTTGGGACATACTGGTCTATGAGTGTCCAAACCAGCATTGTAGCTGTATTTGTTGTGCATGTGATTGAAAAAATGGGCATGAGACGGTGACAAATCAGTCTGTGCTGGATGAAGGGAAAGATATTCTGCTGTGGGTTAACTGCCTGGGAAGGCAGAATTAATGGAAACTTTTAGCCATGGTGAGAGGTTTTCACAAAATCTCTGTTTAACTAAGGTTGAAAGTTGCAAAAGTTAAAAAAAAAAAAAAAAAAAAAAAAAAAAAAAACACAACACCACCGAACAAAAAAAACCCATACCACCACGTCAAAGTCAACAATAATTTGCTTCGACATTTGTTCCCGGTGCTCCCCAAACGCCTGCTTGGGAAACTGCCTCGTTAGCCAGGGGAAACACTGACCGCCTTCCCGTGGGTGGGAAGAGACGGGGCGGGCCGGGGGGCGGCCCCACGCGGGACCACAGCCTGCCAGCTCTTGAGCCCCAGACCTGCGCCCTCTGCCCCACGCCATGGACTGCGGCGTGATCACCTCCAAGACCGTGCTGCTGCTGCTGAGCCTCGCCTTCTGGGTACCGTGGCGGGATGCTAGGGGACCCGGGGGTGTGGACTCGGACCCGCGTGGTTTACGTGGGGTTTGTGGCCCCGGGTGTTGGGTGCGACAGAGGGCTCTGGGAGAGGGAGCCGGTGCTGTGGGACACGACCGTGTTCTCCTTAATCAGTGTTTCCAGAGTTAATCAGGCATTTTAGTTTACCGGTGTGCAGCTGAGTCATGCTATAGGAAAATACATATTTTTTTCTACATATACATTTCTAAAAAGCAAGAAGATATGGTATTTTAAGTTTCTAAGAAAAAATTTTTTTTTTCTTTTTGACAAGGTGTTTTTAATGTAGTAGGTTTTTTTAATAGTGGGTTTTAAAGACGTGTTGTTAAAGCAAGCTACAAGCTAATTTTGTGATCAGAAACAAATGGAGCTGCTTGGCTGCAGCAGGGTGCAAGCATTGCGCAGGGGCTGCCCTCCCAGTTTGGGGTGCGGAGTATCTGGGGGAGGAAAATGGCTGAGAACTTTGTTCCAACTATGTTCTGGTATAATTATGCGTTTCCAAATCACTTCCTCAATCATTAGGGGGAAAAAAAAAAAAAAAAAGAGGGTGGGGTTACATACCTTTTACTCTAAGCCAGGGGTCGTCAAACTTACTAAACGCAGGCACCGGCGCGCAGATGAAGTGGCAGGAATTCATCTGCGGCTGCTTGGTTCCCCCCCCAAAGCCCCGGCGGGGGAGGGAGGGGCAGGGGGTTCTGTAAATACCGGGGGCTGGATTGAGGACCCTGGGGGGCCGTAGTTTGAGGACCCCTGATCTAAACCCTGTTGTTTTGGGGGACTCAGCATTGCAGGCTTGTGGCATGGCAGCCTTGTGATGGGGACAGTAGGGCCTGGGGTGGGTGGCTGCTCAGAAGAGGTGGTGGTAATTTTGGTAACCAGTCTCCGGTTCTTCCCCTGTGTGGGGAAGTTCCTGTAACTCTGTCATCACCCAGGGATTTGTGTGCTGCTCTCAGAAGGAAACCTGATGTGTATCGGTAGCGTGGTTTGAGCGTTCTCATCTGCTATGTAGCACTTAAATATTTTCAAAGCAGTGTTTTGCAAAGGATGCTTTCAGTGTGATGGTAGTAGCCTGAGAGCGAGGGTTGGGTGCTGCACAGCTCAGGTTAGGGGCTGTTCTCCCACGGCCCTGGCCGAGCAAGGCTAGGTAATGGGGAAGGCAGAGGACTTTTCTGTGGCAAGGGAGAACTAAAAAGAACCAGATGTTTCCCAAAGAGAGAGCTCTGTGTGTGTGTATGTGTTAAATAAAAAGAATGGAAAACCTGCTTGAATTAAACCCTGAGGTCTCGTGGGGTGTTGTCCCCTGTTTTGTAAATAGGGGCCTTGCTGCTGGTTGTAGTGAGGAGCTTGTTTGTTCCCTTCCAGTCCTGTGCCTGTCAGCACAATTTGTTGCTGCATGTGTTCCAAGTAACTCTCATGCTGCTAGCCTGAACAGCGCAGGAGGACATGTCTACTCCTGTGTGTCAATTAATGTGAGCTCACCGTGTATGTTTGGTTTGTGGTGATTTTTTTTAAATCCCCGTAGAGAAATATTGGAGCATCTCATTATTTCTGTGTGGAAATCCCCAGAGCTTCAGCTCAGGCATACCTCAGGTTATCATCATTGCTTGGCTTTTTAAAAATCGAAAACCAGCCTTTTGTCCTCCTAGAAATGTCTGTGGTACATTTACATCTGTTGTAGGGGAACTCTCTTAATTGTGATTGAAGCTATTAGGTCATCTGGATCCACAGACCATCAGCTATTATCCTTCTGCATGTCTGTAGCCTCGGAATTTGGGGTGACCCAGACCAGCCCTTTGGTTTTTTTTTAATCCTAGGGAGAGCAATGCAGCCCCAAAGCTTGTGGCATTTAGACACTGCTGCCTCCATTATGTGTGGTAATAATCACATTTCTGCCGCAGAACTGCAGAACCTGGAATTCAGGTTTTAGGAGGGTGGGGAAAGAGGAACTGACTCTTCTTATATGCTCTTTCAGAACACTTCTAAACAGTTGGGACTCTACAAGTACAAGGCTTCAGATCTTTATCAAAACACAAGATTTGCAAGGAGCATTAGAATCCTTCTCTAACAAGTATTCATGCTCAAGCATTGCACGATGCAAATCTTGCCCAGCTTAGAAATTATTATGGAAAATAATCCACCACCTGCGTATTCAGCAGTCAGTGCAGTTACAGTGCTTTGACAAAGGCTGTTGCTTGGAAGTGTCTTAAAAAGCCTATAAATCCTCTTCTGGATCTCTGATTGTTATCGTTGTGCAGGAGTGAAGAAAGATTTTTGAGGATGACAAATAGGGGCTTCCTAAATTCAATGGAAAAAGTAACTTCTCTCCTACCTACCAGGCTCAGCATCATTATCTGCAGAGCATTCTGCTGTGAGGGGTGGGATCAGGCGTGCTGTAGGTGTGCATACCCACCAGACAAGGCATTAATTGAAGTGTTTCAACTACACAGTTACTAAGGGTGGTGCTTCAAGCTATGGGAGGTCTGCCCACCTCCAATTTTGCTTTTTAGCACCTATTAATTAGGTCCAAGTGTGTGGTTATTTTAGGAAGTGGGTGTTGGCCTGTTCTAGGTGAAGACTGGGGATGATGGTTTAACTCGTGGAACCTAAAAGAGGGAAAGGAAAGGTCAGAGGAGATGCTGATGTTCTTAGCAATATCTTGTGAGGGGACTTGGCTGAGTGGGATGTTGTGATGCTCCTTCAAGGAGAGAGGTGAAATGCTGGGGAGTCACTTGCTGGTCTGAGGGAAGGAACTGGCAATTTTAAAACTGGATGGAAGTTTTGTGCTTTGGTATTTCTGTATAATGTGACCTAAACACCTACTGGGCTGCTTTTCTTCTAACCCTCCTTCTTTACTCCAAAACTGTACTGCTGAATTCAGCTGTTAGAACCTTGCTTGCTTGCTTCAGCTTCCTTGTCACTAAACAGGCCTCTCCTTTCAAGGAGGGTTTGATGTCCATCAGGAGTCCTGGGGATTTTATTGTGAGAAGGCCACCTTACGTGTTGCTGCAGTGATAGTACTGTTTGCCCGAGTTTCCCATTCACTTTTTACGAGAGGTAGGCACATCTGCAGCCTTGCTTCGCTTACCCAAGGGCAGGGAGGAGGACACAGGTAAGATTCCCTGGGAGGTTTTAGCAGAACTGGTGGATTTGAGAGAGCAGAATTTGATTTGATGACAGCAACAGGACTGTTCAAGAATGAGAAGGCCAGGAGAGTGATCCCAGTGCTGGTCTCTAGCAGGGTGTGCTCTACCTGTGAGCAGTGAAGGCAGGCTCGGATTTCCCCAGCTGATCCCTGGCTCCCTCTGCACCCACACACACTCAGGGTGCACCTGAGCTGATTACAGGTCCTTCAGGAGCTTTACTGACTCTTCAGAAGACCCAGCTGCGTTCTGCCTCTTTGCTAACAAGAGGTGTGAACTGCAGTTTCTTGGTTGGGGTTTGACTCCAGACGGTTACAAGAGTCACCCATTGACCAGAGACTAGAGTGGGGGTTTGCCTTCTCGCCTAGTCCTAGCAAAGCTCACAGTGACCGTTGTCCCGTTTCCCTTCTCTGTCCTCTCCAGCACCCTACAGCACCTGTTTTTTGCAGATATCTTCAGATTTGTGATGTAGGCATTTCCAAGGAGCGTGAACCAAAGGTGTTTTGGGGTATTGGTATCATCTCTGCTTTGAGCAGCTGGTCTGGGCATCCTGGAGTATTTGGTCTGTACATAATCTTAACTCCTTTGCTTTGGATGCATCCAAGACTAAAAGCTACTAGTTTTCAACCTAACGGTGGTTTGCTGAGTGATGTGAGATGGTGTACTGGAAGCTTAATCAATGGTAATACTGCTGTGGTATCACTTCTAAGTAATTTTTAGTAATTAATTGGGAAGAATAAACTTATCTCTGGAAAAAAAGTTCCTGCAAGTGTGAATGCTTTGAAATCACTCATGCTGGTGATGGCTGGTTTGGGAATGGTTGTTCTGAAGCCTCAGTCAGTGAGAAATCAGGATACTTAAAAAAACAAATGAAAAAAACCAACAATGAGGAGGATAATTTTTAATCCCTCAGTGGGATTAGAAATGTGAATAGCAAAAGCTGTGTTGGAGGTTATTGGTGCTATAAACACATTTATTTGTAAGGATGGAGGTATTCTTCAAAGAGTCATTAGAGGTCTGGGTGTCAGCAGCCCTGTGACCTGTTTCTCACCTTTCCTCCATCTGTTCTTAGGCAAATCCTTAATCCTGCCTGTAGCTGCCTGCTGTATGTGACAGTGGGGGACAGGCAGCTCTGCCAGGTTTTAATGCTCTGTGTGAAACTTGACAGGAAGACGTGAAGCTGTGGAAGCTCTCCTCCTCAGTCTGGGTCAGGGGAACGACACTGATGGGCCACAGGGTCAGTCTGACTCACAGCAGCGTCCACGGTGGAAAAAGCTGCTTAGCCAAGAGCTTTATTATAGTTACATTTTTTGTACATCCAGTGAGTAAAGCTGTGGTTGTTCATCTACTTCTGAAAGGGCTCCGGACTGGTTTCCCTCTGGGCTTCTTGTTTCTGTCCCTCTGATGGAGCCGTGGCACTGTCTGGGGGCCCTTGGGACCCATGGAGTGATGAGCCGGGAAGGGCTGGGGGACGTTTTGACCCAGCATGAGAAGTGTTGGGTGGGAAGGGGTGGGTTCATTTCTAGCTCTGCTGTGAACTTGTTGCTGAACTATGGGAGGAAAACAGAGCCAGAATGGTCACTGTACAAAGCTGATACTGGGGCTTGATGCAGGATTTAGACATTTTGGCATGATTCACTTGAGCATGCCTTGAAAGGGCAAAGTTCCATTTTATTTTTAACTATTCTGCCCAAAATCGGGAAGCAGAACTGAACTGACTTTCAGGAAAATGTGCTTTGCTGGATGTATAGGGGCAAAATTAAAACTTAAGATGTCGGTGCTGTGTGAGAAATATTACTGTTTCCTGTGCGCTTCTGAGGAACAAGCTTGGTTGGACTGTCCCCAGCAGTCCCTGAGGCTGTGAAAACACCTGTTAGATGGCCGAGTTACGGATCCAGCCCTAAACACACTTTGGTCTCTTCACAAGTCTCACAGTTGGCAGGTCTCTGAAACCAGAGGTCTGGCGTTGTAGAATTGCCTCTGAAAATTACAGCTGCTCGAGAGGTCCCATTTCGTTACCCCTTTGCAAGAAGCTCAGAGCTGGAAGACACTTTATCCAGGGGGAATAGAAAGTGTCTCTTTCCTGTAGTTGATGTATGAACTGGGCCTTTCCTTCATTTTCCTTGAAAGTGTTGCACCGCCAAGCTGCATTTGCTTTACCGTGGAGCTGGCAGGATCCTTTTCCTTACGGGAAGAGGCACGCAACAGTCACATGGCCCTGCTGCCTGCGCCCCTTCCCTTTCACCTGGGTGACAATATTTCAGGGCAGATTAGAGGTGTCTGCCCTGTACCAGCTCTGAGAGGTTTCCCCAGGCTTTTGGATTAGCTCCACTGTTTGCTATTCAGTTTAGTCACATGGTCTGGTGGCTGAGCCAGGAACAGCTTATCAAGTAACTGGGGTGGTTGTGAAGGCAAGTGTTGAACTAGAGGGTGTTTTGTGTCTGAACTGGCCCTTCAGATACAAAACAGCTTGGCAGTGGCTGATAAATCCATCCATGCTCAGCTAAAGCGATACTCGCGGCAAGCTTTTGCCCTGCAGTCTGTGTCTGTATTTGGGGAGAGTAAGAGTGAAATGGGTGGTGCTGTTTTCTCCTAACAGTGGTCCTGGTGTCCTCAGAGGTGCATGTTGCTTTGCTTTCGGTTTTAGCAGCAGCACACTGACCGCAAGGCAGAAGTTTGAGTATTGTAAGTCAGGGGACTGGGGCGCGATTCCTTGCCTTGCACTGGTGTGCAGTCTCCACAAGGAGAATCTTAATGCTTTGTAGGATATGTGCTGGCTTTTAGGGATTGGAAAGTAACCCTGGAGTTAGGCTTGGGGAAGAGAAGAAGATATGCTTGGACAACTCTAAGGAAAACATTTATTTAATATAACTTGAAAACAAACCACTAAAACCAGGATCCCCTCTTGAGAGTGTCGGTTTGCAGCATGTAAAAACTGGCAGTGGATGTCGGTTTCGTTTTTGTTGGTTTTCTTTTTCCCCTAAAAGAGCCACAGGTTTTCAGAGCCTTTTGGCTGCTGCTTCTTGTTTTCATTTGAGAAAGAAAAGGAAAAAGCAAGCGCTTCCGACTGTAGCCACTGAGGAGCCCTGCGGCATGTTTTGAAGGCAAGCCAAAACATGCCCCATAGTTGTACACCTCAGCTGAATATTTAGATATAATACAAATTGAAGAGTTTCCCATGGCTTTGTGTAAGTAGGCTCAGTACAGTTTTGTTGGTTAGGTCCCACTTCTGTACCTCGCATGAGGAGACTGGTTTAAAGGTTTTGAAGTTGTGGCTAATGACTGGCACGAGATCAGTGGTAAGTCTCTCCTGGGGCTGTTGGTGCTGCTGGCAATCAAAGACAGCTTGGTAGGGTCTCACAGCTTCGGTGCTTTTTGTTCCGATCCAAAGCCAGCTTGCTAAGTTCAGTATTTTTTTATTATTTTGCAAATCAATCTTTTCACAACTTGAGAGTCTGAGGGAAGACAGAAAGTTCTTAAATTGCTTTTCTTTCTAGTAGGAGGTGGGGAAAGATTTGAAGCTATGGGCTTCCAAAGCCTCAGAAACTAAAGGAGCTGTGGGACAGTGGGGAGCAGAGCCATGTGTGTCCTGGAAAGCAGCTTAGCAGAAAAAGCTCTGGGGGTCCTGGTGGGCACCAAGCTGACTGTGAGCTAGCAATGTGCCCCTGCTGCATGCAAGTGGAGGGTACCCTGGGCTGCATCAGGAGGAGTGGTGCTAGCAGGTGGAGGGAGGTGATCCTTCCCCTCAGCACTGGTGAGGCCACGTCTGAGGTGCTGTGCTCACCAGTAGAAGAGAGACAGATGTGCTGGAGAGGGCAATGAAGGTGATGACAGCACTGGAGCATTTCTCCTGTGAGGAAAGGCTGAGAGAGCTGGGATTGCTCAACCTGGAGAAGAGAAGGCTCAGGGGGATCTTACTGATGTATGTAAATACCTGAAGGGAAGATGCCAAGAGGATGGGCCAGGCTTTTCTCAGTGGGGCCCTGTGACAGGACCAGAGGCAATGGGCACAAACTGAAACACAGGAAGGTCTCTCTGAACATCAGGAAACATTTTTTTCATTGTGAAGGTGACCAAGTGCTCGCACAGGTTGCCCAGAAAGGTGTTGGAATCTCCGTCCGTGGAGATACTCAAAAGCCATCTGGACATGGTCCTGGGCAGCCAGCTCTAGGTGACCCTGCTTGATCAAGGGGTTGGAACCAGATGATCTCCTGAGGTTCCTTCCCGCCCCAACCCTTCTGTGCTTCTGTGACCTCCTGCGCTGGTGCATGGCCAGCCTGTCTGGCGGTGGCTGGGAGCTGTGGCAGATGGTGGGTGCATCCCCTCCATAGCAGTTGTTGCCTGTGTGGCTATCGGGTGGACATGCCGGAGCCTGCCTGCTGCTCTGCGCTGCAGGTGGAGGCTCCTAGCCCGTAAGGAGGGTCACACACTGTCCTGGATGAAACAGTCAACATAAGTGTGGCAATAATTTATTGTTCAGAGAAATTAATACCATATGCAGGGTTGGAAACGGTAGCTGAGGCCAGGAGGTCCTTCCTGGCTGGCAGAGTTTTAAACCTGGGACAGAAAAGGGGAATCTGTGCAGGTGGGATGGGAAGCGCTCAGCTAGGGTTGCCCTAATTGCTGGGGAATAAACAGCTGTGCCTTGGGTGAAGGGACACTCTCACGTCTGCGGAGCTGCATGGTCCGTATGGGCTAAGTGGATTTTTAAACAGGAGTTGTAAAGTCATTAAAGCGAGCATAAAATGAAGAAGGCTTTCTCAGATGTGCTCAGTGCCTTTGTTTTCCACTGAAGTCACTAGAAAACCTGTTGAATCCATGGAAATGGAGTAACACAGCAACTAGGGAGGACTTGAAAATCTGGTGGCAAATGGGAAGAATAAAACTTGTAGTACAATAAAGCAGTAGTAAGAGCTGGAAAGTGTAATTCCCCTTGCCATGCATGCAGGCTGTTAAGTAATAAATGATTTATGGAGGAAATGTTGTGCAAACCCTTTTCAGCAGAGGATTTACGTGTCAAGGTAAATCAAAACTTTTTCTGTGCACAAAAAAACCCAAAGACAAGGACTGTCTTCTGCGATAAGGAGGGGCTCTGCAGCTGTAACTAAGAGCAGTGTGGCTGGGGCTTGATTCTAGATATGGGGAGCATGGGGACAGCGCAACAGAGCCAAACAGTTGGCAAACTAATAATTGAAGATGATATCCTAATCTGTCCTCTGGCAAATAAAAATTGCTGAAAGGGTGATAGCATCCCAGTGAATGCAGCTGTTGGATCCAAAGGCAAAACATCAGCATCAGGTGTTGTATTGGGTGAGGTTATCTGACCTAAATCACTGCTATGCAAAGATACTGGTGAAAAAAGGTGGCTTTCAAGCCTTAAAATTAGCTAAAACATCTCTGTGAGCCAGTTGTCTAATGAAGAACTAGAAGGCAATGATTCAGAAAATGTTTGTGTGGATATTGGTAGTTCAACAACTGCTATTACTCTTTAAAGATAAACAGTAATATTTACCATAACTTCCTTTGCCCATAACCATAAAAAGTTAATGGTGTGGGACAAAGTCAAATCAGGCTAGCTTTTGCGCTGTGGTTTTTCCTTTTAACACTAGAGCTTTGTCACTCTGTATTTAGCAGACCAGCCTTTTAAAAAGAAATTCCTATACTGTCCACGTTAACAGAGCAAATGATGAAATCAACGCTCTGCACCTGGACGGTGCTGGGAGAAACTTTCAAAAAAACCTCAAAACTAAACC
This sequence comes from Falco naumanni, assembly GCF_017639655.2. Classification (NCBI taxonomy): domain Eukaryota; kingdom Metazoa; phylum Chordata; class Aves; order Falconiformes; family Falconidae; genus Falco; species Falco naumanni. The sequence goes on from NC_054080.1 coordinate 83,792,969, forward strand.
CACTGCTTTTTAATTTCATAGCTACTAGTTTGGCTCCTTTACTGTATTTTATTTAGGTTTGTCAGGGGACAGAGAAGCTTATGCTGATAAATGCGAATAAACACAAACCTCTGTTCTCAGCTATCATGTAAGGTCAGCTTCTTAAAACAAAGGGTGAAAGTGGAAAAATGTCTGTTCTGCCTGACCGATAGATGCAAATTTTATTTTTTTCTTTTTCAGAGCAGTTGTATAGAGGGAACTCTAAGGGGCCCTTAGCTATGGCTGTGACGCTGATAAAGTGTTGTGAAGTATTTGCATGAAGGGCAGGGGCTCACGGTTAGCAGCATATTAAAAATTCCCCTTCTGTCAGTGGGATACAAGGTAAAAATCTTGCTGTACTTTAAAAATATATAAAATCTCCCGTTTTCCAGCAGCTGTCCTGTTCTGCATTAGTGAGGCAGCACAGGCTCCTTACAACCATCCATTGTTCGCTTCTCTTTCTCGGGTAAGATTGAATGTTCACAGTGCTATGTGTGCATTATCTGGCTGGAGGGAGTTGCAGCTTGTTACATAGATTATTGCAGCAGAGCATCACTGTGTATCTGCCTCCCTGGCTCAGCCAGCTGGGCTAAGTATGGGAGAGGTGGATGAAGTGGTGAGTAACCTTGCCCCGATCCTGCTGCAATTATCAGCCGAGGAAAATCCAGTCGTTACAGCTTTGCTTTCTCTTTGCTCAACCCCAAGAAGGAGTTCATTGTTTGCACTCAGACAATTTAAGATCTCTGCTTTCTGTCAGGGGCACAGGATATGAAAAAGCAAGTAATTCTGGTGTTAGGTCCTTGAACCATGTGAGCTGTGGTGGGTGAGACAGCAGAAACGGTTGCAGCTTTGTTGCTCAGCTGTGAAATGGGGCTTTCTTGCAAAATTTGCATTTGCCTCATGTCTTCAGCTTGTCTTATGGGAATCATCAGGGTCACAAAGAAATAGCAGCAGCGTTTCCTGGAGCCCCGGTAAGTCAGCTGGCGGTGTTTGGGGAGGAAGGGGTAAGGTTAGGATGTTCTGTTTGCGTCGCTGGCAGATCACAGCTACTTGCCAGCAGCAGTGCAGCCCCACAGACCAGGTGAACTGGTTCTCCCGTATCAGCCTTGCATCACTCCTTGGCTGCCTGCACTGAGGTTTGTGCCAGCTGTGTTGAGCCAAGCCTCTTCCATGCATTGCACGATCCTGTTCTGCACAGAGTTCTTCTGAAAGCAAACATCCAAGCAGGAGATGAAAAAAAAAATACTGTAAAGAAAAATAACAATTTCTAGTGTGAATTTCTTGGTATAATTCTGGCAACCTTATGTGTAATTTTAGATGTGTTTGAGAAAGTGTTTGATTAATTATGAAGAAGGAATTCCTTGATCTTTCTCCCCAAAAGTAGATGCTTAAACTGTGAAAGATTTGTGAAAAAATTTTGGGGAAAAAAATTGTGAAAGATACTTTTTGTTGAGATCCAACAGAGATCTGTTTAATTAGGCATAATTAACAGACTTAAGGTCTGTCTCCAGCAGTGCACAGGACATTTCTTGTACTTTTTTTCTAGAGAAGTTTCATCTTAGATCTAGGAAAGGGCTGAAGGTTTTGCAGTGTTGGAAAATCCTTCCAGCAGATTTTGAACTTGCCTTAAATACTGGGAAGGCTTATGGAGAGAGTTTAGATTTATGTCCTGAAATATTTTTCATCCTTGCTTTTGAAGTTTGCCTCTGGGACTCATCTGCAAAAATAAAACAGGGAATAGACTGTTAGCTGAAATGCCTTCCACTCCTGAGTGACCCTGCTCTTCCAGGCTTCAAAGCCTTCACTTTGAATTAAGAACAATGGGTGAAGTTGTGGTTGTATCTCAGTTTGTGGGGAAAAACGTGAACTTCCTTTAAGCCAGATCTTTACCCAGAGTCTTTTAATTTTACCTCATTATAATTCCTCTTTCTGCTTGGAAGCAGAAGTTCAGAAATTATAATAGACCTCTTGTTGGCAGTGTTTTGTCTCTGACCAGAACCCAGACAATCCTGGATGTTGCAATAAAGCCAACTGTGAAAGTGCTGGTCTATATTTGCATTGCTAAAGTTTAGGCAAGTATCTCCTTGAACTCAAGACTGGACCCTCTGATGTTGGCTTATTGTTGTGGAGCTTTGCTAGCCCTGTCTTCATGGGACTTCTGTGAACTGGCTTCACAATTCTGTTTCCTTTTTTTAAAAGTTGTGTTAGCCTTTTAGTAGCAACAAGGTTTTTCGTAGTTTTGTGCGGTTGTTCGGTCTTTAGCATTTCTTGTGCATACTTCCATTGCATTGTGCATTGACCACACTGAAAATAGGTAGAAAACCAGTTTTAAATTATAGATGAGAGATGAAGAATGTGTCCGTTGTCTAAAGTGCTTGCAGAAGGATAATAGAAATATTGGGGTGTTCTTTGGTGTAAAAAATCCTATAGGAAGATTAAATTTTGAGGCAGACTGTCTTTAGAAGTACAGAAGTACTTGCAAAGGCTCGGGCTAGGGTTAGGCAGAAGAGCAGGGCTTTACATTCACTGAAGACATACACTTTGCACATTACCTAAGTCACAAGGCTGTTTCATTGTGCACATTTTGACGTGTCATTGACACTCAATGTGGATGACTGATTTACTTGCCAAAAACATGGTTTATGCCTTTTTGTAGCCAGCTATTTAGTCTGTGCTGCCTTCCCTGTGGTAGTCACTCCTGCTCCCTTCCTCCAGGCACTACTTTCCTCTATCACGAACCTTTCTGAGGGTCTCTCAGGCCTTCTGGTTGTCTCCTGGAGCTTCAGGCACCTGGTTGATGACAGCTGTGGTGGGACATCTGAATGTCAGCACTGAGCTGTACCCAGGGCTGATGGTCTCAGGAAAAATGTTCTCATTAATGGCTATGCCCAGATTCAAGCGCTTGGTTTAAAAGTGCATGTGCAGGAGGCTTTGTGCTGCTAGTGGCTGGCTTCACCTTTGGTTTGGGGTGACTGCCTGGAGTACTGCCTCTAGTCTGGAATTTGTAAAGCCATAACTACACTTTGCATTAGGTTTGCAGTGATGGCAGCAGCACAGAGACCAAGGATGAGGTGATTTTGGGGTACAAGTACAGTGGCTGGGATCGTCGCCATATTGTGTCTGTATTCATCGGGAAGGGTTATGACTTAGTACATGCATCTGCCTGAAATTTCCCCAAAAACTGAGAAACCAGAATACCATTACTATCCAGCCATACCCATGTTCACCAGGAAGGCTTCAAAACCCAGCCACAAATGCAGTCAGGGGTTGCAGTCAGGTTTGGAAGGCTGACAGTAACTAACTGCAGCATTATTCACGTAATGCTTTCAGTCATGCACAGTGCTAAGTAGGGAGAAGTTTTAAAGTTAACCCAGAGCATCATGCTGTTCCTGCTGCCCGTCACCTGGATGTTTTCCACAGCTTCTATGGGAGCAGAGGCCAAACTCTGAATCCTTTTAGGAACTGTATGAGCTGCTTTCTGAGCTGGTGCTGGCCCAGCTAAGCAGAGCAGTTCTGTGGTTAATAAAAGGCCCTGCAGCCCTTGTCTTGAATCTGCATTGTTTTCACTGGGTTTGGGGCCAACAAGGCAAATCACAGTGCACGACGGTCCTAGGAAATACCAGAAATAAAGGATATATTGGGCAAGTCCCATCATCACGTTTTCTCCATGGTGATGGATAGTTAGCCTGGGAGTGTTGCTTCCTTCTCGGTGGCAGCCCTTGCACAGATGGTGCCATTCCAGAGTGGATAATAGGTGGACAGTTGCACGTGCATCCAGCTCTCCAGGCCAGAAATACGGGATGGGCTTTTTGAGTCATACACCTCGCTCTTTTTGTGCAATTGAAGGCAAGGCAGGATGGAGGCATGGTGTCCCTAGCTCCACCTTTAGTGCTTCTACCACTCCAGGGATTTTTCCTGTCCCGCTTTCATTACAAGAGCATAGTGTTGGAGAAAGAAGAGGTGGTGTTGCTCACGGTGGTGAAGTGAGAAGGCAGCGGTGCTCTTTGAGCTAAAGTGGTCGCATCTTTCCCCCGCATGCCTAAAAAGGGCTGGGAGGAAGAAGCCCTGGTCACTGTATGCCTGCAGACAGGGAAACAGGAAAGAGCTTATCCTCAATGAGAGGAAGTTAAAGGAAGTTTTACAAACTGCTTTAATCATTAGCATCACCTGAAAACCCGGTGCGTGTGGAGAAGAAAAAAACCAAAACCCACTCTTGAGAACTGGTGGATCCTATAGCTTTTCCTAATAGCTCACTTTGTAGAGGACCTGCTGTATCTGAGCTCCAACACAGCAGGATCTTGCATGATGTGCTGAAAGTCTATAAGGGTTAGTTTGATGCTGGTTTCATCACTTGGGGTGCCTGATCCTGGTAATTTTGAGGTACAGACAGCGTCCAGGAACGCAAGAGTAGCGTGGGATGGGAGCTGCCTGAAATGAAGGCTGTTCCCTGTGCTTGGAGGTAATTGAAGGGCAGGCACCAGACCTGGCTGGAGGGGAAGGAGCCAAACAAGGTAAAGGAATTAGCAAGTCCTAGCTCCAGTGTGAGGAGTGTTGGATTTTAATTAAAACGTTCAGCACTGAGGGAACTAATGAACTGCTCGTAAGCCGTGTGATGAAATCCAGCAGTAGCCTATTGAAAACAGACAGACCGGTTTCCCTCGAGTTTTCAGAATGTGAGTTATGGATGGTGTTTCATTTTATAGGCATTGTCTTGTGCTGCAGGATTATAGAGCATGGATGAGCTGTTGTAACTCCTGAGAAGTTTTTTTTTTATGCCATTGGTGAGGTATTGGCAAGGCATCGCTGAGTCTTCTGGTGCTACTTCCAGGGCTGTACCCAGTTCTGTGCATAAAAGCCTCTGGTTTCCAGGGCTGCTAGCTGGGCAGCTGTCACCGATGCACTGTATCTTGGCCTCAATCAGCAAAACATCTTTTTGGAGGAGAGTTTTATTTCAGAGGTTGCAGAAATGTTTCCTCCAGGACAAGCAGGGACTGTGTTTTGCTGAGACTAGGAATATTTGTACCTGTTTTAGTGGTTAATGCTGTGTAAGAGTGTAAAGAATGAGTTTTTTCTCAAAGTAAAGCCCCCAACTAACAACGCACTCCTGTAGTGATCATCTTAAAAAGTTGATTCCTGCAAATGCAGCGTTGGGTAGGATGTGGGCGATCTTGGGTAGGCAGTGTGAGCTTGGCCTTCTGCAGAGGCACTGGCTGACACATGTCAATAGACTCCGGTGTTTCACTGTTAAAGTGGTGGTTCATTAGTAGAGGAGTGAATACTGGGTTGTGAATTTTGTCTTCTCTGTGTTAAAATTCGAATGGGTAGCTAGTTTCAGACAGCATTTTTTTCTTCTAGATCTTTGCATTCTGTAGTCATTGCTTCTAAAGTGGAAATATTAATTGTACCATTACAAAAAGCTCCATGTTTACTTTCCTGGGTAGATGCTTAATAGATGACTGCTAATAATTTACTTTATTGCATTTCAGGCAGCAGCAGCAGGTCTCAGCTATGTTGGGGCATATGTCATTAACACCTACAAGAGCTATGACAACTTTCTGCAGGACAAGTATGCTCTGTTGCCAGCCATGATCATTATTTGCATTGCTGTGATAATGTTCATCATTGGGTTGATCGGCTGCTGTGCCACCTTCCGGGAGTCTCGTGTTGGTCTAGGGCTGGTGAGTGGTACATGTTCTTGCATGTCCTCTTCTTCACCCTGTTGCATGGTATGGGAGGTGCTGCACTTGACCGTCTCGGGATGTACAGGACAGAAAGTGAAAGATTATTCTGAAATATACTGCTGAAGCACTGCTCCTTTGTGGGAGTTACATAGAGCTGTGACACACTGATTGGTGGTGAAGTGCGGGCTAAATTATTGGTGGCACTGCCTTGTACAGACAAGTACCCACAGCCATGGACAGTTTCATGGCTCTGCCTCAGCTAGCTCGCTGGAGATGAGTGTGAAGAATAGCAAGTTTTGAGAAGCAAGGTGGTGGTGTAGGAACAGAAGTGAATTTTCAAAGCAAGCAAAACAGATAGATTTTTCTGCTGACTTTAGTTCTCTGAATCCTGTAAGTGCTCCTCAATGACTTCTAGAATGATTTTTAAAAAGCTGGAAAGGTTCATGTTGAGTAATTTCAGGCCCCAAACTCACACCTTGAAGGCAACGTGAGCTCAACAGGCAGTGCCCAATATATCTAACTCAGCTGCTGGTTCATCTGTGCAGTGTCCTGTTTGAGACTGCCCTTGTGAAGTGTCTTCTAGGCTCTTCACACAGACCATGTCATGGCAGTGTTCAGGAAACTGCCTACATTGGGCACAGATCGTGTGGAGCCGCAGTTGTAGTCCCAGCCATGCACAGTAGTTTCCTATTCTAAATTATTTTCCGGAAACTGTTTTGATCGGAGAGGCAACAACAGATAATGATAACCTACTACTATAAATTAATGTGATGGGTAATGTGCAATTGAATTGAAATGCTGTGGAATTCTTCCTTACAGTCTCCCTCTTTTAATTTCAGTTCTTGGCCATTATCCTGATTATCTTTGTTGCAGAAGTATCTGCTTTTGTCCTGGGATTTGTTTACAGGGAAAAGGTAAGCAAAGAATTAGCATCTCTGTACTAACCTAAAAGTAAAGAATAGATCTTGCATCTTTAGGGCATTTAGATATGTCCAGTTTTCTTGCACTTCATCCCCTATCCTGCAGCCTACAGGGCAAGCAGGAATGGGGATGTCACCATCTGGTATGTGGATCAGTCTTTGTTGGGAACACGGTAAATACATAAAGTATCTGACAGCCATCGCAACAATCTCTACATTGGATTAAACAGTTCTTGATGCTCACAGTGGAGGGCTTTTCCATCAGGGGAGGCAAACTTCTATCCAGGAACATGATTCTGGTTAAGTGCCACTTGCATTTTATCTAAACATCGCTTGTTTTGGGGATTTATTTTTTTTTCCCTGACTTAGTTGGAATACAGGTCTTTTGCAGTTTCCACTAGATAAAATTTTAGCTCTCATGTTAAAACAGTATGTTCCCACCCCAAATAGGTAAAAACTGATGTGCAAGGCACAATGCGCTCCGTCTTTGAGAAGTATGATGGGAATAATCCAGAGTCTACTGTTGTGAATTACTTGCAAGAACAGGTAAGAAAATACTTAAATTGTCCTGAGAATTATTTAGAGAAGAACACTTGGGCCCTAAACAAGGTATTTAGGCTCAGGGAAGAGAGTCCACACTCAGCAGTAAACACTGCAGCAGTGAACACTAGCACATGATTCTCCAAGGCGATTGAGATGAGGGTGCTCCCCACTCTGCAGCGTTGGCATTTTGAGGTTGTTGGTGTAAAGTCTATGTAAACGAGCGATATCGCTGACACAAGTAGCCTTTAGATCAAGCCAAATGAGTACGTCTGCGTAACTGCTGCTAAGAACCTTGTACCATAAAATAGAAAGATGACAAAAGACTCTGTCCTGCAACCTGTCACAAAGAATAAACCAGTAAGGAGGTAATAATGTATGAAAGGAGGTTGATCTATTTTATCTATGGCTGTTTTCCTGAAGTACTGCTACTTGTAAATCTGCCTCATACTGAGGGCAGCTCCTGCCCAGTATGCCCAAGAGAGGTCTAACTCAACATTAGCATTCATGTTTGTATATATTCATGCATACCCATAACCGTCCTGTGTTTGGCAGCTTCATTGTTGTGGGGTAAAGAACTACAGCGACTGGACAACCACCCAGTGGTTTAACTCCACCGGTAACAACAGCGTCCCACTGAGCTGCTGCAGGCAAGAGATGAAGAACTGCACAGGGCATCTGGATCAGCCACAGGAACTCAATACACGGGTGAGGATAAAGGGCACAGTTTCACAAACGGGCCATGATCATTCTCAGCCAGCCAGCCAGAGGAAGGCACTTCAGGCAGGGTTTAGGGATAATTTCATCCAATTCTTTTCATCAGTTTGTCCCCTGAGCCTTTTTCTCCCCATGGTTTTCCTCTAGCTAACTTCCTTCTTTAATTCCATAAAAACTCCTACATGATGAAAGAGAGGCACCAGTCTGGATATTTGGTCATGTCTGTCTGTTGGTAACTCCTCCATTTCATTTTGCTACAGAAGCAACATGACAAGGCCAGAGCACTAGCTATGCACACACAGTCGTTCAGACAGATCTGGGGTAGGGGAAGAAACTCTTTTAGGATTGACCATGCTGAGTATGGAGAACTGCGTACCAGGTTCTTCAGTCTGGGGCACAAGCCCTTAAGTTGACTTTTATAGATACCATTGCTGGTCTTCCTGGCTCTGGTTTTGGGCACATCTTTAAGTCGCTTGAGCTAGAGGAGACTGAGAAGCAGCAAAATGTCAGTGAATTGTGGTTTGTCAGTGCCTCTCAAGCTAGAGGAGAACAAAAAGCCATTTGCTCTGGAAGACAAGAATGAAAGCCCTCAGGTCTGCAGTGGTTGGTTAGACAGGCCTTGCAAGATCCTGCTTCCTTTGAAGGGTTGGGGAGAAAAATATTTTTTTAAAAGTCCAGCTGTATTAACATGTTTTAACTTGTTTTCATGCTATCTCTTTCATGGCAGGGCTGTGCAGATGAGCTGGAGTCTGGGCTGCAGGGCGTTATCAGCTACGCCATGCTTGTAATCCTGGGGTTTGCCATTGTAAAGGTAAATGTTTCTGTCGCTTCCCTTGTGAAAAATAATACTGTTTGCCCTTCGATCTCGGGGCTTTCTCTTCTACCATGTCTTGTTAGCCTACAGTCTTTTTCTGGCTGTGAAGTAGACCGGGTCTTCTGTTCCTCACTTGTTTTCTTACTTGTCTCCATTTTGTCTGCCCAGTGATGAGGGGGTTATCCAAAAAGCTAGTAGGGGATTTGGGATGGCAAGTCAATTGAGAATCCATCTTGGTCCTTTAGTAGGAGGTACAAAAAGGTAGGTGTGCTAAAAGGCCTGGATCTAGAATTCTTTATTAAAACAACTTTTTCTATATTTAACTAGAATTTTTAAAAAATCCTCATTAAAGTTTGTTTTTAGATATAACCCAATGAACAGTCCTGTGCTTGAAGACTTGGAATCAAAATGGATTAGAAATATGAACAGGAGTGAAACCAGCGGGCCTTTTTATAGATTAACAAGACTGAATTAAATTAAATGTGAAAACAGATCATCTTGTGGGTGAAAATTAGATTTGAAATGCTCTGATGGAAAACTCCTCACAATTGACACATCAAAGAAATGCCTACATAGCTTTGTGAAGGTTTGACCCATAAGCCTGGTGGTTTGTCATTGTTCCCCGTACCTGTTCTCCGAGATTAGTAACCTGTTCCTTGTTGGCAGTGGTTTGAACCATCTAGTAACAGCAGAGTGTTTTTTCTTTGACTATCTGCTCTCTGTAAAAGAGTGGCTGTAAGTTTAATCCGTGCAGAACATTTGCAGTTTAATGCCCCACTCCTGCACTCAAGGCAGAAGCCAGTCTGTCCAGATGTCAGCTCAGGACTGGGACTCGACTTAATTAAACTTTCCTTTTCTTAATTTTGGCCCTAGCAGAGAGATCATTGTTTACAGTATTTGATCTCATGGGCATAAATTGCTCAGTGATGAGGTTTCCATCATTTCCTTTCCCTCTATAAAAGTGATGAGTTCCAAGCTCCCATTACATGTCCCATTACTATGTGTGATGAACTCTCCCATCATGATCTCTCCTGTGATTGTCTCCAAAGATTGCCTTTGTATATTCTGTGCTATCTTTATTTGCATATTTTATATGCTTATATATTTTGTAGACCTAATTTTAAGTCCAGAATAATCCCATACTTTCACTAAAATTTTTCCCCACAATAAGGTATGTGTATGTACAAATTAATGGGAGAAACCAGGGAGGAAAATGTTGAGGTGGAACTATTACTGGAAATTGATATGCAAATAAATCACTTTCTGTAGGTGTGTTTTTAAAGTGTTTTTTAATATAAATGTTCTTGCTATGGGGAAGAAGTCTAACATAGGCATTGAGCCTGATGACTGAAACAAAAAGATACAGCAAAACTAAATCTCTTGTGCACTCTCTTTTTCAGTTCTTTGGCATGCTGAGTGTCTGCGTGCTTACTTGCAGGAGAGAAGACAGTGGATATCAGCCTCTTTACTCGGGGGTGTTTGCTTAATAAAATGCAAAGATCACTTTTTTTTTTTTTTTGCTTCCTGATGATAAAATAGACTTGTAAAGATGAATGCTAAAGGACAATTTATGACCTTCTTGCTAAGTATTTTACTTTATGTATATGAGGTGGGAAGAACGTTGTGTACTGATTTGGGAAGGTTTCTTGTGGGTGATGTGAAATGGCAATTTCAATATTCAGTGCCCCACAGTAATGTACCCTGATGTTGTATATACCACAACTTTATGTAGGTTATTGTAGATTTGGATTTGTGACTTTAGATAGCACCAGATGGTGTAACAGACTCCAGAAATAATCTTTCTTCCGAAGTTCTTTCCTCTACCCTTAAACCATGGAAAAGAAATGGTATTTTCGATCGCTGAACTGAGACAGCAGGAGTGGTTTCAGTTGTCTGCACAAGTGTCAGATCATTCCCATGGCATGCGTAATCAAAAGAAACTTTAGAATGCCAGGTTCAAATATTCTTCATAAACATGAGGAGTTAGAGTACTTTTTCTCTATATCTGATGGTGCTTCTATTAAAATCATAATTTTTTTTTTTCTTTTTTTCCTCCTTCTCATGGTCATATGTTGTAATTCAGTTTCCAGCAGAGGTTGTTGGTGCAAGACAACCCGATGTTGAAAGTCTAGAAGAGGAATTTGAGATGAGTTTTGAAGCAGCTAGCAAATGTGAACATTCCCAGGGTAGGAGGGGGATGTGTGTTTTGAGCTTTTTAGCTCAGGACATCTCTCTTTAGCTTGTTGTTTTTTTTAAATTATTATTTGACATTAAAAATTGCTTATGAAGCAGGGGATTTGAGTATTTTTTTTTTCTTGTACTGATGCTTTTATGGTTTGTCTACACAAAGACCATGTCTCTTCTTGAGAAGAAGACATGTTCTTGAGACATGTTCTACTCTTGAACAACGTAGAAGTTGCCAGAGTTACTGCGATGCTGAGAGACAGGAGCTACCTTGACTCGGTGCGGTCGTGCAGACGGGGCTGGGGGCAGGGGGGGCTAGCACAGCCTTCCCGGCGCTGCTGAAGGTCTGGCCACTTCTCACTGCTAAAAACGTTAAGATGATGCGTTCTTGTACTGAGCTATTTCACTGTTGTCTGGCGACTCGTGCTTTGTTACTTTTCCTTTCTCCTCTGAGGTTTGCTGAATGCAGTCACTTCTAGGGTTGCATCACTGCTTCAGAAATGGCCTTTTATCTCATTTGTATGTTAATCTGTTTTGGTTCTTCAGGGGGTTCGGGGTTCCTGGGGAGGGAGGGAGCTATGAGCTATTCTTTGTTAGGGAATTGTGGAAAAGAAGATGTTTTGCTCATTTTCTTTCTTTGGAGAGATAAGCAGTCTACCTTTAGCAATAAACCTTTGTAGCTAATTAGAAGAGAGGAGTTTGGGCTAAGTGTAAGCTGTTTATTTATCCCACCCAATTATATATCCCACCCGACAAAAAAAACAAACCAGCCAAAACCCCAACTAACCCAATTTAAAAAAAAAAAAACACCAAAACCCCCAATGGCTGATAGTTTATAAGATGTACCAGCATGAGTATGTTTATGTTGAAAAGTGACAACTTTTATTGAGGGCTTTGTCTTCTGTTGAACGCCGAAATAAACGGAATTTATGTAACCAATTAATAAATGCTGTGGCCTTGGTTTTTTTTTACGTTGGAATCCCAGTTGCCCGCGCGGCCGGGAGCTCCACCTCAGCCGTTGCGCTTCCCCCCAGCAGTGCCGCCCGCTTCCCGCCCGCTTCCCGCCCGCCGCGGCCGCGCAGGCGCCTGAGCTCTCCAACGGCTGGGCGGGCGCGGCGCGTTCGAACCGCCGGTGCCGCCAGAAGCCGGCGGAGCCGTGCCGCGGGGATCCGGTCTCTTCTTCAGCGCCCCGAGCGAGCCGGCTCCGGTCGGCGCAGCGGTGAGAGCGGGGCGCAGCGGGAGGAGAACTCGGGTCGGGTCGCAGGACGTGAGGCAAAACGGAGCGCGAGTGGCCGGGGGCTGGTGCAGGCTGTAGAGGATTCCTTTCCCCTTGACTCTCCTGTGGTACGGAGGGTGTGGAAATGGGCGAATCTTGAATAACTAATGCAGCAAGCGTGCTAGTTCGTGGTACTTTAGAACGACAAGGAAAATAAAAGGTTTGTTTCCAGGTGCTGGCCGCCAGAGGGAGCAGCGTGAGCGCGGGAAGCGCCGGGCCCGCCGGGCCGGCCTTGAGGGCTGCCCGGTGGCGGCGCGTCTTCGTCTGTTATTTTCTATAATACAGTTAATACTTGTACTTATATAAGGGTAACCCATGTATAATGCTGCCTTTTGTGCGTGCATACTCTTCTAGCAAGCAAGTGCACGTTTCTTTTTGTTTAAGTACTGGTCATTAAAAAAAAAAAGATCAAAACACCTCTTTAGCTGCAGTCTCCCTGAGAGAGCCTTATAGAACCATATAAACCATATTTCTTGCTCATTGCAGTAAATTTCCAATTCCTTTAGTAGTTAACGCCTTAATATAATAAAAGACTTACCCAGTTTGATGAGGAATCCTTGTACTGATATTACACTGCGTTTATCTCCAGAGTTCAGGGGAATTGCTTTGTCTTGTTTAATGCTGGTCACTGCGCTTTCTCTCCTGCATGCAGTTTGCTAAAATAGAAGGTGGTTACTACATTTACTGCTTCACTTAGGTTCCATTTGGTTGTGTGAGAGATCAGGGTCTTTTTTTAAAATTCTGCTTGTGTGCTTAGTGTTTGCAACTGAAGTCTTATTCTGTTTCCCCTCAGTGTGGTGATGGAGCACAGGGTGTCCTCAGGCCTGGAAGATTTATGCCTTCACATCAACAAGAAGATTTCAAAAATTAAAAATACTCTTATTTTAAGAAGGATAGGTAAAAGAAATTAAGAGTGGCTTTTGGTTTGCACTTCCTTGCAGAAAATGGCAATGCTCTAATTAGACAAGGAATGTACCATGAAGCGGGAATCCAGGAAAATGTAGAGAATAACAATAAAGTGAGCAAGGATGACAAAATGGGAGCATTATCAGGGAACTAGGTGCCAAGCAGAGAACGTAGGCTGAGTGAAAGTGTGTTGCTCAGAGGGGCTTGAAGACTGTTGGTGAATGTACCCTGTATTTTATGTACTTGGTAGCGAAAGCTCCTAATAGGAGAAGAAAAAATATGCTGCCAAGTATGTTAAGCAATTATGTCAAGCCTAATCACAAAAATGTGCAAAGGCACAGGTGAAAGTTTATACAGGTGTCTTGTCCTAGCATTCCAGGAGTGGCTGGCTGTGGCAGTGGGCAACAGACTTATTTAAACTGACATACTGAAATTGATTGGAATGTTTCAGATTCATCTCTTACCCTTTCATAGGCACAAAGAGAAGTTACACAGGATCATAGAAATGTTGGTTGGGAAGGTCAGTTGGTCGTCTAGGCAAACCTGTTGGAAGAGGAGCTATAGCCCTAAACAGTGTGAGGTCATGAAGGAGAGAGCAGGGTGCTATAGCCAAGCAGCTGTGAAAGTGAAGCTGTGTTTAAGACCTGTGTCCTCTATCTGCAACCTGCGGTGGTAGTGGGTACAGCTTAGTGCTTTCCAGCCTCATGCTGGAGAGAGGCCTTCATTCTTTCAGCAGCTTTGAACGCTGTTGGCTGTATAGAGTAGGAGGTTGGCAGTTTGACTAGCAAACATTGCTGCTTCTCATGGGAAGATACGGTGGTTGGGAAGCATAGTGTTAGTACATAAACACTGCTTGTGAAGGGGTGGGAAGTGGGATTTTGGTTTTGCGTTGGAGGTGTTCTGGCTTTTTTGGCTTAACGTTCTCTCTTTGACAGGTCAAGAGCCATCCCTCAGGTATATGTTCTCTAAAATAGGACGTGAGATAATTCTTTTGCATGGTCTCCTGAATAAAATGGAAACAGAAGTTGAAGAACAAGAAAAACTGAAGAATTCGCTAAAAGTAATCTTTTTTTTCCTGTTCGTAAAATACTGAAAGATTCTAGAGGCAACTTTGATAAGTGTGTAGTTGTTATTTTCTAGATCCTTATTGATAGGTTTGGATATATGTGGTTAACAAGAGAAACGGGCTTGGAACAGGCTTACTGATAGTTTAATTAAGCAGCTCTCCAACATGATGATCTGTCAAGATTTTATTTTTCAAGGTTTACACATTGGAAGCATGTCTGTGTCATAATAGATACTGTGATCTAAAGGGTAGTTCTATTTTTACATTCTTGCAATAGCTATTAAAACTCTTTAATTAGAATATTTATCTGTTCTACTTGTGTGTTTGCAGTGCCTTCATGTGTTAAGTCTTTTGTGAAAGTGTTGTGTGGGGAATGTAGATGAGTTTCCTGTAGTATCTTATCACCACCGCCATTCCCCTGCCCAGACCTGCTGAGGTATATTGCTAAAGGTGTACTTCTTACCCACTCAGTTTTCTCTGACACTTAGAGGGCACTCTTAGCTTTGTTTATCTGAGTTTTACTAGTTGCTCTTGGGAAATTAGGGGGTAGGGAGGCAAGATGATGGAGAGAGAGAGAAAAGAACACCTCTTAATCAAGGTGGAAGGTATTTTAGCGTTGCCCTAATACTAAACTAATTTTACTTGCTTGACATTAATAGTTTCAGATTTCTGATGAAGTCTTAATGTCAATTTCAGAAGCTCCAGAAGTCAGCTGAGGGGGATCTACGTAAAGCACTGTACCTCTGTGAACACATTCCTCCCTGTCTGCCTAAACTGACTCGGAGCTGGTAGGTAGTACGTGAGCATGGACATAGCGGGCTGCTCCTGGCAGTGTCCAGCTGCAGCACTACAATACAGCTGTACTCCTTTTAGTGTATATTAACTGTGAACTTCTGGGAGCCAAGGTTGTTATATGTATTGATTCTGAAGTTTGCTTTTGACTGTTCACCACCAGGCTTGGGATAACACCCTAACAAATCCCTTGGGTAAAACCTGTAAAATATTAAGTTGTTCAGATGGAAGTTTCCAGTGGCAGATATGACAAGATGGTAGAAAGCTTGTTCTTCTATAAATCTGAGCACTCCTTGCTTTAGAATTGTGAGCACGCTGATTTGATAGCTGTGGCACCTAAGGGTTGAAGAGTAGGTTAGTGATCCAAGTGCTGGGTCACTAGGACTAAAGTTCAACACTGCCCTTACAAATACCATTTAACAAAAATAAATTCCTCTAACTCAGTCATCTGTCTGTGGAGATTTGAATTATGCTTGTGGTAATTTTATTCTCATTTCCATGCAGCAGCCTGGCATTTATTTTAGCTGGCAATGACATCCACTTGCCTTTGAGAAAGGGCTGCACTAAGAAGCTGTTCAGAATAAAGTAGCTCAAGTGAGAGAATGAAACACAAGTATGTGGAACAATAGCTATTATTCAGAAGGTTTCTAAGACATAACTCTGACTAGGTTTCTTGGAGTGGTCAGCTCTTTCTTTGGCCTGTTAGAATTGTTTTTTATTTTTCAGTGGTGCTGGGATATGCCAGATGGGTATCTCTAATTTTAGAGTAACATCTGAAGATCCCCCAACTTGCTTCTACCCTCATAGCTTGCCAGAAGGCAATGCATCAATCTATTCGAATTCAGTGCTTCCAGTATGTGCCCTGAATCTATCAGCATTACCTAGTCTTGCTCCTAATGCCAGACAAGCCTCAGGCTGGAAACATTACTGGTGTATTCCAGCAAAATTGGGGTACAGAAGAGAAAAATTAACTAATTTTAGATAGTGTGTAGCAGTGTTCTGATCTGTATAGGTACTGCTTGTATGGAAACGTGGACTAGTCTTAGCCTGTAAAGAGATGACTTGTGCAGAAGCTTTTTTTTCTGAATGCAACCCTTTAGACAACCTTCAGTTTAGGAAACAGCCTCCTAAAAACGTGTCCAGAGATGTCTTACTCCTTTTCAATTTGGATCTTGTTTTCTGTGTGTGTGTGTGTGTGTGAAAGAATGGAAGTTCTTCAGAAATTGTCACTGGGGCTCTGCCTTCCTTTTGTAACTTCCTTAATTTAGGAAAATCCTTTGTCTTAAGTTTACATTAGCTCCTGGAAATCAGACACAAATGAGGCTTGTTTAGTGACTGTGTCACCTCTGATACCAAAAAGATTCTTTGGGATATCGGTTTCCCTTCCAGACTTGTCCTGGTTTTGATCAAGAAGTTAACTGTGATACGACTTCAGTTGGTCCTTCCCTTTCTAGACAGAACCACACATGTAAAACTAAGCAAGTTTTTCTAATAATTTTCTACAGATTGTGCTCTACCAGCTTACAACTGCTGTTCTGTCAGTCTCAGTTTGTGTTGTTTTGTCCTGGGAATAATACATTGATAGGTTAATGCTGTTTGTCAAAGCACCCTGTCTCCTTTCTCCCCACATTATCACTTCTTGGTTTTCACTGTGTGATACAGTGGAGGATTGAGCAAGTGCAGGACAGACCGTAATTGGTCAGAATCCATCTGTATCACTGTAAACAGGCCTTCAGTCCTCTTCCCCAAGCCTTTCTCCACTGACCTTCTCCATTTCTGTTCCTCTACATCCCAAAATGCTTGAGGAACTGAGTACTGATTGTCTGTTGAGTTGTTATCATGAGACAAGTAATGCAGAAAGCAGAGCAAGCACTTGAACACTGGTGAGGCAGGCCTTCAAATCTCAGAATGAAAACGCCCACACAGACAAATCGAACAATTCATGACTTTAGCTGTTGTTTCTCTCCTGTATTCTTGGTTTTAATGTTCTTGTTTACCAGAGGAATCTCACGGAAATAAAAAGCATGTTCAATGTATCTTAAGTATTCCAGGTGTTTATTGAGAGAGCAGTTTCTCCCCACACCAAAGCCAGATTTTTGAATACTTCAGTTCTTTGTTTTCATGGTCCAGCTCAACAGTGAACTGCATATGTACCATCTCACAGCAGCAATGTAGAGGCAAGGTGGTGGGTGGGAACCCAAAGCAGAAGTACCTCATGGGGAGGAATCATCTAGAAAAGATAAGATGTTTGTTGCAGTGAGGAGGATGGCAGGAGACTGGAGTGTATGGGAGGAGTGAAGTTTTAAGACGTGAACTCGCCTCTCTCACCTCTCTCGGTCACTGTTTCAAACCTGCCTCCAACACCACCAAAAGTCCCCACCTTTCCCTTTCCCTTCCCTGCCACTAGTGCTAGCTCCAGGGTGCCAGGATTAGTTTTGAGCAGGGCCTCACCTTGTTTTTTTCAGATGTTTACATCTGGGTTAGTTTAACTGTTGATGTCCTGGATTTCAGAAGGGCACTGCATTGCGGCATGGCACAGTGGGTCAACAGATGGGTCACTGCTGTGCCGATCAATGCCTGTTAAACAAAGGTGACTCCTTGTGGGAAGGTTAGATCAAAGCAGAGGATCAGATCTTTGTGACAGGTCAGCTTGGTACTGCTTCAGTTATTTCTTTGCACATCTCAGCCCAATAATGTCCTTGTATTCAGCTGACAGTGGGTTTGGCCAAATGTATCCTCTTTGCTGTCCTCCCGCCAATGAGCAGGAGAGCAGCTAGGTGGGTGGCTGGCAAATAACTCGGGGTTTGAGGCTCTAAGCTGAGTGTTTGGAGGAAGGGTGAATTTATAAAAATAATGCTTTAATAATCACTCAAAGCAGGAAATTCCTTGGCTTTTGGGATCTAGCCTAAAAAAAAAAAAAAAAAAAAAAATCCCAGCCTGCTGGATGGTGTTGAATTTCTTTGCTTCAAAAGATTATTGGTTGAGTCAGGCTTTCCAAGATTTGAACTTGTTTCAAAGAGCTGTGAAGTATTTCAAATCTGCCTGTCAGGTGCAGCTCTGTGCTGTGGTCCATCTGATAAAAAGCAAGGCCTCGTGTTTTGTGAAATGTAATGGTACATTGAATTCTTAACTGCTCTGTGCTGCATTTGGACTGCTTCCAATTCACCTGCTAGCCACCTCTGTAGCAGAGAAATGAAGAGCTGTAATGAATTCAGCTAAAGTATGCAATTTAAAATGGAGTAGGCTTTCTTTATTTTTCTTCCAGGAAAGATCATGAATTGTGTTCATCCAGCCTAGCAGATGGGTAGGAACTTAGGTCTGAGAGTAAGCAGACTTGATAATATAATGGCATTCTTCTTACTACTTATCTGCTATTTATGCACTTCATTCTTTTTACAGCATCACTGGTCTGACTCTGAAATTTCAAGAACAAACAGAAGTTGTAAAACCCAACCATGCAAAGAAACCTACAGAAGAGCCAAGGCTTATTAAAACAGTACCCTTAGTCACTGTGGAAGAATTTGAATCTGTTCCTACGTAAGTAAGCGTGGCTTTTCTTAGACCCTGTCATGCCAATTTGGGTGGCAAATGTAGGTTTGGGAGAGTGTGCTCTTGCAGAACTGAGACTGACAGAGATGTTTTGAAATTTTAAATGTTCCACAGCATGAAACATAGTAGCTTCAAATACTTTATATGCAATACTGTCAAACTGGTAAATTAAATGAATACAGCTAATTAAGTCTTTTTATTTATATGTTGAGAAGATCAGAACTAATCGGTGAAAACCCAAAGCTCTTGTCTGAAAATTCATTTTAGTTGTATAGACAGAAATATGTTAGCTAATGGATGGGTTCTCTTCTTGTTTTGAGAACTTGACTTTTTTTTAAAAAAAGGAGCCATCATTTCCTAAGATGGAAGGTAGGGTTACACTTAAAAGGAAAAATAATCATGGAATCAATTAGGTTGGAAAAGACCTTTAAGATCATCAAGTCCAACTGTTAACTCGGCACTGCCAAGTCAATATAATGATAAATGCTATTTTTATTTGACCCAGCTATTGGTTTCTGAAAACTTACAGTCTTGACTTACCAGTCTGTTTTGAGACAGGAAAAGAAATCAGGCTTGCTAAAAGCAAAAAATGCCTCCAGCTGAAATATCCCAAATTTCTGGAATAGAAAGCCATGGGGTTTTTTCCCCTACCATCAGGACCTGATTAATAGAAATCCTCATCTGAACTCTGTTGTGTAGGGATAACTTTTCTTAAATGGCATTTTGGGGACAAGGACAAACATTTCTGCAAAAAGGAGAAAATTCTCTTTTAAGGCTAAATTGTTATCAAGACTCTAGATTCAGTGTGTTCCCTGGCACACTTGTTTCAATAAGATTATTTTTTTTGAGTCTGCGTTTACTTGAGGCTTTCAAATAGTCTTTCCTGTAGCTTTCACAGTTTTCAGGTGAGCAGTGCCTGCTTTCTTCCACCAAATTACTCAGTCCAAAAAATGAAGGAGCCTGAATTCAAGTCGTGAATTCAAGCTGCGAGGTTGCCCTGGCTTTTACTGAAGTGCTTTCTGGGGTTTTGTTTTGTATTTAGCTTACTACTCAACGTATGAGTTTCAGATTTAATTTTTAAATAATGGCTTCTCAGTTTGTAGCACGTTTCCTTTTCCCTGAATTTGTGCCTTTACATCTATAAATACTGAATAGCCTTATTGCAGGTATTCCAGTGTTCTAATATTTCCACATCACTTTGTTTTTATCTCTGTGCTTCCTGTACCTCTAGGCTGTTATCAGCAGGTCTTATTATTTTAGTACTAGTTTTATGAAATGCTCTGAAAGTTCAGAAGTGGATGTTGGTAGTGCAGAACTGTGTCTGTGTAGCTCAGTCGGCTGCATAATAAAATGTAAGAACCAACACAAAACTGGTATTTCTTAAGAAAACCCACAAAGGAATGGCTGTAAGCTTAAACACAGGTTATTTATGGTTATCACATGAACCAAATTGCCCTCTTAAGCAGAAACATTTCATTTCAGTTTTGACTCATGCTATGTTTGCTGCAAAGTTGCTTGTTTTTTCTGTTTGTAGTTTAAGGGATATGCTATAAAAGCAACTTTTATTCCATTTTGGAAGGCTCGTTAGAGCTTAAGCACTGGATATCTTTTACTTTTTAACTTAGCTTTCTAATGTTTCATCTTTCTGGTTTAGGTTTTATCATGGCTTTTTTACCTTCAAGATTATTAAAACAATCAGGGAAATGAACAAAATTAATGACAACGCTTATTCATTAACACAAAGCAGAAGAAACTGCCTCTAACTAGGAATAGCATGTTCAGTTAAGGCTGCCGAAAGAGAAAAATAAACATGGAACTGTGTGACTTTCTGGTTACTGATTTTTATTTCTATTTGTAGGTATATGAAAGGTCGTTTAACATATGATCACATTAATACAGTTGTTGAAGCGATGAACAAGGCTGTGGTGTGCAAATACAAGATCTTGAATCAGCCTTTGAAATCTATGAATGGAGCAGTAAGAAAACTCTATCACAGGTTCCTGGAAGAAGACACAAAGGATACAAAAGGTATTCCCGTCCCGTCATCGTCGTCCCCCTCCCCCGTTAGTACCAAACTCAAAACACTTGGATATTGCTGCACAAGTATAAAAGTACTGGAGAAAATATTAAAAGTACTGGAGAAAATATTGAATGATGAACTAATGACAGCACATGCTTTTCATGTTATAGTGTAACTTACAGCATCTTTTTCTCAGAAAATCGTCTATCCAGGCATTCTGGTAGTTGGTGGAATGGTCTAACCTGTGGGAGTGTTTAAAACTGTCAGTCCTGAAAAATTTTTGAAAACCTGGCATTGCTTATTCTCAGGCAGAGAACAGGAAAAATAATTAATAATCTTTAGACTTAGCAGGGCTTTCCCTTCCTTACCAGCACAGGGTGCCACAGTCTAAATCAGATTTGGCCCTAAAGAATTCCTGTCCACTACTGGGGATGAGCAACACTTTGACTGTCTGGAACAATCAAAGTTCTGGTTGCCCTTTGATGTAAGGGGAGGAGAACAGAAATAAAGTTCATTTCCAGATCAGATTCTAGGCCGTAAGGACTATATCTTATGTATATCTTAATGTCTTCTTACTGTACAGAACTGCATAGTCAGTATAAGATCCTGTCACCTCTTCTAGATAAAGTCATACAGTGTAGCAACAAGGGGTTATTGTTTTGACTGAACAGTTTTCCTATAACTGATATGGATACTTTTTTATGTTTTCCCTGAAAACATGTCACTTTCATGGTGTGTTTGAGTGTACAAAGATTTAATTTGGAATCGCCATAAGTTCTGGAAACTCCTAGTTTGATAACCAAACTAGAAATTGTGGTTTCAATTTTTAAGCTAGAAAGGACATGAGGTATTAAAAATTTGTTCTGAAGTTGGGAAATAAGGGTAATCAGTCATGCTGCAGTGGGTTTGTGGAAGAGACAGGGATGTCTGATAATTTAAGAAGCTTTCTCCTCTTAAAAGCATAGAGGGAACAAAAATGCACCAAAATGTCTTTCTCTCAATTTAAAAGCAAGTTGTACTTACAGCTTAGTTTTTCCAAAGATATGTGGCACAGTAAATCTCTAATATTAAAATCTCCTTTTTGACATTCCTTTCCTTTTGAGAGCAAGTATGTAATTATTCCTGGAGGGGTGTACTGCACATGTCAAGCTTGGCAATGTCCTTAGAATACCCTCATGTTTCCAAAGTTCGGATGTAAAATGTAGAGCAGATTTTCTTCTGCCTCACAGAAAGAGATGTTTTCTGACACCTTGGCCTCTCAATTTTTGCCCTGAACAGAATGCAAGAACATTCTGTCCTGAGCATTCACTGGGTACTCGGGAGTCACCTTATGACAAACTATGACTTTTTCTGCCTTCCTTTGGATTTGTTGCTAATCAAGAGTCTCTCAATGTTATATTGCGGTGATAACATCACTAACTCTAGATTCTAAACGCAGCTGTTCTGTAGGAAAGCGACTGATATGATGGACATGCCTGGCACTGTTTTGAGACCTGTGGGGTAAACGTGTGGTATGAAAGTCAGTGTTGTAAAGGATTTTAGCATGTTAAAGCACCATATTAAAGACATGCAGCCAGACTACTTCACGTAACTGACTTCTGATTTGAGCTCTGATAGTTCGGCTTTTCTCTAGACAAATTTTGCTTCAGTCTAAGAGTGGTTTATATTAATCTAGGATTTCTTAAAAGGCTTGCTTCTTCATTTTTAACTTAAAGTATCTTTTTGGTTTAGCTGTTCCTGTCCTCAGGATGATAGTAAGGACTTGGAGCCTGTGGCTACAGAGGAGAGACTAAACACTGTAAGGGCCCTCCTAGGCCTGGAATGCTGCTTAGACTGCACTGTGATCCATCGCAGCCTCGGCTGCAGTGAAGGAGCCATTCTAGCAGCTTGAGAAAGCTACAGCTAGTCAGAGATAATTTTATACCAGAAAGTATTATTTTTTAAAAGTCTGAAAAATTGAGGGTTTTAATTTCTAAAAGTACCTGAGAGACAGTCTTGATTTTCTTGTTTATGTTGGAAAGCTTAGTTAGGAAACTAGGACATTCAGCATGTGAGAGAGAGAGAGAGAGGGTTTTTTGTTTTTTGTTGTGACTAATCATCTAGAAAGTCTAAAGAAGAGGTCTGGCAGCCTGTCAGACAGTTCTTATCTGGCCTGCACAAAATGATTAAATGTCTTTATCCATTGCATTTTTCAGGATGAGGTTGTGCATTCATTGATTTGTTTGCTTAAATTTCTACTGTGAGTGTGTGTCTGCTTAGGATTCCCACAGTTTCTCAGCCTGGGCTGATTGCCAGCTGACCACTTCTTCTGATCGGAAAAGATGCTGCCAGGTTTATCAGGGTAACCTTCCACACAGTAAGGTAGTTCAGTTTAGCTAGTTATTTAGTGCCTTCACCTACTCCTTCCAACCAAACCACTGCCCTTTTTCCAGCTGTGGTTTCTTCATAAAAATGGTCCTGCTATGCTGAATGTTGCTGTCCTGAATTCTGGGCAAATACAAGAAGAAATCATATTCTGCACAGGTTGAGGACATTCTGGTGCTCCCCCAGGTATAACAGACCGAAATTGATTTGCAGATTATCCCTGGGTTCCTAACACTGTTCAGGTGTATCACCCTGTTACTGGTGATTGCAAATGGTCTCTGTCCAACTGTAGTTACGTTTTTAATCAGTTATGCAAGTTTTTTCTTTTCCTAGTAAACAAACTTTCCACTTCTCATCTGTATGTGAATTGGCAGTGTTGAAAGCTCTGCTGAGATCCAGCATAGTTCATCTAGGGGAAGACCTCCAGCTTTTGACAGTTGCTGTCTCTGGAAGATTCTACTAGAATCTGTGTCACCAGCTCTCAGAACAGCCCAGTCTGTGAGAAACTGATCTCCTAATTCTTCAGCTCTGGCTATGCAATATTTTGGGGAAGACTACGCTTATAAATGGCACTCTGAGACCTTAGTTCTAAATGGCCATTATGTCCTTGGTTGCTCCTTCATAGTGGAGTGTGTATCCTGCTAAACCACTCATAAGGTGAAATTTAAAGATGAGATGTTTACAGGAAAACACAGATGTGCCTGTGTAAAGCTACATTGTATTTGTTTAATAAATAAAAGCTTTCTTGGCAGCTGGGGCTTTCCAGCTAGCATCAGCTACTTTCTCCTTAGTTAAGCAGGAAGGACTTTCCAATAACTTGGTTGATGATGCTGCCTCTGCCTTACTTCCAGTGTAAAAGGAGGGAGAATGCTATCCTCTTTTTCCAATCTCGGAACACCCCTGGCCTTGTGACTTCTTGCATGTATGACTTGGAAGCATGATACTACAGAAGAATGTGTTATTTCCTTCTACTTCCTCCCTTTAAAGATAATTGCTTTTCTTTCTTACGGTTTTATGCAGATGCATCGTTAAAACCTTATGCCATGTTACAGGAAGCATTAAATCTACAGTCTTTTTACTAGATCTATAATTATCTCCTATCTGAGCAGTGTATAAAGACTGAATGTGAAATCACAGTGAATGTAGCTGTGCTTAGAATAATTCCTGCCTGCCTTCCTGGTGTCTGCTGTTAGCTTGTGGGGACTTTCTTGGGGTTCTGTTTTTAAATTTTAAATGCTTTCACTCCAGTCAAGGCCTTGGTTTCTTACAAGTACTTAATAATGAGAATTGCCTGTTAGAAGTAGTTAATCAAGTACAAGAAGGGATGGGCTGCCAGCTCTGATGCAGGACCTTCCTGTGACGTTTTCTTAGAGACATAAGGAGGAGGATGTTCCAAGTGATTAGTCTTTTTCTTGCATTTCCTTAATTAATGAAGAATTACTCTTTTCTAAGTCTGATGGAAGTCAAGGGGATGGTGGGCTGCATAGCTCTGATGTATGCAGGGCTCTGTCCTTCTATCTGCAAAGGGCCAATGCCAGAACTTGAGTGCCTGCTGAAAGGACATCATCAGGCCACAGCTCATTTCAGACATTGCAAAGCAATTACTTGGGATGCAAATTACGCTGCTGCTCAGCTGTGTTCCATGATAGAAACACTGAAGCATTGTGCCTTTCTTTGTAAAGCTGTGTTACGGTCTTTAGACAGACCCTGAGCATCTCTTTGGTTTTGCTCACGTCAGTGCTTTGGAGGTCACTAAAAGCAGAGCACCTATGGGCAAGGCCTAGAAAAAAATTTTACTATTAGGCATCAAGACTCTTCAAAGTGTGCTGTAATCAACTTTCTACTAGCCACATCTTCTGGCATATCCGTGGAAAATCTCGTACCTGGTCCTGGGTGGCGTTTTGGACTGCTACAGACTTTACACCCTGATAGAGGAGCATGGATGTTAGTAGTTGAGAGACGTTAGTAGACACAGCTGACAACAGGTGGAGCTCGCCGAATGGGCCCTGTGGACAATGCAGGGTAGTGGAATTTAATGGGAAGGCTGGTAATCCATCTTTCTGATGACAAATTTAGAAAGCAGAACAAAGTTCCTGAGGTCACATGAGGCTGTCCTACTGCTGATTGTATTTTTTTCATCAGTGTGCATTGTTAAGAAGAGGTTGTATTGTTACTTGTGTAATATTAGATTATCCTACAACATAATCATTTCTATAGCAAAGTCTTTATTTGTTTTCCAGGTGCATTTTTTATTGTGGAGGCTGATATCAAAGAGTTTAACCAACTGAAAGTGGATAGGCGTTTCTATAGGATCATCGATATCCTGCGCCACTGCCAGAGATTGAGAGAAGTCCGTGGCTCAGGACTTGTACGCTATGTGATCTGCTAAGAAGCTTTCTGTACTCTGCTTACCCAGGACACGGAAAGCAGAAGTATTTTGAGATGCAGGGATATTTTGTTGTCTGTAGAGCGATTCTATGTGTTGGTGTTCTATCCAACTCTCTTATTTTCTAAAAGGCAGGAGTGAGGACCAAGAAGGGATTTTCAGACATCTATCCTAAATTAGGAGTGGTGATATCAAATGGCTTTGAAGTATTTGAGTTTTGTTTTGAAAACTTGAGAGGAACGACTGTCTCTTGGAAAATTACAAATGCAAACCAGATTGGCAATTGGTGCACCTGTAGTCACAGGCAGTTTTAATCACGTTTTCAGGTCAGCACTTCAAAGTTTAATTCTCTGCATGTTAATAATGTTCCTTTGTGTTTATGAGTTGGAGACTGTGCCTGAGGCTCTGTAGCTACTTGAAGGAAGCATTTGATTGTTTTCTTTTAATCCCTCAAACCAATTTCCAGATTTCCTTTTCTTAATCTTTTTCTTCTTATCCTAATTATATGTTTTGGTGTTTCCTGCATTGCTTGAACAGGAGGATCTGAAGTGGTTTAAACATTTCCAGACTGATGATTGGTAGTTCTGTTTGCCATGGGGTTTTCATACTTCATCATGCAGCCAGATTTTTTCCCCCAGACCAACCCGTGAGACTGGGACAGTAGAGCAGTGGGATTTTGTAAGTGAAGCTGTTACTTTCACTTTGAAAATACTGGTCGAACTTGCCACAGTTTTTATTATAGAAGGTTGCTTTCAAATGACCTATTAGTGTAGTAAGTTCCAGAGTAGAGTTACTGTGATAAATATCAACTCTGCAAGTAATCAAAACTTTTGATAAGAAAAGCTACGGTCTTTTTCTTCTATGAGCCTGTATCTGCTGCTGTCCTAACTTCTAATCTAAAATAACTCCTCCTGTCAGTATTAAGATGACAATTTAATGAGCAGAAGACCCTGAATGAACTTTGAACTTTCTCAGCAAAGAGATCCTGGTGAGTGCTAAACAATCCTAGATTCCCATTTTTGTGTGTAGAGGGTTTTTTTTTTGTTTTTTTCGTCTTCTGCTCTGGGATGTTGAGATCCAAGTTGAGGTATCCACTCTGCATCATATTGCAGTGTATTTCATGTTCAGGTGAATGCACAGCATAGGAGCATGTGCAAAACCAGTTTCTATAGGTGGCAGATGAGTCCATCTGATCTTTTGCAAAGCTCATTTTATATTAAATAATAAGTGTAGAGGTTTGGGTCCGTGGATCATCAGGTCCTTTTTTGTTGTTTTGTGGGTTGTTTTTTTTTTTCGTTTTGCCCAGCTTCATGTACTCTGAAGAGTCTTTCAAGAGTCAGGACTGGCAATATCATTAAGACTATCATGACTTAATAAAAAGAAATTTCCTCGTAAAGCAGTTGCACTGGCTTGGCTTTTATTTCATTTTTGGTTTTGACAGTTCCAGGTGGCTTGTTCCAGACTGTCCAGCAGCCTAACTTCTGTTTCCTTCTGCCCTCCCTGATCATCTGACTCATCAGGTCTCCAGCCTGCACCAGGAGGAGCTCCCATTGCGTACGTGCCCCTACAGGGAGGTTGGTCTGTTGGACATGGGGCTGTTTCAGTATTTGCAGCATGTTGACTTTTCTTCCTCTGCAATTTATTTTGCGATTACATGGCTTTAACTTTAGAAGTGTGGAGAAGAAGCAAAAAGAGCCTCAAATGGGCTCAGAAGAACCATGTCCAAGTAAACACTTTGTTGTAAGAATAGGTCTGTGTATATGGGATAGTTATGGCAGGCTTAAAAAGGACCTTACTGATGGGAAAACGAGACCGAGGGGCAGGTGTTTAATGTTTCAGTTATTATAATCAGGGAAAGATGAGAGTCCCTTTCTTAATGATTGTTTAAAATTGGCTGTTCTTAAAACATTTGATTCTTCACTGTTCAAATGAGCAGGTCTTTGGATCTTCAAAGCCCTGTGGTACCTGCGTAGCACTAGGGACAGGAAGCACACAGCTGCAGCAGCTCTGAGACCTTCTGTCCGGGCACGGAACCTGCACTAGCAGATTGGAAGGCTGGAGTAGAACAAGAGCAACAGAAATCAGGCAAGCTCACAGCACTCGTGCCCTCTGACAGCTGGTGTAATTGCAAACTGTAGCCAAAGCCTAACCTCTGCTTCTAAAATGGCCGAGTGGTACTTGTGCCAGCATGCAGTGTGATTGTTGCTTGTTGCCAACAAGGTGGGGGTTTGATACTTGGCTTAGGCTGGCATCCGAGAGATTGTCTTCTGCAAAATACTAAAAACCAAAACCTGATATTGTACAACATAACCTTGGTTTTGGCTGTTCACAGCCAAGTTCTGTTAGTTTTGTAAGAAGTTTTTTCTTTTCTGATATCATCACTGTGGTGGGGGTTTCTTTGTTTCATTGTGTTTTTTCTTAGTACTTGTTTTGGTCTGGGTAAGCTTGGCTGCTGCATGGAATTTTTTTTTCCTCCTGCCTGTAATTCCATTTAATGTTTTATTGTAGGGATTGCAGTTTGTGATTAATTAGATGTTGGTTAACAGCTTTCAGTCTGTTACTATGGAGTTTTTAATTTTCGAAACTGTTTTCCCTCAAGCAGATTCTCACAAATGTGCTCAGTATTTTAATCCCCTCTCCTCATACTGTGGGTTTTCTTTTACTTCTCATGAGAAAGTCTCACCATGGGTTGTGGTCGCTTGCTGTACCCTTCCGCCTTTCTTCCTCAGAAAGTTCCCACTGACTTGCAAGCTGAAGCAGCATAATGCCCTGGTGTCCCATGTGCTCAGCGAGTTCCTGTCTCCTCTCTTGAATGAGCTTTGAATGTTTTCAGAGTGTTTCAGGAACAAAATGTCCATCTCCCGGAGTTGCCTCAGAATATTAGTCTCTCCTGTGCTATGTTTACTTATTTCTCTCTGGCTAGTGTTCCCTGTATCTTTTATCAGCCTGCAGTTGGCAATAGCAGCAGATACCGGTGTTTCTGACAGTCCTGCCAGATGGTTTAATGTAATACTCCTCCAAAATACAGCTAACTCACATCTTTCCAGTGCTAACTTGCACTCTTCCAAATGTCAGCTTCTCTGATAGGTCAGCCTCTGATAACAAGGGAATAAAACTGAGGTAACGCAAATTTAATTACCTGATACAAGAGAAAGGAATCATGATCTTTCCGCAGCCTTAATCTGTTCTCAGGTTGTGGCTTGGTTTGTGCTTTCATGCCCGTCGCTCTCTCTCTACAACTTGCACGTAGCAGGAGCCGTAAGGAACAGGAGAATCAGTTGATGAATATGTATTTGATGAGCAAAGTTACCTCCTCAGGCTCGTCTAGACAGAATATGGGACTTAATGTCTGCGATAATCTGATATGATGTGGTAAATGTCTTGGGCAGAGGCAGAAAGAAATGTCTGTTAAATTGGGCCTCGATGCTGAATCCTGTTGCCCTGTGTGTGGCAGTGGGGTTTGGAGGACAGGAAATATGCACACATGATCTAAAAAGTTGAGAGAAAACAAAGTTGCTTTTTAAAACGCTCTTTGTTCCTGTTGCTTTGCTGTTTTGTTGGTTTTAAAAAGCATATTTTGTTCTCCTTAACTCCTCTTTGAAGAGGCACTAATGGAAATAATTATCTGTTGAAATCAAGGCTCAAAGCACTTTTACCCATGAGTATTTCATTCGGTGTTTAGCTGCGGGTTATTTCAGGAGGCAGCGATTTCCATCTGTGAGAGCACATGTTCCCTTTCATAGTGCCCACAAGGAGGAAGAGGGAGGAAGAGAAAACGAGCGTTTTGTGTCATCCATGCTAGATCATAGCTTATAGGGAGTTAATGCTGAACAGTAAATAGCTGTGTAAAGGAATGCTGGATAAAGAAGTTAATGGATATGGAGGACTTTGACAGAAAAGTGTCTGCTTGCCTTCCCCTGCCCTGTACAAGCATGTGTATAAGCTTGCCCTCATCAGAGGAGCGGGATGGTTTTGTGTTTCAAACAAGCTATAAAACCATTCAGCTTCTACAGAGAACTCCTGTGCTGAGGATCAGCATGGAAAAGCAGGAAACCTTGATTTAAATCATTATTTTAAATCCAGTTTTACATTTATAGGTTGGTGGGTTTTCTTCTTGAGTGCTTGATTCTTACTGAATGAGACCCCTTAAGGTGTGTTGGGCAAAATTTGGAACCCATGCATGTGATAACGAGGAGAATACGTATTTAAGCAGCTACAAAGCTTAATATCCACATAATTAGGCTTACCATGTTCCATTGGAAAGACTAAATGGTGCTTTCTTATTAAATGTTTGGGTTTATTTTTTTTAATCTAACTTGTGTCACATGGAATTTCCTGGGAATTGGGATGCAATTAAAATGCAGAAAAACTTGTTTAAATGAAACCATTTTAAATATGCTGGGGTTTCTAGGCAGAAGCACTTTATGCATTTTATTTGTACAGACAGAAACATGGAACAAGTTTATTCCTACATGTGTTGCTTCCAAGGCTGAAGAAAACCCAAGTACTTTGGAAAGCCCTGATCGAAACCAATTAAGTGTATTTGTACTTCGATGTGTTAGGTTGTAGCCTCTGCTTCCTCGTGAGGAGAGTTGCACTAGGAAAACTGGTTTTCCCATTTCCTCAATTCTTCATGGATTTTCTGAATGCGAATGAACTAGTGAAATATCAGAGCAGTGAATAGCAACACAACGGCTTTGAAATTCTTTCTATTCCAGTTTAGTAGTGTTTCTTACTTAATTGATGTGAGAATAATAAGTGACAATAAGTCCAGGCCTTTACGTCAATTTGTGGACTCAAGCTGTATGGACTTTCCTGGCAATATTTTAAGGCCGTGTCATGCTCAGTAGAAACCTTCTGGATTGATTCATTCTGAAGTTTGTCTTTTGTCCTTGTTTTTCTGTTGTTCCCCCCTGGCTGATTGCAGTGGGAATTTGTTCAGGAAAGAAGCTCAGCCCCTGTTCCCACATATCTCTTGGCACTGGCCAGCCTCACCTCACTCATCCCTGCTGATGCTGCTTCTCTTGCTGTGTGCTGAGCAGCGGCATTTCAATTATGAACTAATGTTTTATGTTTGATATTTATGTGGCAGCTGAGAAACCTAAATAATTAAATTTCCCTGTGGTCCAGGCAGGCTGGGGGTTGGAGGTGCTTCTTCCTAGATGTGAGCTGTGCTGGCTTAAAAGATTTGCTGGTGTAATGGTTGCTACATGTCTGCTTGCACCTCAATAGAAACCACAGTGCTAATCATTAATAATTCAGCTGTGGCTCAGCAAATCAGATTAACCTTTGGGAATGCACCCAGGTTGCTTTTTTGTGCAGGCTTTGTTTTCAAAGTAGAAAAATGATTCCTTCGGAGCAGGGAAGAGGCCTGCAGCTTGCTTCTGGATGGTTCATTTGAAGGAGACAGCTGCGTGACTGAAAGTCAGTTGTTGTGTGTCTGAGATTTATTCAAATGTTTGCTTTTCATAATCCACATTTTCCTATTTGTTTTAATAGTCTGTTTTTTTACGTGACACTTTTAGCCGTGCTGCAGCACCTCTGCCTTGAGCTGTGCAGGGATGTCAGGAAGACTTGCAGAGTTGCTGTGATTGTGTGATACTTGCTATGGGAGCATACAGGTGTGAAATCCCTGTCGTTTCTCGTTGCTGACATCTCACCTTGGTCTTGTCTGGAGAGACCTCATCTCTGGGCATCTTCCTTCTTAGTTACGGCTGGGTACAATGAATTATCCAGGAGTTCAAGGTGTGCTGGGTTGGTGAATTTTGTTAAAACCCATTTTACAGACAACTCTGCTTCCCTAGCTTGTGCATCTGATGCTGCCTCACCTTCTCCTTGTGCCACGCCCTGAGATGATGCTAGATGGAGACATCCATGGGGAGGAGAAACTGGGGCAGGCTGAAAGGGGCTGGCCAGCAGTGGTATGTCAGAGGAGACCTGGTAATCACAGCAGAGCAGAAATTAAAGTAGGATTCAATTTGTGTGGCTATTGCAAAGTCAGCCAATAAATATATATAAAACGTGGGTTTACCAAATGGAAACTCTGTGTTAGAAATGGAAAGCAGTTGGTCAACCTGCTAATTACTGGTGGGGACTACTCGGCTTGAACCCTTTCTGTGTGAGGTCCTGGTTGTGTCTTAGGACAAATTAAAGAGAAGCCAAAGGATGGAAGTGAGGATGACTAAAAAGGATTGATGTAACAGAGGAGAAAGGAATTGGGGTTACTTAATGTAAAAATTGATGATTCAAGGGAAGGCAGCATTGTGTTTGGAGAAGCTGTTTTGCTGACCCCGCTGTGGGGATAGGTGAAATGGAGTGGGAGGAGGGACAAGAAGAATAACCTGAAGCCACCCTTTGGGATTTCCAGCCCCATCGTTTGCAGAGCCACAAACCTTGCAGTGATCTGTGGGCCCTTAACAGTGGGTTCAGGTTTACCCTTCTGGAGCCCGAGGACAATAAAACATTGGAAGGTGCTATGGAGGGATGGCACACGACGACTGAGGCTGTTGGCCATGCTCTAGGTTGTACTGAGCCTGGACCAAGGCCTGGAAGAAAACATCATCTGTCCTCTCATTCCTGTAATTGAAAAATCTGCTAGTTCAGGCTAGTTCTTCCTTGAATGGGCTCGTATCCTCCCTTGTAGTGGCAGCGAGTCTCTGGACGTCCTGCCCTTCCCTATGCAAGATCTCAGGAATAATTGCAAAGGGAGAAGACGACCCGTTAACCTTTACCGTCTGTCTCTTCTCTGTGTAATCCAGTTGGTGTTTGTCTTGATGGTGATAATTACTCAGAAGTATGTAATTGCAAGACAAATGTTTAATTAAGAGTGGGTTTATTGCTAGTCTCTTGTCTGCTTCCATCTGGAAAGAGTGTGGTTGTGTTGGTCGTCTCGGCAGCCAGGATCGAAGGTCTGATGGCCTGATTCCACACCCCTGCAAAAAAGTAAGGAAATAAATCAAATTAAAATACTA
Source organism: Falco naumanni (assembly GCF_017639655.2). NCBI lineage: Eukaryota > Metazoa > Chordata > Aves > Falconiformes > Falconidae > Falco > Falco naumanni. Next base: position 83,825,173 of record NC_054080.1, read on the forward strand.
ATGGAACCCTTTGTTCCCTGCTGCTGCCATGTGAGCTTCTGATTTTGAAGTAATACTTTGCCCACATTCCACACCTGATGATACCTGCTGTGCATAAACCAGGTTCACCTTCAAATGAATCCATAATCTGGGACAGTGTCCTCTACCTAGTCAGAGCTCCAGGTGCCTTGTAAGGAAAACTGCTTTTCTAGATGATGCAGTTATTTGCTTCCATATGAACTTAAATCAAAATTACATTTTCTAGCTCTTCAGCAATGCCCAGTAATGTATTCCTGCAATATCCTAGAAGTCAGAAGGCTTTTAAAACACCAAAACATTTCCACGAGGTGCAAAGGCTCCTCATTTAAGCATGTCTGAATAAATAGGCTGTAAATTATCTGCCTGTGCTGCCTCCTGGGAAGACCCAACAAAGTGAATGTGGCCCCGTAACCTGACTGTATGGAGAATTAGCATAAAAAATCCTCCTCCTGTCACTGCTCTTGGGCGCGGTGGGTGTCTGGGGCAGAGCCGCCTCCCTGCCTTACAATAACTGCAGCGAGCATCAGCCACCAAAGTAATTTAAATATGTTTTCCCTCTGGGAAATCACACTGATCTTAATAGGGTTTTTAATTAAATAATGTGCTGACTGTTACAAGCTGGAAATATGTTGATTTTTTGTTTATTCTTTGCAGCAATGTTCCTTCTGGTTGTCGCTCAGTTGCTTAAGGAGAAAAAGGTTCAGGATTGCTCCCCACCAGGAAACAGCCCCAGGACCCTGCACACAGGTGGCTCCCAGAAGGAAGTGGTATAGGAAATATATACATATGTATACATATATATATATATGAGCAGTTGCAGAAGTGCTGACCCTGCAGCTGAGTTGCTGTAGGGTCTCATCACAGGGTGCATCCCAAACCCAGCACTGGGGCTCTCCTGGTGAACCAACCCCACTGAGCTCGCTTCTCCCCTCCCAGCAATGGGGAAATACGGAAATTGCAGGAGTTCCAGCATTTCTTCACCCTGTTGATAATGAAGTAGGTAATTAGGCAGAACGGCAGCAATTTCACTAATTCTTTAAAACCTGATGAACATAAAACCAGCCCCCTTTTCCCTGCGCTGGTGCATGCCAGCTATGAACCCTCAGCTCTCCCTCAGCAGTGCCGGGTGTGAATAATCTGCCAGCGGAACGCCAGTGCTTTGGGGCTGGGAAATGCCATGGCAACATCTCAGGCAGGAGCTGGTTGGGTATGAATATATATGCTCACACTAATTAAAATTTAAACAGCCTCATGATACGAGGAGCAACCGAGCCTGTGTGGCAGGACCCCTGCTTTATTAATAAAGTGTGAGTATTGAAGGGATGGCTCTGTGCGGGTGGGCGCCTGGCTGAGGGTTCTCCACCCTTGCCTGGCCCCGCAACTTGCTTGTCCCTCCTTCCTGGAGGGGTTTAGAGGTTTTGAGGTACCTTAGCTGCTCCATCACCTGCAGTGATGTGCTTGTGGGGCTTCTTCCTGCTTTGGGATGGGCTGAGCTCTCAGACTCTCGGCACTGTCACAAATGTCTTGAAGTTATTAGTATTTTGTGCTGCAATGCAAACCAAGAGGGGTTCTCGTGTGATTATGTCTTAACATTAATGTCTGCAGCAGTTCCTAAGCACAGGTTAGTATTATTATCCCTATTGTACAAAAAGGAGATGAGTCACCAGGGCATTAAAATAGTTCCCAAGGCCACACTGCCAGCTGACAGTTAAGATCGCAGCACAAAGTGCTTCATTTCTGGCTGCCATCTCCCTGTGCTTCCCCCAAGCTTTTGCCTTGCAAATCCCTTTCCAAGGAGCAATACTTTTTGCTTGTTGCCTTGCCCAGCTCCATGTTAAAACCACTTGGCTTCACCTTTGCTTATTTGACTTGGGAAGTCTGGATCTTTCTGACTGAACAGAAAGAAACCCCTCCCAGTATCCAGCTTAAATCCAGCCATGGCTGAGAAAAACCTCTTGTCCTTGTACCTGGCTTGGTGCAAGCTCTGGCCCCTTGTTTCACCCTCTTCTCTGAGCTAGTCCTGCTCTCCTTTGCTGACCTGGCATTTTCTCAGCCGGGGATGCTGCTGCCAGAAATTTGCAGGAATCCTTTTTCCCCTTTGCTCCACAGGATTTGGTGATACTACCTGTAGGGCCAAGCATTACAGGCTCAGCTCACGGTGATGGACACCAGGGTGAAAGCAGCACTTGCACTAGCATCATTTGGTTAGCAGTGGTTGGCATCTTTTAAGTTGGGTCCTGGTCTGAATACATGGGATGTGCATTTTCTGTGGTTCTGGGTTTTTCTCCATATTTGGACACTTCTCCTGGTTATGGTTGGCTGTGGTTTAGAGGTGTCTGTGCCCAGAAGCTAGGAAGAAATGGGAAACTTCACCATCTCTGTGGCTCCTTGCCTCCAAATCCCATGCAGATGCTCCACAGGAACCTTCCCCACATGAAGCCTTGGTTGTCCCTGTTTCTCCCACTTGCACTTCCAATTTGCTCCCTTGTGTGGTTTTTTTTCAGCCCTGTAACCATATCATTTATTAACCTTGGGAAGCTCACCAGGAAAGAGAGAGTGTAGGAGAGATGCTCTGCTGAACAGTATCAGAAGCATCAGAAAGCACGGCAAAACACCCTTTCATTTTAAAGCTGGAAGCACGTGGTACAGAGGTGGTGGGGAATGCAAAGCTGTGTGGCTTTGTAGAGCCAACTTCTGGAGCAGATCAAGCTTAAAACTCAGGTTTTTGAAGGTTTTGCTCAGCTTGCCGCTGCTGCAAGGGTAGCACAGCTCTTTTCATGCTGGTTTCAATATTTCCCTTCATCTGCCTTTGGCTGGGATATTTTCATTCAGTGAAAGCTGAGGTCCCAGCTTTTTGGGAGCATAGGGAGAAGGCGGGCTGCCTTGCGTGAAGGATGGGAAACCCACGCAGAGTTATCCCTTGGTGGCTGGAGAAGATATTTTCTACTTTTTCCAGTTCTACAAAATATCCCTCCGAGGCACAAAACAGGGAGGGAGGTGACAGAGGGACCATATGATGGCTTGAGCTGCACCTCTTATCCTTTGCTTTCTCCTGGTTTTATCCCCTATCATCTAACCCTGGTTGAGGTGATACAAAAGCTCTACCAACTGCCTTCTCGCCCCAGAAGCAGTGAGGGAACAGGCTGAAACACTGATTCCCTGCATCCATGTCTGGGGGAGGATGCCTGGAAGGGGACCTGGGTGGTGGTGGCGGCAGCGGTGGCTACAGAGGTTTTTCTTGCAAAAGTGCTTCAGAGATGGTGAATCATAACTTCTTCCTATTTTCTGAGCTCAGATGCAGGCAAGCAAATCTCCAATGATTGCTTGGTATGGCCTGCACATCGTCTGTGCTCTGACTCCAAAGCATGCCTGGGGCTTCCAGGCCCTCAGCCCCTCTGGTTTTCTGGCTCTGTGTGTACATACAGCAGCGATCAGAAACCTGCCCTGTATTTCTTCATTCTTCTAATGCCTTGATTATTTTGCTCTGGCTCTTCTTGCCAGGCCTATTATCACTTGAACAGCTCACTTAACTGGATTAGCCTGATTAGTGACAGTTCCTCAGCCTGGTCAAGTCATCTTTGCCATGGGAGAGTTTATAGTCTTTTCTTCTCTTTTCTACAGCCAAGCTTTTATCTTGGCTGTTAGGTGGGAGCACAGAACCCACAAACACACAGACAACATACAGATGGGTCATGGAGTTCCTCAGATGATAAGAAGAAATTTCCCTGGCTGAAAATATCAATTACAGATTAATCTGTTGCATGTATCTTAGAGGTCTCCCCTGAAATCTTGCAGCACCTTCCTCTCCCTCATGCTTTGTCATTGACACTGGTGGTCTTTAGCGACGGTGATGCTGAGGTTTGAAGCTCAGCATCTTCTGTGCCTTCTGCAGGTTGTCCTGTCTGAAAGTCTCTTGCAGCATGACCTTAAGCATCGCCGTTCCTGCGCTGTCCTGCCCTCCCTCCCCAGCCCATGTCTGTGCCACAACAGAGCAGGTTTCCAGAAAACGTCTTGGTGATGCCAGCTGGCTCTCAGGTGGAAGGCAGGCATTAGGATGAGCTGCCTGACTCAGTGTGCCGGCAATGAACGTCATTCAGATGGGAGTTTTCAGTCCATACGGTGCAAAAAAAGGCTGTGCTTTGCTTGGGGGTTGCAGAAGCCCTCTGAGGTGCCAAGGTGCATCTCTAGATGTGGGGGTGGAGCTGGGGCCACCTTGACCATCCCAAGATGAGGCCTTGAGCAGAGGTTAGTGGGTACAGGGGGCAGCTGATCCAGAGCTTCCTTGGGTTTGAGTGAAACCCACTCCTGGCCTCAGAGCTCACACCAGATGTCCCAAAAAGGCAGCTGGGGGATTAAAGCCCTCTGGATGTGTGTGAGGAGCAGGGCTGGTCAGTGCCAGAGGGGCTTCCAGAGCTGCTGCTGGAGCTGGAATGGAGTCTGGGCGTGAAGAGCTGCATGTACGCCGCTGCGCTTTGCCCCATGCCTTGCAGAAGAGAAATCACCCTAGAAAATTGTCTCATTTTTTACAATAAGTAATGCTGTTGTTATTTCACCCAGCGCTGGTATATCAAGGAGGCTCCACCCAGCCATCTGTTAGGGAATTACTTTACGAGTGAGCCACACAAATCCTCCTTGGGGCCATCGTGACTCAGCCCGGAGCAGTTTTTGCCTCTGGCCTGGCAGAGGTTGAGCATCGTCTGCTGCTGTGACCCAGCCCAGGTTCCACATGCTTCCATAGAAGCTGTCTGGCAGCTGGAGTCTTCTCCAGTCTGAAGGCACCAGTTGGCACCGGTGGCCCAGCTGGTTATTCTGGTTTTGTTCTTCAGCTGGAAACATCTTCTCCATCTTGTGGGCTTGGGAGGACCACGGAGGTCAGAGCTGCACTGGAAGAGCCTTCAGGGCTCCACATGGCCATGTGAGCCGGGGCTGAAGCTTCTTTCCTCCAGCAGCCCTGGCTGATCCAGACCCTTTCCTGGTAATGAGCCATAGTGTGTGTCATAAAGAGATGTTCCAGTGTAACCACGTAGTCCTTGCCTTTTCTTGGAGACCACCAAAAGGGAAATGTGGACATGGGAGCTGCAGGTTGAGGGGTAGGGCCCTAAGCTCTGCTTCTCACCCTGGAACAGTGCAACCTTTGTGTCTGCAGCCACCTAAGAAAGGAGAGGATGGGAGAAACAGTCCCCAGTGGCAACTGCTGGTGTCCCACGCAGCAGTGGCATTCCCAGGATGACCCCCTGGTCAGTGAGGACACAAGGCTTGCTAGCTAATTCCAGGCACAAAAGCAGTGGCTGGAGCCCCCTGGGAGAAGGCAGCAGGGAGACACGTGCGGAGGGAGTGAGCAGTTGCCTCCCTGTCCCTTTCAGACAACCACTCCAGCAAAATGTAGCTGCAGGGGCCTGGGAGGAAGGAGGCAATGGGGACAGCTGGGGACCCCCGGCGCTCCTGCCCTGCCCTATGTACTGTGCCTGGTGCTGGGACACCTCCAGTGACAGTCAGGGCTTGCCAGGCTGGTCGAGCACCATATGGCCAGAGGAGACCCAGCTGGCAGGGAAGAGCAGGCTCACAGCTCTGCCATCGTTAGCACCTCATTGGCAGCCAAATTTCCCCATGGAAAATGACCTGGAGCCCTGTTGTCAGGTCTTGGTGGGTGCCGCCGGCTGCCACACGCCAACAAGCTGCAGCATTGCTTCCCACATCCTGTCCTGGGGCTGCCTGTGGGCCATTGCCGGAGGCACGCTGAAGCCTGGAGTATGGTAGCTGGTGTGTGATGATGCGGGTGCTGTCAGAGGGCACTTTTAAGCAATATTGGGCTAAACAAGCATCTTATGAGCTGTTCTTCCCCAAACAGCCATGCTGCCGTCAGAAGCACATCAGATGTGCAGGGTATTTTGCATCTTCTCAGCTTTTCGTGGAAGGCAACAGCTCTGCACCACTGCCAACCTTGCCCTGCTGAACTCCCAGCTGAGAGCCTCTAGAAGAGGCACGGTAGTATTAATTAAAAGCTGACTTCCCAAACTACCTAGGGCATTATCTCAAATGTGCTCCCCATGCAACATTCACATGCTGCTCCCAGCCAAACTGTGTTGGGCCGGGAGCCTTCTCTGCAGGGAGGTTGTTGTCAGCATCTGCTCCTTTACCCCTCTGCGTTGCGAGTTTTGGAGTGTTGTTTGGGGCTGAGCTGTAAATTCAAGTTGACCCAGCTATTTAAAAGGCTAACTCAGCTAAACACTGCTCAGCTTCAGCACATCGTGGGATCTGAGAGGCTGGGAGGCTGGACAGTTTGCAGCACTTCCAGAACACCTTTTCAAGCTTAAAAGCGCTGTTTACAATTAGAACAACAATGCAGGGAAATGGCCAGTCTGGGGGTGGGGTGGGGGGATGGGGGGGGTGGCGGCGGGGGAAATAATAATTCTCTTGCTGTGCACTTGGCATTGGTTATTTCTCACGTTGAAATATTCCCAAGACATTGGATCTGAAACACAAAGGGCTGAATGATGCCTCAGCTGGGTTGTCCTTGGAGGAGATAGCATCTCCTGGCGCAGACAGCACAACTTTCCCGAACCAGGCTGTTTAAGGTCATCTGAGAGCTCTATTTGCACATGTTCTAACAGCTCCTTCATTATCATCCATCAGTCCCTCGTCCTCGCCCAGTCCCTCGGATACCCACTGCGGCTGGTGCAAAGCCATCCCACTTAATTGGGACCTCAGGGAAACTGTTCCCATTCTGAAGCCTGCTCTGCTTTAATTAATGGGTAAAATAATCTATAAATAGGAAGACCTTGACTAGCTCCCGTTTTTATTTCCTTTATGCTTCCCCTGCTTCTCCCAGGTAATTTGGAGCAATGCTTTGTGAAGGTCTGTGCGAAAGATAACCTGACTGCTTGTTTTCTGCAGGCTCAGTCCTGTAAAAGAGCAGGAATGCAAATGCTGGGAGCAGGTAAAACACTTAAATACTCACACGAGCAGGTGGGTTGTTCCTGGGAGAGCTAAGCGTAGATTCAGGTACTTTGAGGGATTTGCCCCAGAGGGTGGGGAAATGGCAGGTTTGAGGTGATGCTGTTTAATGTGGATTTGGCATGCTGGGGACAGGCACGGCAAAGGAAAGGCATCTGCTTTTAGAAAGAAAAACACAATTTTAAAATAGTTCTGTGGGTTTGCTTTCTTCTGAAGTTTTAAAAGAATTGTGTTGGTTTGCTTTCTTGTGGCTGGATTTCTGCTCTGAGTGCAAAATGCTTAGAGCCATCAGGAATGCAGCTGATCTGGGTGCCAGTAGCCAAAATTGCCTTGCAGCACCATAGACCCTGTGCTGTCCCTTCCCGCTTGCCTGGGCTCCCCATGCCCATCACGGCATCGGCAGCCAAGGCTAAACCGACATCAGGAGTTCTGGGCAGGCAGAGACAATGCTTTTAATTAGAACCTTTGTTAATGATTGAGATGCCAGGATAAATGGCTTGTGTGGGAAGCAGGGAAGTGGGGAAGGACGTTGGGCAGGGAAAGGGAGGGGATGCTGTGGTGTGCAGGAGCTCCTTCTGCTCGGGCACGTTGGCGCCAGCACTAATTGCTCACAACAAACTGACTCTGGGGTAGCGCCATGGCAAAATTTGGGCTCTCCAAGGCCATCCTTGGAGCCCCACAGCTGGGAGTCATGCCATCTCCTCGGGGGTCTCCTGCCATCACTCTGGCAAGTGCCTCCACTCCTGGGTATGACATTCATCATCTGTAAAGGCTGGTTACATTGCACGTGAAAAATAATAGCAGGAGGCAGAAAATGATGGAAAATGTGGGTGTGCAGAGAACTCTATGCTTTAATGGCATTCCCCTGCACCAGGGAATTGTGACAAGCTCATTCCCAAGGATTTACAAAGGTGGCTGCCTACAACATGAGAGAGACTTCATCTTTTTTCTTTGGCAGTTTTAGGTCAGTTCAGTAAGACAGAAGAAAAAAGGAAAACCTTCAAGGAAGTTGATGCCAAATTGGTGACAGTTTGGGAAATCAAAAGGTTTGTTCTCAACTAGTTTTGTTGCCAGTGAGATGGAAGGAGCAGGCTGGGATCCCTTGCAGCTAGCGAGTGGCAGCAGTCGCTGCTCTTGCCCCAGTTTGGTGAGTGGGTGCTCTGACACCAGCATTAAATCAGACACGATGTGGGAAGGTGAGGAAGGAGTGGATAAACAGTGTTATTTCAGGATGCAAGGAGGGTGCTGAGGCCTGGATGCAGCTGTGGTGAGGTGGGGACAGGGAGGGAGAGCAGCAGGCACAGGCTCTGCAGGCACATGCTGGCGAACAAGTGTCTGTAACAGATAGAAGGTGAAAGGGTTGTGCTGCTGACACTGCTTTCATTGCATGGACTCACTCCCAGAAGTTCAACATCCGAGCATCATGTCTGCTTGGCTGCTCAGTTATGTTCAAACGGGCTGCTCTGTGCTGTCCTCTGCTGTGTTACCCAGCCCTGGATTTGGTGCGGCTCCGAAATATCTCAGGCCCTTCCTCCTCCATTTAATTCTGCATTCCTCGCAGAGCACTGGAGGAGCTGGGGGGAGCTGGGGGTCACACCTGATGGGTTATATACTCTGACATTGCCTCCTTTGAAGCACTCCTGTTTTGAAGAGGCAGACCTTTATGAGCTGTTTCCTTAGTGGACAGCTCACTGGTGCATGTTGGCCGGTGCTCTGGTGCCCAGTAGTGGTCTGTGCCTGCAGGCAGGGTCTCACTGCTGTGTGGGCAGCGTGAGGTGGGCACAGGCAGCTGCTTGCACAGCCAGCTTTGCTACACAAGGGTAGAGCTGAGCTAGGGCTGCAGCAGCGGCTCATTCCTTCTAAGAGATGGAAACTCAAATTCTTGATCTCTCTTTGGTGTTTTAAGGGTAGGGAAGAGCGAGGAAGGTGCGGTGCCTGTGCCAAGGAGCTTGGGTTTGGTTTAGGTGTCCTCAGTCGTAGTGGGAAGGAGGGGAAGGGCACTGTGTGCCGCCAGCAGTGTTGGAGTGTCATGATGTGATGGGTGCAGGCAGCTGCTGCAAGGCGAGCGGCCCAGAGGGCTGCTTCCCTCCACCGCTGTGTCCCCACCAGCCAGGGCTCACCTGCCCAGCTGCTTTGTAGACACCAGCATTTAAGTATCTATTCGATTTATAATGCTTTGGGGAGAAATCAGAGCGTGCACGGAGGAGCGAACAGCACACATGGTGAGTTAGAGTGGTTTAATTTCCTTAGCTTGACACTCACGGCACTTTCCTGTCCTGCTGTTTTTAATGTCCACTTTATTTTTGTACATTAATACTACTCCGGGGCAACTGATCACACATTACTCTCACACGCCTCCCTGAGAGATTAATTTTTTCCTGATGGCATCAGTGCAAATGCAGAGTAATTTCAGTGGAGCTACCAGGGCTAATGCAGCTGGATCATGTTCAAGCGGTGCCCTACACCAGCGTTTACACTACCAGAGAGCTACTCAAGCAACGCACCTCTTAGTAACAGGAGGGGAAAAAAGCGTGTGGATTACTAAATGGCTTTTGTTGTTGTTGTTATTGTTCCCCAGCCCAACTATTGTGTGCTAGAAATATGAACTGACCTTTACAAAGGCAAACTTGGTTTGAATAGGAGACATGGGCATGGGCAAAGAGCTGTGGCCCAACCATTAATCAGCCTCTTGTCCTTCAGTATTTTTTTGTGTCCTTTTTCTACACAAAAGGTTGGAAAGTCAAAGAGCTTTTTAAATATTTTACGTTGTCTTTTTTTCCACCTCTGTTCTGAGAGCTACTTGCTTAGTACAGTTTGGAGTTGAGGTGACAGCTGAGGCAAGTGCTGTACCCGGCTCTCTGGGGAGTTCCACGTTGGCTGCTCAGCTGGGCTGAAATCCCGGGGGTTTGGGTCTGTCCACCTGGGCTGGGCAGACCCAGTGGGACCTGGGGTGAGAAGCAGGAGGAAGAGGGTCTCGCCAGTGTGTTTTCTACCCCAGGACCGATACGGAGCCTGTCTGGATGAGCACTCCGCTGATTATCTCAATCTGCTGACAGGGGAGTCCAGCCTAGGTGAGATCATTCTCTGCAGGCTCCCAGCTGTCCTGGCTCTGTAGCACCCAAAACTTCCCTTGCTCTGCTGCACCGGTTGCATTCTTCTCCCAGAAAGCTGGGATTTGTTTACTATGCACCAATTTATTTTATTTTCAGTTCAAAATACAAAAAGTACGTGGGTTATAGCAGCATAATTTGCAGCCTGCTGATTAATAATACAGCTGACAGAACGGAATTGGGCTGCGAGCTCAAAGTGCTGAGGAAAGCTGAAATCTGGTGAGTGGTGTGTACATGTGGGGTAGGCAGCCTGCAGCCTGGAGAGCAGAGTTCTGAGGCAAGAAACGCCATTTTCTTTCTTGCTGCCTCACACACAAAACCCAGTTCTGTTAAATCCCCTTTGCCCTCACCTGCTGTACAACCTTCCGTCTTTGGAGGTGGTCAGGACTCAACTGGAAAACTCTGTGAGGAACCTGATCCGAGGAGACGTGCTCCAAATGTCAGGGGGCTGGACTAGGTGACTCTGGAGGTCCCTGCTCACATCAGTTGTCCTGTGGTTCTCCATAAGCACGTGAAAGACAGGAAATTCTTGTCACAGAGAGCAGTTCTTAACAGTATTCCCCATCTACGTGGAGAGAAGGCAACCTACAAAGTGTTAATGAAATTTTTTTTTTTTCATGAGTCCTGAGATGCCCCCAAAGCCCAGCAGCTGGTCTTGGCACCTCTGGAAATCTGGCTGCTTTTACACCGGTTCTTCATTTTATAGAATTTGTTATGAAAAAAGAGTCTTTATTCTCTGCCTGTGTCATATGGTCCTGTGAAAGTGGTAATGGTTCATGCCAGGGTGTGCTGCTGCAGGTCAGCGATAGGCACGGCGGCTACCGACCTTCTGCACCTTGTTCTGAGATCTGTTAAAATATCAGGGGTGTGTCTGGAAAAGGCAGCGTTACATGTGTCGAAAAGGACGCGCTGGATGTACTGTATCCAGTGGGAAACGACGGCACCAGGCTGGCTTGCATCACTTCACTGACATCACCAAGTTCAGATCTGGCAGGGGATTTCTGAAACTCATTCATGCTCTAGACGCTCGGGTCCGTTCATTTCAGCAGCTAACGATTTAATTTCCTAAATACGTTGGATAAGCCCTGTAACTGGAGACAGAATAATATTATGCAAGACAAACATTTTGCAGTGGGTGTAACGGCATCATTATGCAACTGGAGTGAAATCTACACCTGGACAGGGTGTAAGTCCCCTGGTACAGTCTGCATGTCACCCCTGTGGGTTTTGGCTGCTTTGCCTGTGGAAGGGGTGAATTTCAGGCTCTGAATAAAATGCTGTACATGCTGTGATTAGACAATAAAAATGCCCCCTCTCTCAGTAAGAACAAGCACTGGAAAAGGAGACAGCAGAGAAAAGCGCCCGCTTCCTGAAGGCGTCCGACAGCCTGAGCCTGTAGCGGGAAGGCCAGATTGCTGGGGTTCGGGCAGGACTAGTGCTACGCCTTTCTGCGTTTGCCTTACCTGTGCTTTCGGCTGTCTGACACGGGGAAGGGAGAGAGCCTGGATTAGAAACCACATTACGGCAGGGTGAAAAAAAAGAGATTCTCATCGCTCCCAGTATTGGCACACTCTGCAAGCGACAGTGCTGCCTGCTTTGATCAAGTGTGCTGGGTCCCTCCTCACCAATCATAATGAAATGGATGTAAACACTCAGGCAGTTTTTTGAGAGTTTGGCTTCTCCCTGCTTAAAAAGAGACACAATGCCTTGCGCATGAAGTTGCAGCACAGGCCCGTGATTATCTATTCAGTCTCACCAGTGTTTAATTAAAGTCACTTATCATGTTATCATCCCGTCTCTCTTTATCCTGCTTGGAAACACGCACCCTCGCACCCACCTCATGCCAGAGAGCAGCAGCTGCTGTCTCTGTGTGTGCCACAGCACCATTACACACCCATGGGTGCCAAAACCTCCTGTTTATGGTGTACGGTTTGAGTCGCGCAGCACTGCGTACCGTAAGTATGGTATTTTTCAGCCATTACGCTTGGCAGCTTCATGACGACGAGCCACCTATAGCTGCCTGGAGTTACTGCCATGCTGTCACCCCCTTTGAACGGAGGCCCCTTTATCCTGTTAGTGTTCAGGACCGATCCTGCCAAGCTGCGGCATTTGGTGGTAACGGTACGGCAGCCGCTCCACTACGCCATTCACAGCACTGCCAGAGTGTCATTCACTTGGCACCGCTCCGGGGACGACAGCCAAGGTCCTGCGAGATGCTGAGCGCTGCCCTGGTTTGCTGAATCCCCAGTAATATCCAGCCTTGTCACCAAAACCAAACGTGTATCAACCAAACCTGGCATCCACCCTTTTAAAAGAAAATATAAATGTGTACGTGCGTGGGCATATGCTTGCTGCTTAATTGCAAGAGGCTAGCCTGCTTCTTAAAACAAAGTGGCTAGGGCCACACACCAAAGGGTTCAAGCTGCAGAAGAGAAGTCCTCAAATCGCTGGATGACTCCCAGTCAGCACGGGTGCAGAGCATGCTCCTGCAGCACAGGGACTGTGTGCTTCGGCCTCACCCCACAGCCGGGATCATAACTTGTTTTCTGTTCCCATATGGCACTTTGAGCTCAAACTGAGCAGCCAGCAGCTGCCTCGGTGGCGGAAACCTCTCCATGGAGCACTGGGCCCATGGCATTGCCACACAGATCGCCGCAATAAAACCTTGACGTGAGATACCAGCCAACAGGCATGTGGGAGAGCATCTTTGCCCAAACAGCCCCATTTTCCTCCATCGAGCTCTTCCCTGGAGGGGTGTGTTTGTTACCTGTGTCAACCAGAGGAATAACCTCCATGCGTGGCTTTGAAAGGCAAAGCTCGCAGCAGCACGGGGCACATGAGATCGGATTCCCTGGGAGGTTTCAACGATAACTGTTAATGCTCCTGTTCCTCTTTCTTCGCCATTTCTTTCCCCTCTTGCACTGACAACAGGTATAAGCACCAATTCAACACCTTCCAGCTCATGGGACAACCAGCTGGGAACGTTTGTTTTAATCTCAGCCAGTGACACAGTAGAGGGGCTTGTTACCTCCAAAAATTATACACCTTCATTTCCTCCCAATTCCCTGGGTGTTTAATTTACCAGACCATTTTATCTTTTTTTTTCTTTTTTTTTTTTCTCACCGCTGTCCCCTGCAGAAGAGGAGGGAGGCTCAGTTCCTCCAGCTCTAACAAAGCCGCACGCTTGTCTGGAGGGGATCGATAACTATCGAACGATTGCGCTTCCTCCACTTAGGCTGTCGAAGCAGCTTCCTTTAATTGTTCTTGCCCACTCCAAATACAGCGGAAGGTGAATTTTTCCCATTGAGGCTGCTCGGCGGGGCCGTGCCACCAGGAGTGGAAGGGCCGCGGCTGCCCGGCCTGCAACAGCCCCCGCCGCAGGGAGCGCCCCCCCAAACCTGTTTCTCCTGGGGGCAGGGCCCGGGGGGGGCTGCGGGGCAGGGCCCGGGGGGGGACGGGCCCCGGGGGGGGACGGGCCCCGGGGCGGGCAGGCGTGGGGACGCTGCGGGCGCAGGGCAGGGTGGCGCGGGGGGGACAGCCGCGCAGTGACGCCAGCAACAAACCCCCGCGGGTGCGGGACGCCCGGCCGGGGATGTGTCCCTGCTCGGGGTCACCCTGAGGGACGCCGCCAGGTGGGCGCCAGGCGGGGTCGCCCCTTGATGGCTCCTCACAGGGACCGTGGCGGGAGGGCAGGCCAGGTCCCCTCCGGCGGCGCCTGCCGGGGACACCGAGGGGACGCCGGGTCCCCTCAGGGCTCCGCACCGGGACAATGCGGGGGTAGCCGGGGGCACCGGGTCCCCTGAGGCGGCGCCTGCCGGGGACACCGAGGGGACGCCGGGTCCCCGCCGGGCTCCCGCCGGGGCTCGGCCCCGCCCCTGCCCCTCCCCCGGCACGTGGCCCCCGCGCGGCGGCTGAGGCCGGTGGGTGACGTCAGCGGCGGGGGCGGGAGCGCGGTGCCGGTGCGCCGAGCCGGGCCGAACCGGGCCAAGCCGGGCCGGGCCGTGGCGGAGCGGAGCGGCCCCGGTAAGTGCGGCGCCCCGCCGCTCCCCTTGTCCCCGCCGCGCCCGGGCGCTGCTCCCGCTCCCCCCCGCGCCCAGCCGGTGCTGCGGGCTGAGCCCGCTCGGCGGTGAGGGGCTTCGGCGGGCGGAGCCGGGCGGGGGGGGGCCGGGCTGGCGGGCGGGGGGACGCTCGGCTGGCGCGTCTGCTTGCCCGGGTTCCCGCTCCTGCTCCGTGCGGTACCGTAGCCGGGGGCCGGGCGCGGGAAGCCCCCAGCACCCGCCCGGGGGGAGCCGTCCGTGCCAGCGCCCGGCGGGGCCGCCTCGCCCTCCCGCGGGGCCTGGCCGAGACCCCGCTGCCTCGGGGCGGGGGGCTGGCAGCCGCCGCAGCCCGGTGCGCCGCCGGGGCGGGGGCGCGGCGCCCTGTGCCTCTGTCCGGGTTACACGCGCTTTGCGTGTGTGTCGGTGCCGTACGGTACGCACGGACCGAGGGGCTCGCACGGGCACATGGGCGCAGAGCCCGGCCGGTGCCGCCGTGCCTGGCGTGTCCCGGCCCCTTCCCGGTGCGGGGGGAGGGAAACCCGCGGCTGCCGCGGGCCGGGCGGGCTCTGCGCGCCGGCGGGGTTTCCTGCGCCCGAGCTGGACCCCGGTCTGCCGGCCGCGGGGGCCAGGGGCCAGGCGTCAGTGGCAGGACACCGGCGCCGTGTGCGGCGAGCGCGGTTTTGGCTGCAGCGCCGGGCGGCGCGGTGCCTCGGGAAGGTGCATCCCAGGCGGAGATGTGAGTACCAGAACGGGGCGGGGGGGGAAGCCCCGACCCTGCTGTCCCCGCAGCTCTGACAGGGTGTCCTCGCACAGCGTCATGCAGCCGCATCCTCCAGCCCCCAGACGTGGGGTGGGGTGGGGGACAGGGGGCTCCCTGCGGTGCGGGGTGCTCAGCCTTTTTTGGGGTGCTGGAGCTGTTTGGGTACCTGTGCTACGTGTCTCTTCTGTGTGCGAGGCGGGGGCACCGCTGCCGGGGAAGGTGATGTGTAATACCAGGGGCTTCTCCTGACGAAGCAGCTGGCTGGGGTTTGGACCCACAACACTTGGCTGCTTGCTGAGGGGTTTCAGTCCCTGCGTTCAGCTCTGTGTCACTTGCTCCTTGCTGTTAATTTGGCACATCTAATCCTACCTGGTGTTGGCAACTTCCCAGGAAACGCGGAATGCTTTTCCCTCTCCGGTCTGCAGCAGGAGCCCAGCCTCCTGCAGAAGGAGGCCTGGGGACAGTGACTTCTTTTTCACCACCTTGGACGTAACTGAGAGTTGGATTTACAGTGTGCATTCCTCTTTTTGGATGGATGGATGTCCATCAGGTTGAAGGTGACAAATAATCCCATGGAGACGTGTGGGTGAAGGATTGCAGGGGAAGGGCGACCAGGACCATAGTGAGGATATCTCAGGAGCCAGGGCTGGAATTGCATGTGATATTTTCAGGACAAATCTCATACCCAGCAGATGAGCATCAGCATTCCTCCTCTCTTCAAAAGAGGACAGGGTAAAGGGACATGATAACCCATGTACCATCAATTCCCCTGTGCCTGAGAGAATCACCACCGTGAGCCTCTGCCTGACCTTGGAGCCAAAGCAGAGAAAAGTCAGGCTCACCACAGTCCCTCTGCTCCTCAGGCTGAGCCCAGCCTCCCAGTAAGGACCAATGAAGTCTGAAATCCCAGTCAAATAACTGATGTTCTGAAAGAAGGATGCTAGGCTGCGAGCATCCCGGCTAGCCTCAAGCTCTCCAGGCCAAGTGCTTCATGCAGATGGTCTCTGTTTATCTCTTCTTCCTATCTAGACCAGAGATGTGAGACCTGCTTCCAGGTACTGGAGTCGCTTCTCATCCTGCTTCTGCCTCCTGGGCGCTGGGCAGCTCAGTAAGGCAAAACCACCAGAACTGGCGTTATCAGCCAAAATTACCTCTTGATTTTCCAGGTGGCGTGAGGCAGTTTACTTGCAGTTGAAGCTGTTTTGGTGGGTGCAATTGGTTTGCCTTCAGTTGGGTGTCTAAAAGGGTCTGGTCTGAGCTGTACACACACCCCCCCTCGATGGAGGGGGTGGGCACCTCCTGAACGGGATCGTTTCTCCCTGTGTTAACCCTCAGGTGCAGGGCAGGCAAATGCCTTCCAGGGTGCTGGTTCTGACTTGGATATCTGAGTTTTTTGATATTTGGGGGCCAAATCTATGTGAGATTAATCTAACCCAGTGCTTGCAAGCCTTGGGTTTTAGTTGTTTGGTCTTGATCTTTCCTTTTTTTAGCATGACCCTGCTGTTCTCCTACCACTCAGGCCTTTTTCTGAGGCATAAATAATGCTTCTGAAACTTTCCATGTCCCCAGGTGGGAGGTGTTGCAGAAATGCAACTGCAGGGAAGCATTTGCAGCTCATCCTCCTGCAGACACAGAAAGCTGGGTTAAAAACCAGCCTGTTAATTTTATTTTAATGGCTCTAAGCAATGGTGAGCCTCCCCCTCCCCACCCCTTGCTCCCAAACCTTGTGCCAACATTTAATTGCTCTCGCTCTGGGGAGATGCTATCTCATTTCAAGGTTGAACTTACCTGGCTTCGACTTGCAGCGGGGGGATGTTGTCGTGCCCTTGTCACAAAGGTGACTTGTCACTCCCAACTGCATGCCCGCAGTGATCGGGTCACCTCTTCACCTGCTTCTGTGGAGTCTGAAGGTGCCATAACCTCGTGCTGAGAGGCTCCTGCTCAATCTTGTGCGTTTTTTGTGGCCACCCCTGGGACTTCACTGGTGTGACTGCGTTGCCCGGGTACCGGCCCGGATGCAGCTGTGACCTTGATAATGGCACGTGTTGGTGTGAGCTTGCTTTGCAGCTTCTAATGGATGTGTTTCCCTTTGCGCCTTCAAGGACCACCTCCTTTTGCTCTGGCTTTGCTCTGACAGTGTATGCAGAAGAGGTGCCCCACGCTCATCCCAAATCCCTTTCTGGCTCAGGCAGACATCTCTTTTCTGGCCTCATGTGTTACTTTGCCACACAAAAGCATGATCTGTTGGACTGTGACCTCCACCGAGGTGATTTGGGTCTCTGTGCCACTGTGTCATCAACCAACCATCCATTAGTTACTGGGGTTTTTTGTGTTACAGATTTATGTTTAATATAATCCTGCAGAAGATCACGGATGAGACTGAGCAGTGACAGAAGTCCCTGA
This sequence comes from Falco naumanni, assembly GCF_017639655.2. Taxonomy (NCBI): domain Eukaryota; kingdom Metazoa; phylum Chordata; class Aves; order Falconiformes; family Falconidae; genus Falco; species Falco naumanni. The sequence continues at coordinate 83,842,455 of NC_054080.1, forward strand.
GGACCGTGCTTGGCTGCTGGCCTCCCTCACTGGTCTCACCCCATCAGCAGCCACGCTGGGGGCTGTATCAGCAGGCATCTAACGTGCGTGGAGTTGATTGCACCTGGTGTGAGATTCATCCTCAAAATATTATCTGCTTTGGAGAACTATGGGCAAACACTGTGTCCAGGCAGTTGCCTGTGTCATGCAGCACTGTAAGCTCTCTCAAAACAAACAAACAAAAAGGTCTCTTAAATAGATCTAATTCCAGGAAACTCAGCTGGCTGATTGGAATTGTATTTTTAGTCTCCGGTCTGTGTATTTACCTGAAATTTCTGTCCCACTGTTCTAGCTGGAGCTGACCCCAGGGGTTGCCTGCTGCTCCTGCCTTTCACCTTTCATCCTTCCTTAAAATACCATGACTACACAAAGTTTCCCTGTGTTTCACTGGTTGACTTGTAAATGCTTTCTTTTTTGTTGATTTTTAAATGCTTTCTTCAGCCTGGCAGTACTGAAGGCTCTGTCAGTAAGGGGTTTTAAGGCAGGTTATAGAGGTTGTTGGGAAGGACCCTGCTCTACAGTGTGGTGCACGTGGTTAATCTGTAGACTTGTGTTTTTCTTGTCCTCTTGGTAACCCTTTTAGTATCCCGTCGGCAGCACAGTACTCACTTCCACTTTTACTGGTGGTACTTATTAGTGAATCTAGCGGCTAACTAATTGTCTATTCCTTGCATGCTTTAAAAGTGACTTACTTTACAATTAATTCTGTTAGCTGTTAAGATTTAGTGGATTCCTTTAGAGGTCCTCATCAGTCACCGACCTTGGACGTTTCTTTTTCAGTGCAATTTCTTTTCTGTCTTCTTTTTCTGTGCCTTTTTGAAAGATCATGTTTCCATGCGGATTCCACATCTTGGTTTTGCCAGAATGTTTTCTTTCATTATTTCACTCTTGCTGCTTTTCTGGGTTTGTAACTTTAGGGGTCTTTGGTAAATGCTTTAAGCGAGTCCCATGTTCCCAGTGATGCTAATGATTGCTTTTGGCTTCGTAAAATTTGCCCTTTTAAATTTAGACACTGCTGCCATTATTTTGGGCTTGTAGTTTCTGTGACTAGCACAGAAACAGAAGGAAGCTATAATGGAAGAGGACTTGCATTAGACATGGCAGTTCATTTGGGCTTCGTCCTTGTCACGTAGATCTGCTGCTTGGTGGGCAATTAACACTGAAACATGAGCTGCTCCGTGTGCCAGCAGCGGCTTCTCGTCCTAAAGACTTACTGGTGTGTTCCTTGGGCTTGGTATTGATTATTCATTAGTTGCCTGCGTTGCGGTATTTTTATTTGCCTCTCTGGGTGTATGTATGTGATGAATAGCGGCAAGATGTTGCCTGCCTTGTACCAGTGCAGCTGAATGCCTAGAAGAGAGTGAAATTTGGTGCTTGTGACCCACGAACACCTGGCAAATGGCCTTCGAGTGGCTTTGATACCGTTGCAGAAGAACATACTGTACTTCATGTAGTTTGAATTATTTTGGCATGTTTAAGCACCCAATCTCTTCTTTTGTACCTCAGTGTCTTCATACTCCTCTCCTAGCTGAGTGCTGCACCTTTCAGACCTCACCAGCTGCGCTTCCTAGGCAGGCACGATGCTGACTGGTGCAGACCAGGGCCGGCACTGGGAAGCCACTGTGTGTTTCCCACGACCAGTGCTAGGGCAGGGTGAAGCAGTGATCTGCTTCAAAGGCTTTCCAGGCAGAATTGCACGTGAGGATTTACAGGAGCCAATTTCAGCCCTGCTGAAAGGTGCCAGGATGACCTTGTGGTTGCTCCCAGTCCCTGGAGTCAGGTCAGGAGCGGGACAAGCTCCCAGATCTCCCCACTGAAAATTTCCCCTGGCTTGGAGGCTGCAGGGGGAATTAGCGCTGTTTGTTCCTGCAGCACTTTGCATCCGAGCTAAGCCTTTCTTTAAAAAGCAGTCGGCGTGGTTGTGCTTGGAACAAGCAGCTCAGTTTCTATATTATACACAACAGTCATCTCTGTAGGAAGCTGGCCAGCCCACGCCGCTGCAGCGGCCCAGAGCTACATGGCTGTTGGTGCGCTTATCCTCGGGGCATTCCTGGGAGGAAGACAAGGAGCAGGGGAACTTGAGGAAGAAGCTTTCCAGGACGCTGATGTGAGTGTTCCCAGGTGGTGTGAGAAGCGGTGCCCAGGTACCTGCGTGTCTGTTGGGTCACTCGCAGGGGTGCTCACGCATCGCTCTGGCTGCGCAGCTGCTCTGCGACAGGGAGAGCGGTCCCCTCTGGAGACCCAGTGTGGATTTGCCGTGTGCAGGGCGAAACCTGCATTCTGCTCTCGTGCCCTTAGCCTTGCATCTGCTCTCGCACCCTTGGTGCCTTCCTCGCTGGCTATGACCTGCCACGGATAAAAAGTTGCCCTCTGCTGTCCTGAGCTGGTTGTCTTACTCCCAGGCTGAGTGGTGGGAGACCTGACTCTGTGTGATTTCCTAGGGAGGTGGGTTGGCTGTGTCTCAGCTCGATGTTAGGATCCCTCCAGATTCCGGGAAGAGCAAACAACCTCCCCAGGCCGATACCCATTAGTGTCCATCTGTCCCAGCTGCTCAGATTGTTTGCACAACTCGGTTCTTGGCTACACCTGGTTTTACAACAGTATTAATTACATGGTAACTGATACACCTGCAACAATTAGCTATGTAAACTAAGATAAAAAGCCTAATCAAATGTCATGTTTCAGAGTACAGGCTGTTTCCTTCTGGAGGCTTCCTAAGCCCTCCTCCCCAAATCCCTTCCTAAAGGAAACTCTGCGGATCATCTCTGGGCCCTGGGAGAGGTTTGTCCCTGCGTGTAGGTGAATCAGGGCCAGGGGAATGCAGCGTATGGCTATGGAGGCATGAGCCTTTCTGCAAGGAGTTGTCCCTTCCCCATCTTACACTTTTGTGGCTGTGATGCTTCTGATCCCTCTGGAAGGAGCTGGGAGCATCCCCAGCCCCAAACCGCGTGCTCCTGGGGTCTGGGGGTTTGTGGAGGAGAGGAGGCAAAAGAAAACGCAGGCTGGATCATGTTTGGAGTCAAGCTGGAATATTGTCCCGTGTCTGCCACAACAGCACTGTTTGTACCCAGGCCTCGCCAGGGCTCTGTGCTCCATTAACTCTCCCTGCCCTGTCCTGTGAAATATGGAAAGTTTTGAACTATTAGAAAGTGCCTTTGGGTAAAGGGAAATTAAACCCTTGACTGCTGTGAAGAGGCAGGGCTGGAAATGTGAATGTGGAAATAGGTTCTGGCTTAAAATGACTTCAAGGACAAAGGGTAGGTGCTGGGCTTCTCAGGATCCAGTTCAGCTGGGACCAGTTCCAATTAAAATGAGATCAAGGAGAATGGGAAGGGGGGTGGGGGGGAAGTTGGTTCTTTGCATTTCTGTCAGTGTTGTGGGTTGAAACATTGCGACTGGTTTGTGTCTGTGTCTCTTCTGCAAGCAATGAATCTGATCTGCAGAGCATTTCAGATAATTTCTTTTAAGAATGACATTTCTTTTTCTCTGTGGGAATTCTGTTTTTTTCCCCTGTTTGTTTTTTGTTTAATTCGAGGTTTTATCAACCTCAGAAAAGCCTTTCCCCAGAGCCTGAAACAAGCAGGCCAGCCTTGGTTTCCTTCCACGTATCTCCGAGACTGAGCGTGGCCAGAAGTACAGAAATGCTGTAAATTAGAAATAATTATGTGCTTTTAGTAGGGCAGCAAGCATGGAGCAGACTGCTGCTGTTTCTGGGAAGGTCGGCGACGCTTGTCTTGCTGAAGAAAGCTGGGAGTGGGAACGGGTGGCCAGGGAGCTGGTGGGGGAAGCCAAAAAGGGAACCTCGTAAAGCAGAAGTGATTGTGGGGTGGAGAGGAGCAGGTCTTGCAGCTCCTGGAGTTGCTGCTAGATTGAAGGGGATGCTGCAGGACGGGGGGCAGATGTGCGTACAGCTGTGCTAGCAACAGCAGCTGGCACGTGTTCCTTGCTTCTGCATGCCTGTGCCACCATTTGCTAAACTTCAGTGAGATGCGTTGTAATGCAGCGCTGAAATTTCATGTGTGTATTTCTCTTTCCCCCTCCCCCCGTGTTTGCTTTATACCTGAGGTCAGGTTTGAGTTGCCTGGTAGCAGAGGTGAACAAGGAAATGTGGAGTTTGGTGAAACTCTTTTAAGAAAATAAAGCTTGAGTCAAAACCAGTGGCTGTGAAGGGATCGCGATGCGCGCAGTATCATTGCTGAGTCATCTCCTTTCTCGCATGAATAAGGGGCAGGGAAATCTCAAAGGGCATCTTGATGGGCTTTACATTTGCCAAACAGTACCAGCGCTTGATATTACTGACTTTTTGTCTTGTCTCACATGCAAGCTTCACCTGAGCCTTATCTGCTGTTGTTATTAGACAGGAGCTCATTCAAAAAGGAAAAAAATTCTGAGAGTAACGAGGTGGCTGCATCCGTTCCCAAAATACCTGCTTGATTTTAGGCACGACAGACGCCCGTGCCATCTGCGTGCCCCTTCGGCGCTGGGTTTTGCCTGGGGTTTCAGTTGCATCGTTGAAGCAGGTGAGCAGGCAGAACAGCTCAGCACAAGCGACCTCGGATTTCTGCTAAATACCAACTGATTAACAAAGTGTAAATGCTGCAGAGAGCGTTTTGCTGAACTGGGTGAGGATGGAGGAGGCACCAGCAAGACTGTTAGCAGCACTAATCGGGCTGGTAGAAAGGAGTCTGATCACGGCACTTGAAGGGCCTCATTATCTTGTGTGCTTGGAGAGCGCCGAGGCAATTCTGCATTCAGGAAAGGCTTTTACAGTCTTTGTCTCCTTAAGTCATTAGAAATGCCACGATCTCAACTGTTAGAAAGATTAGTCTAAGGATGAAAAAAAAATAATACATCTCTGAGCTGGAAAGATAATTGCCGCCTGCTCTTCAAATGCAGCAAAATGGGCAGAGTGTGTTTTGGAAAAAGGGAAGGAGTTTGAAGGAAATTCCAATTATAATACTTGTAACATCTTCTCAGTACATGAAAATGTTGTGTGTTTCAGCAGATCCCGGGAGCAGTCACAGGATTAATGCAGTAGCTGAACAGCTAGAGAAAAAACGTTATGGCAAAGTTTGGAAAACTTTTTTCCCTGCAGAGGAGCATGGGTTGGTACTCTGCTCGTCTCACCTGCTTCATTTCACCAGTGCAGTGAGACTGAGGAGGACAGTTGGTCCTGCATGCCCTGGGAAGGGTACGGGGATGCTGCTTTTAATGCAGGACACCCCCTGTTGCGGATGTGGGATGCCCGTCCCCCGTGGAGTCACCGGATCTCCCAATGATTTGGACCAGCATCCTGGAATCTAAGCTCATCTCTTAATGCTGGCCTCTTTTATCTGAATAAATCTCACGTGCCTGCTACTACTCAGGCAGAAAAAATAATCTTTATTGCCATAATATGTTTGTCAGCTTTCCTTCATCCCAGCAAAGTACTGTAAGATCTGCAAAATCTTCAGAAAGCATTTTTTGAGCAATAGATATTGAAAGGGGGGAAAAAAAAAGTAAGTCACTGAGACTTGAGTCTTGCCAACCAAACCACTCAGTCAGGTTTTCTTGGCATGGTTCCTCTTGCAAACTGGGTATCTCACTGCCCACTGGAGCCAAAAGTGAAGAAATGGATTAAGGCTGTGAAACTGCTCCATCCTGATCACTCTTTTATGGCCCTGTGCAGAGCAGAAGGGACGTTTGGGAGCAGTGTTTGGCTAAGTGCTGGGCACTGGGGGGTCTGGAGCCCCAGCTGGTGCAGAAGGACCCTAATTGCATTGCTCTCAATGAAGCGATGGGCAGGCTGATACTCTAGCCCTACATTTAAAGCATCAAATTTGAAAAAAGCGCAAACCAGCCCAAACTTTCAGCAGCCTCCCAGTTTTGCCGTGGAGCTGCTGTCTCACTCCCTCCTCCCTTCTGGGCACCCAGGTCTTGATGGGGAACAGGATTGTGCCCAGTTCAGATGACCCTCGTGTAGCAGGCAGCGATAGCCAGGCAGTGAGCCGGCGATGCTCCACTTGTGCTCCTGTGAGGTGCTGTTTGGGCTTTGCTACGTATGTTCACCTCCTGTTTATACCTTTTCTTTTTTTTTCTTTTTTTTTCTCCCCCCCCCCCCCCCCCCCCCCCCCCCCCCCAACAAAAATGTTGTGGTAGAACATTTCTTCTTCTGAGTGGTGGTCAACTTGGACACAAAGTGTTGAGTAGTGTCTGAGGAGCATAACCCCACGTGGGACGGAGCAGATCTTCCCAGGGCCCTGGAGGGCTATGGTGCATGGTTGAACCCTTTCAATTCTCTCATTTTGGTTAAGACTCCTTTTGGCATGAGGAATATCAACTTTGTAACTGGGCAGCAGCCGGGGTGGTATGGCCCAAGACAGACTGGGTGCCTGTGATGGGAGCCCATGGCAGAGCCAGCCCAGCACAACCGAGCCTGGTCCTTGTTGCGGAGGGCTGGGTACAAGGGCTGGAGGACTGGCTGGACCTGTTTCCCCATTCACCACAACTCTTTAAAATTTAAGGGTAAAGATGGGAGGAATGGAAGAGAATTTGCTATTTAAGGCTTAATTAATTTTTAACCTCAAGCATTAGCTGGGGTTTGTGCAAACCACTGGCAAGGCAATTAAAGTGACTTTTTAATGGGTTATTTTTGTTGCTTCACCAGGGTGGGAGTTGGAGATCCCAGGCTGTGAGCTTCCTGGGGTAGGGGCCATCCTTTTGCTGTGCTGCTCTGATGCTTAATCCCTAATTGTGTTTTATTTACAAGCCATGGCTGAGTCATGATGAGAGAGGAGGCACGGAGATGCGGCTGGATAGAACATGTGGAGAAAAATGTCCGGGCGTCAGTCCCCAAGGCTCCAGCTTGGATCCATCCTGGAAAAAAAGAGTTAAGGACTTTGGACGGTGCAGTTTATTTTGAAGTTGCTGGCTATTTTGGTAGAATGATAGAATGTACTGGGTTGGAAGGGACCTTAAAGCCCCGCCAGTTCAAACCCCCTGCCACAGGCAAGGACACCTTCGGCTAGACCGGGTTCCTCCCAGCCCCATCCAGCCTGGCCTTGAACGCTTCCATGGATGGGATTTTGCAGGAGTAAGCTCCGAGGACAAAAAGCAATGAAAATAATGGATTCTCTGAGAGTTCCTCTTAAATCCTGAGGGTAGTTAGGAGAAAATGAGAGTGAGTACATGAGCTCTGGGTTTTCTGAGCAAGAGTGCAATGACTGTAAAAGCAGACCTGTCCCTCTGAGCACCGGCCAAACGCCTGTCTGTCTGTACCTCGGTGACATGCTACTGCCACGCTCTCTGTGGGATGCAGCTCCTGCATCCCACGTGGTGAAGGGTGCCATGAAGAAGTCTAATTTCAGTCTCGTTTGGGAGACACCTTCCCAGACATGCGCCCTGTCTGCAGCTGGGGAGAGGACTTAGGACTTGTCACCTCCATAGGGCTGTGGGGTCAGGGAGTGCAGGTGCCCCGAGAGCACCAGGCACAAACCCCAGCATATTCATCCAGGATCATCCTGGTCTCACATTTTCCTCTTAGCAGTGTGTGTCCTGTGTTGCTTGTTCCCTCCAACCTTTGCCATGTTGTGTAAACAGACTCATTGGAGGAATGCAAGCTTGCGTCTGACTCAGTTCATTTCTTGTGCAACTCGGCCAAAAGAAACCAGGGATGACTCTGTTTTTCTCTGCAATATTCATTCATTCAGCTACTGCCTGCATTAACACACCTCTGTTGCCTTGCTGTCTCTCTCCACCTAGTTATTTAGAGGAATGCTTTCTAAAAATAGCCGCCTGGTTTGATGTCTTTCTCATGCTATTCTATGTAGCACTAAAAACCTGCCTAGAAAGGCTGTCCAGTTCATTGACGTTCCCTTAAAATACAGCTAATCCACATAATCTCGTTATAGTAGTGGGTGATTTTACTGAGAGCAAGCTTTAGCAGTGGTCCAGCAAAGCCTTTTATTCCCCACCTATATCTGGATGGCTAAAAGTCACTGGGAGTGTGTTTTGGTTTTGCTTGGGCTATTTTTTACTTACAACATTTTTGTTTTATTTTTCTAGAAAATCTCATGTATTATTTTTGATGATGCCGGTGCATTTCTGCCACGGGCTTTCAGCTTTGTGGGCTGCTGACACCCCATGGCTATGCTCCATGGTCTCCCACAGTCACTGGGAATCGTTAAAACCTTTTTTCCAGAGTGGAAGAGGGGGAGCTTTGCTGTGCGAAGTGTTTAGTGTGGGATTCCTGGTCTCCGGCATTGTTTTGGGGGTGTGGGACCTTGTGGCCCTGCTCTTCAGGGAGTCAGACCAAGGAAGGAGCTGAAGTTTGGGATGCGAAGTCTCCATCGTTGGGAAGGACCAGCCTTGCTCCGCCAGGCAGGTTGGGTGTACAGGGGCAGGTGGGCTGGATGTGTGGGTCAGGCTGCGGCGGCTGCCCTGTCCATTGTGCATGGATAACGTGGGGCAGAGGGGTGCAGCACAGAAACCTGGCCATGAATGAGGGCTTGTGTCTGTAGGAGTGGGGAAGCCGTTTGGGCTTGAGGTGCAGCTCGAGCCTGCCCTTGAAGGTGAACATCTAGGAGACGTTGCTACCTAAACCCCCGTGTGCTTGGACCAAGGACTGACTCTTCAACAGTAGCCAAATATCACAGAGCTTATGGTGAGATGCCACATCTGGACAGTCTCCTGGACGTATGATTGATTCTCCGTGAGGTTTTACCTGTGCTGGTTATGATGGGTTACAGGTCACGTTCTCTGTATACCTGATCGAGCCGTGCTCAGTGGCCGTGGCTCTCGGTCAGCTCCCCCTGGCACCTCGGGGAGCATCGGTTCAGGCCATTGCCATCCCAGAGGTTTGTTTGTAGAGGGATGTCTGATCGCTCACCCCCCTCAGGTGATGGAAGCCAGAGTCCGTGGCTGGAGGTGCAGCTCCCCCAAGCCCTCGGTGGTGCTGCGAGGGTGGAGAGGCAGGCATCAGCGGGGTGTTCCTCGCTGGGGCACTGGGCCAGTCTCTGCACCACATAGCTTTACCCCCTTTCCTCTCTGGGTTGCTGCAGGAGCATCTCTTGCTATGTTGGGGCTGCAGCAGCGTGGGGCCATCGCTGCGGGACTGCAGTGGGAGGAGTGAGGGCGGAAACCTCTATGAAATGGTTTCTGCAGGCAAATGCAGGTTTTTTTTCCTTTTCCTAAAGCCTGTCTTCGTTGTTTTCCCAAGCTGAGTGTGCAGATCTGCAAGCGGTCCAGCCCTGGCCCCCAGAATAAGCTGGATGAGATTTGTCAGTGAGCAGAAGGATTAAGGGGAGGTTACAGACCAGCTCTGAGAGACACAAGTGCAAGCACTTTTGCAAGGTCCCAGCACAGTGTTTTGCGAGGACATCACGCTCTGCTCGCGGAGGTACCTTTTGGGGCCCGCGGAGGGTAGGGGAGAGTCAAAGAAGTTACTCTGCCATCTCTTTGCATGCTGGTATATGCTGCACATACCTCCTTTGGGGCAAATTCCTGGTGTGGGCTCTTCAGTCACAGTAAAAAACCCTCTAGGGCTGTTTCTGTATTTTTTTTTAATTATTTTTTTTAATAACTGCCCTGCTTTTGCTTATCTTGGTCCAACCCCTCCAGTGATAACACAGGCAAAGTCCTGACCTGTGGCATCCTGGGGAGCAAAGGCCCGGCTCTCCGACGAGGCGCCAGCAGAGAACGGATCTTCTTGTCTCTTTTTTTTTTTTTTTAGAAGAAAAGACTGTAGGTGCCAAACGAAAAGGGCAAAGTGATTTGCCCCAATGAGGTATTGTGTTTCCACTCTGATTTATGGCTAGGGGAGAGGCTTCTGAGTCATCCATTCTAGGAATTGCTTTATTTAGGTAACGGAAATAATTCTGCTGGTTTTAAATCGATGTGTTGTCAGCCGTTAAAAGCCCGTGCAGCGTGAAAACCGCAGCTGGCAGGACTAGGGCTGAGGAGTCCATCCAGCAGGATGGAGACTAGAGGTGCAGCAAAATGCACTGGCTATGATGTCTGTCTGTCCATCATGGACTGCTTGGCACAGGGGGATGCCTTCACAGAGATGGAGCTGGGCTTTTCTCCTTAATACCGTGTCAAATGAAAGTACTTAGGCTGGTGGGAGAGGGCGCGTTGGCTGCGGGATGCCTGTACTGAGCCATGTTTGTTCAAGGCACTGTCTGGTTTCTGTCTGGCTGCAGGCTGTCAAGTCCAGAGTAGCTTCACGTGCTGGGTACCACCGGGAAACGAGACCTTTCCCCATGTCTCGCCTGTGTTCAGCCACTCGCAGCCCCCTGCCACGGCTGATTTACCAAAACCAGCTCTCTGGCCAGGGGCAGATGGGTGGCTTTCCTGCACAGCTTAAAAAACCCTGCAAGTGTCAGCAGGTTCTTCATCGTTTTCTGTTCTTTCTATGAACTAATGAACGTTGCCTGATTTTTCTTTTTTTTTTTCTTAGTGTAAATTGCCTTGTCCACAGGCACCCTAGTCATTAAGGAGGAAAATTCATATTTTCCTGCAAGAGGTTTGGGCAGCAAAGGTGGCTTTGCTGTGCTGGGTGATGCTGCCCTGCTCACGTACGGTCCAGGGGTATACATGGGAAAATTGTGTGGGCTTTGCTAGTGTTCAGGCCAGGACTCTGGGTTAATCTTTGTGCTGTTTCCCCTTGGTTTTGCCTTTTCCCTCTGGCTTTTCCCACAGGTTCACAGAGATTTTGCCTTCCTTCTGGGGCCGTGCTACTTGGTGCCTTCTGGCCTTTAGCTGCTGGCAGCTCTGTGCATCTTATCAATGGGTTTCTCTTTGGATCATGGTATTAAAGTCATCTGATAAGTAGTGTTTTCGGAGAAACAGGTATATGATCCGCTCCTGAGCTGGTTGTGTGGCGGCTGTTTGGTACAGCGGGGTTGTCAGGGCACAGCAGATCCCAAAGGAAAAAACTCTCCATGAAAGACGTGTTCCTTGGATCACCCAGGGTACATGAATGTGCTGTGTGTTGGCACCTCTAGTGAAGCTGGGAGGATAAAACTCATGTTTAGAAATCTCAAGCGTGCTCATTGGTCTGGCTGTAGTAGTGTCTGACTCCTTGCTATAAGCAGCTCTGGCGTAAGAGGGTCTGATTCTGCTGGGGGGCAGGACTGTGCTGGGGATAGTTAGCAAGAGCTTCACTCAGAGGAGCTCACAACAGCAGTGCTCTGACTTTGCAGCTTTTCAGAGAGGTCCCCATGCTTGCCGGTGTCAGTGCACAGGCTTGTGATGCTGTCTGGGGTCCCAGTGTGGGTTGTCTCTGGTGGAGACCCCCGCACCAAGGTAGCTGAGGACACACAGCACAAGAGCATCACTTGTTCTTCAGCAGCCCAAAAAGGCTGAACGGTTCCTGTTGTTGGCTGTGTTCATCATGAGGTTTGGGGAGCAGCTCATTCCTCTGAGATCAGACCGGGTTTTTTGGGGTGGGTTCTTGCCCCCCAGTTTTCCTGTTTCCCTGGGATCCACATGTGGTCTCCTCATGTGCTTTTTCTGCTGGGGGGCCAGTGCAAAGCGCAGCCTGAGGCATCAGGGGGTGTGGAGGGTCTCGGGGGGGGGGGGCAGAGCACGAACACCCCAGCGCTGTGATAGAAACTTCGTATTCCTGGGTGATGCAAGAGGTTGCAAAGCAGGGAACCAGGTCCTGTAGTTACAGCTTGAGCTGCAGGAGGGAAGAGGCTGTTTGCCAAGACAAGAGCAGAGGCATTGCCTTTACCCGCGTTCTGCCCCAAAGGGCGACGCTTCCTGGGGCTCTCTGCAGGATGTTCCTGCAGAACTGAGCACCAGGAGTCCATGTTTATTGATGGGGAGGACTAATTAAACTTCAGCCTTGAAGCAGTCGCTGGCCGGGAAGCTAAGTGCTACAGGAGACTTGCCCGTATTTCCCTCTGCTTCAGTAACTCCATTACTGTGACTAAAGCTTGGAGACATTTCCGAAAGACCTGCGAGTCCATCATGGGAGCAGCAGGCACCAAACTCGCTGGTCTTGGTCTGCTGCCCCCTCTGCCGCAGGTCTCTGCAGCCCGGCTCCTCTGGGTGGGAGATGGCTTCCACCGTGCGTGGCGGGGATGCTGCTGCTGCGCTGTGGGGAGCAGCAAGGCAGAGATAAAGGACGTTTGAAAGGCTTTTGCTGGGTGGGGGAAGGATGCTGGGGAGAAGAGAGGGAATGAAAAAATGAATCTTATCGTGCTCCTGCCAGATCTACCTGATATGGGAATCAATAAGCGAAGCCCATATGATGTGCACAGCCCCTGCTAGAACCCTCCTGCTTTGTAGCAGAGCATTTTATCTTCAGCCCGGTTGAAAAGGCTGTTGAGGTGTAATGGTTTGCAGGATCCAGCCCTTTACAAGTAGTTCAAGTGAGAGATGATTGTTATCCTTCTTTAATTAGCACCTGTGGTGCGCTGTTAATAACAGGCATCTTGTTAGGACGCTTGAGCTTTAATGAATTCATCTAGCTAGAGAGATCGCCCGTGCTTGGAGTGGGTTTGGTGAGAAGGGAACGCTCATCGCAACATCACAGTCCAGCCTTGTGCTGGGAAATGCTGGGAGTCTGCTGGGAGACAGCAGCGGAGAGCCTGTGTGAGGGCACGCAGAGCCCCCCTGAACCTTCGGAGGAGTGAAGGGAGCAGAAAGGTCAGTGCAGATCCCAGCAGCAATGTGAGGACAGATGCTTTCCTTGTACAGAATGATATGGGAGGGAGAGAGGAAGAACAAAAGAAAACTTAGTTCCACCGTCCTTGTATTTTATGGCAGAAGGGGTCCCAATTATAAAATCGGTTTGCATCTGTGCAGCAGCAGCTGCTAAGCTGCCCTCAGTGAAAAAGCAAGCAAGAGGTAAATTGAAACTGTAAAATATGTTCAGTGTTCATAAAGAGGGAACATGTCTCTACATTTCCTGCATTATTCTTACATGTGCAATGTTTCTTGGGAATTCGGTTGTATAATTCTCCCTATAAGTAACCGCACCCCTTCCTTGGTCACCCCTCTGTGCCCAGGTGACTGGAGGGCAGGCTGGTGGGAGCACGGGCATCGCCAGAGTTCCTGACCCTTCCCTCTGTCTGTGCTGCGGGTCTGATGACTTTGACCTCGCACATATTTATTAAATCAGTGGGATTTATGGTCTGCAGTACAGGAGAATTTTCCAACAGAGAGTATTTTTGGTATGTGCTTTCTGTGAGTACCCCAAAGCTTTCCTAGCTTTAAGAGGTGGGAAAGGGCGTGGGAATAAAGTTAGTACTCAGATACCTAAAAACTAGTGTCCCTTTGTGTCTCACTGTATTGCAGCACCCCAGCAAAACCTTTCGTTGAGCACATGAGCAAAAAATTGGGGCAACTCCGCCAATATCGATGAATCAGACTTATTTTCCCTGCGCACTGTCTTGGTGTAACCACAAATTTTCTGCTCTCTGCTCCTAACCCTCTGTTGTGCTTCAGGACTTGTCGGCTGTATTCTGCTGCAGTTTGCGCTGAAGCTGCCATTGAGTGCGGCTTTTCAAGTGGATGGCAGATCCTGGCCTCGCCAGGCTGAAAAACCCCTGGGACTCTGTTCATCGTTCCATGAAAACAGACTGCGCTTTCCGCTGTCTGCAGCCAAATAGCATCGCTGCTGGTTTTATGACTGCTGTTGGTCTCAGCGGCTATTTTCATTAGGCTACTGAAATAATACCTTTTCATTAGAACAGACTTGGAAAACCAGGAAGAGAGGAAAAACTGGGATTGCTGATGGTGCTTCTGGCATCCTGAAACTCCCCCTTGGTTAGCTGCGCCAGGATCCAGCCCTTTGGTGAAAATGCGCATTTAAATAGTTAGAGGGTTGTTTCCCTGCTGCAGTTTCCAGGCATCAGCTGCTCATTTAACTTGGGAGCAGCATCCAAGGTGTGTGCACATTTTATTTCATTTCTTTAGTGCTGCTAAGGGAATAACCAGTTAGAAATTATGTCTGATGTAGATAATGGAGAGCATTGGAAAAATAACTCCTGTATCCTCTCAGGGAAGGCTGGTCAGCCTGATCTCTTGGGTTTGCTGTCAGCTTGGCTGGAGGAGGCAGAGATAAGAACAGAGATGGCATTCAGTCCCGTGGGAGCATGCTGTGTCCCTCAGCCACGGTGCATCTCCCCGTATTCACTGACAGCTTTTCCCTGGATGGTTCAGTGAGAGGGACCCAGCCACAAGAGCGAGGACAGGAGCATGGCTTGCCATCCCCTGGGGCCATCCTTTCAGGGGTGATATTCTGCCTCAGCCCCTCTAATTACAGAAGATGCTGCAGGGTCATCACTCAGGCAGGGACTGAGACATAGGCAGGAGCACCGCAAAGGCCGTGGCTCTGCCCATGAGATAAAACAGGGCTCTTTCTTCTCTTTTAGTTTCATGCATAGCATTTTCCCTTTCACTGCTTCTAGAACTGTACTAATTATTAACAATCAAGCTGACGAGGCAAAACTTGGTTTCCTTCCACTGCATCTAGAGTAAGCCAAGAAGCTCAGCGTGGGAGCGTGCACTGCGTCCTGTCCAGCCCTACCTGGTCTCAGCGACACCCACCAAGTGCTAAAGAGCTAAGAAGTGTGTTGAGCTCTGGGCGATGGGCTGAGAGGCAAGACGCAGAGATGGATCTCAAACCTGACGTGGCACCTTCTTGAAGCATGTTGGCCCAAGCCCTATTTCACCAAGTTCCCTTTGCCAGTAGGAAATTTTTTGCTACTTTTTGGACGGGGTTCTTTTTTTTTCTCAGACATTCAGGAGACCTGTGCAGAGACTGAGGTCTTCAGCACAGGCTTAGGAAACTCGGGCACCCCAAGTGGAAAAGCTCAGGTTTTGCTGCAGCCAGGTGTACCTCTTGCAGCCCCCTAGTTGTTCCTCAGGTTCCAACCTTCCCTCAAACCTTCTAGTGGTCCTCAGGCACCTCACTGCCTTCTTGGGGTATAAGCAATGTGTGCTCCCTTTCCACGACCATGCAACTGGTTGCAATGCAGGGGTAACCTTCCTGCACGTGTTGATCTTTACTGCTGCCCTTGCAGAGCCTCTGGATTTATGTACCTTCTTTTTCTCCTTCACTCCTTGTTTCTCATCCCTTTTTTTTTTTTTTTTTTTTTTTCCTTTGCCTGTAGACCAGGGCATCTCTGGCTGTGCATTGCCCTGCTTCCTAATAGCAAGAGCAGCTTTCTCTGTTCAATCCCTGTGTGCAAAAGCCAGCATTAGATAATCACTGGATCGAAGAGAGGCTGTAATTATTTTTGCTTTCAACTACAGGAGCAAGCAGTGTTTGCCAAACTGCTTGGTAACTGCTGGCAGATGCTCTTCGGAGGGTATCCCTGCCCTGCCTACATCCCTCCCTGCTGTCATACGGTCCATACATCTTTGTTTTAACCGTTAACTCGTTCCTCCTTCAAATAGCTGATCTGTGCTGGCCTGAAGCGTTGCATTTCTCTTCCACCTTTAATGACTGATGCTTGCAAACTGAAACAAGGCTCAACTTAAGTATTTTCCCTGTCATTGCTCTGGGTAACTTCTGCTAGAGAACAGGAGCATACTGCCGGCAATGCGCGATGCTTGGGGAGTGCAGAGTGAGGGACCAGGCTGTGAACCCACTGCTGGGTTAATGGAGCAGCTCTGGTGATTAAGGGCTATAACAGAGGCTTTATTCTGGCATGAAAAATGCATTGGGAGCAGATCTACAGTGATTTTATCTTCCCCCTCTCCGAGCAGCACTGTCCAACTGGTTATCTGGGACATCCCGGTGCAAGGTCAGAGCCCTTGTCATGCAGCTGGCTGGTCCCTGCAGGTCTCCCCAGCTTTAGAAGGACCTGGTGGTGCTCTCAGTGGGTGGCCCGGGGCATCCATCTGCACCTGGGGCTTGTGGCGAAGAGAGTGTGCAGCAAAATGAGCTGTTGCGGGGGTGTTTGGGAGCAGGACACGGGCTTGGATCAGGCAGGAGTGGGTGTCCTCGCTCCTCTGAGATTCATAAACATCTGCAGGGAGACATGGTAGGGCGAAAGCTTTGATGAGCTGATCATCTTGAAAAAAAGAAAAGCCCAGCCATTTCCTAATGCTTCATGCCTTCTGTTCAATTCTGTTTCTAAATGAAGTAATTGCAGCTGAAAAATTGCAGCAGTTATCTGGAAAACTTGAAGTGCTTTGAGGGCTTTGAACTGTCTTTTCCCACCTGGAACATCTGTGAGAGGTCACCCCTTGCCCGTGGTCACTCCTGCATGGTTGCCTGCCACTGGAAAATGATATTTTGTCAGGAAAATCCCCCAAATGTTGGGATCCTCTGGCTAAATCTGCATCCTCGTCCCCAGCAGACATTGATATACGCCGGTTACGCCATTGCCAGCAATTGTTTGAGAGGCCTGCCGTGGTGCTAGCAGGTTCCTTTGCTGCTTTTTTTTCCTTTAAAAGCCAGTGCATCTTGATGAGAGATTCCCCCGTCGCTCGGGGGAGCATGTGTTAGCACAGCCAAAACGCAGAGAGGCTTTGAAGTACAGAGTTATGCTCCCGAGGCTATGAGTTATGCAGCTGCTGTTGCTCACCCTCCTTGTGTTGGGTCCACGTTTGTTTGCTCCAGCTTCTTAATGCCAAGGGTGTCATTAAGTCTTTTCATATTAATAGGGAGTGAAAAATCCACAACTTAAATGTTGTATTATTCATCTCTGTATATTTATCTATATTTATCTGTTCAGATGTACTTTCAAAGACCCTAGATCTGTCTTGTGTATGTACCTTGTTTGCATGGAGGAGTTGTTGGGTTTTTGAAACCGTGACCTCCTGGAAGAGAAGAGCAAAGCTGGGAGGCTGCAGGCTGGCTCACGCCTCTGCAGGGAGTAGCTGCTAAACTTAGATGGGGGAAGTGTTTTTGCAGCATCCGAGTGGCAAACACATTCTTACGAAGGACACGGCGAGAGATGAAGTCAGCTCCTATTTTCCCACCAGGTCCTCCCACCCGTGGGTTCATCACCAGCGAAGCTGGTGGAGAAGCGGGGAGCTGGCTGCTGTGCTGGGTGGCTCTTGGTGGAGCAGGGTGCCTGAGCTGTGGTTGCAGGCACTGCTGATGGATGGCAAATCCTTGCAGCTAGTGACACATCTCCTCTGTCCTGATGAGGATGCTCTCCTCCTTCCTCCCCCAGCACGCCGGAGAGGAAACAAGCTCTGTCGTTAGCTGCTTGTGCACCCCAGGCTGAGCAACGCCAGAGCATCTCTTTATAAATGCACTAAAATTGTGTGGTTTGGTGCATGAGGGAAGGGCTTGGCAGCTCCCAGTGACCACAGCCACAGAGCCAGCGGCATTCCCAGGCTGCTGCCAGGGTTTGCTGTTGGACCCCAAATTTGGGGGTGTTCCACCCTTGTAGCCAGTTTTTAAGGCTCTTTGCAAAACCAGCAAGGGTGGCACAGACTTGTTTGCCTGAGCGATTTTGCTTGTTGTAAGCTGAGAAAGTCCGTGGCCCTCCCTGCTCTCAGCTGCTCAGCAAGGGAGGGTCTATACGCTTGCAGGCTGCTGCCGTGCTTTCCTTGCGATGCAGTTTAAGCGGGCAGTTGGAGACACAGCATGCCATTCAACCTTTGCAAATCGCTCCATAACATTTTCGGCCAGATTAAAATTAAAAACAACAACAACCCCCCCCCCCCCCAAAAAAAAAAAAAAAAACAAACCACAAACAAGCAAATGAAAAAACCCACCAACAAAGGGGAAGGGAAAAGTTAGTTTTCTGTGTATTACAAATTTAAAAGGAAAAATGAACCACCTGAAAAATGCTGGTAACTATGCACGCTTTTGGAGGGGATAATTAATGAGTCTCCGACAGGTCACAGTTTGGCTTGTGGTTAACCTTCAGCAAGCCATTACATAGGCAAGGCATAGGCAGCGCTGGTATCAAATGAATCCATCTCCTCTTTTCTTCCAGGAGTGGGGCTGAGACCTGCTGAGGGATGAATGGACTGCCCAGCGCAGGGAACTCCTCCGGCAAGCTGTAAAGATCAGATGGTGCTTGGCTTTGTCAGCAAAAGACGTACAAGGGGAAGGTGTTGGAACTGCAGACGTGAAAACTTGCTGTGCTGAATGCAGCCAATAAAATGAGTTTTGGTCTGCAAAACATTTGCTGCCATTGAGATTTCTGTCTGCTGATGGGGAAGATGGGGTCTGCCCCTACTGAAAAGGCAGCGACAAGAAGGGCGAAGCTTTGCTGACCACTGGGGAGCCTGGCCAGTGCCTGGATGCGCTTCACTGGTGGGGAAAACGCTCTCAAAACTTGTGGGCAGGGAGGGTTTGGGGCAGTGGAGAGGCCGTGGGGCTGCTCTGGGCTCTGCCTCACAGCAGGGCTGGCCAGCTGCCCTGGCACTGAGATGCCGGGGATGTGGGGGACACCAGCCCTGTGCTTCGGTATCGTCTCGGGAGTATCGGAGAAGGAAAACAAGTTGCTGAAAAATGTAGCAGCGCTGATTTTTTCATCTCAAGAAAAATAATCTTTCTGTTTTGCTAGAGATCTCTGGGCTGTGTTTATCCACACTGCTTGGAAAGTCTTTTCTACCCCTTGATTTCTCACCCAGCTTAAAACGTTTTGTATTTGTGTGTGTGTGTGTGTGTGCTCGCATCTATTTTCACTGTATCTGTGTGTTGTCTTGAAGCAATGGGCTCAGAGCAAGCCCCCCCATGCATCTGTAAGTAATAATGAGGCGCTTGATTTCAAACCACATTTGTAATCTGGAAGCCCTTCAATTATCTCAGCTTTTTAAGTGACAAAGGAGAAAAAGCCGAAAGGACGGAGCCCGCGATGGCTGAGAAGTGCGACTGTATCGCCAGCATGTACGGGTACGACCTGGGCTGTCGCTTCATTAATTTTCGCCCCCTGGGCTTTGGGGCCAACGGGCTGGTGCTGTCCGCCCTTGACAGCAAGAGCTGCCGCAAAGTGGCAGTGAAGAAGATCACCATCGGTGATGCGCGGAGCATGAAGCACGCTTTCCGGGAGATCAAAATCATCCGCCGCCTGGACCATGATAACATCGTGAAGGTGTACGAGGTGTTGGGGCCAAAGGGCACCAACCTGCGTGGGGATTTTTTCAAGTTTAACGTGGTGTACATCGTCCAGGAGTACATGGAGACTGACCTGGCGCGGCTGCTGGAGCAGGGGAAGCTTGCAGAGGAGCATGCCAAGCTCTTCATGTACCAGCTGCTGCGGGGGCTGAAGTACATCCACTCGGCCAACGTCCTTCACCGCGACCTCAAGCCGGCCAATATTTTCATCAGCACGGAGGACCTGGTGCTGAAGATCGGTGACTTCGGACTGGCCAGAATCGTGGATCAGCATTACTCGCACAAGGTAGGCAGTGCCGAATTGCCGAGGCCAGTGCTGTCTCAGCAAATACCCGTCTTGTATTCCATCCCAGCAATGGACTGTCGTGAGGCACGTGTTTGCTTGCTGCTTTACTTAAATGACTAAAAACTGTGTTTCTTGCTTTGCTGCTTTTATAAAACACAAGCTGCTGTTCATCCCCACAGTGGAAGCACACGAAAGAGGTATCTGGCTCATCCACAGCCACTCTGCTTGTCTTTGTCCTCGCTTCTATGCCCACCTGCTTCTTAAAAACCCAACTCTGTCTGAATTACACTTATTTAATCGCAGGGAAAGAGGGATGGGTCTTTAAGATACTTTCATATTGAGGTCAAGATCCAAATAACATGTAAAATTATTTTGCTTTTTGGTACTTACCTACTGTATTATAATGCAATAATAATTGTGGGTGGCCGGGTGCAGCCCAGGGCAGCCTGGTGTGTCCTACTGCTGCCCTGCTTGGGGCAGGGTGTACCCAGAGCCCTCTGGGCCCTCCAGCCTGGGCATCCCTTGTGATCCCATCCGTTGGTCCATGCACGCCTTCTTGCAGACTTCTGGCTGGGATGGAGGAGGAGGGAAAGGAGGAATGCAAGAAAATGCAGGAAAACAAATATCTGTCCTTGAGTAAGGAAAATCCATCCCCTCCTTGTGGAGTCTTTGGGACAGGCTCAGTTTTCATCTCCTGGTGGTGTCATCAGCTCCTGTCCGTCCACCTAAGGAGGGCTGAAACTGCCCCGAAGCGGCACTTTCTAACAAGGAATTAGTGAACCACAGGCTATGGGCTCCTACACAAAGTGTCGCATTCCCCAGCAGCTGCCAAACCCTGCAAAATATTTTATGGTACTGAAAACAGTTTTATACTTAGGCAAAAATGCAGTTATTAAAGGAACTGTGTTTTTCCTCTTTAAGAAGTGTAATTCAGCATGGCAGTCTCTTGCAGTGAAACCTAACTGGTGGGGTAGCCCTGGGTGTGGTGTTCTCTCTTGGGACAAGGGGCTGGGGAGGGACCAAACATCCCACGGCCACCACGGCCATGCTGCCCCCAGGCTCTCCCTTGCCCTCCAGAAAGGGAGGTTGGAGCTGGGAGAAGCATGTGGTGGCTCTGCTGGCGGAGCAGCTCCAAGTGGGAGCAGTGGCTGTGTTGACAGCCAGCAGGCAGTGTGGGAGGGAGGGAGGCAAGGAAAATGGGTGAAAGTCTCTGTCACATGCAGTCCTGATGCTAATGGATTCTGAAGGGAGTTGCAGGTGTTTAATGCAGGTTGCCATCCAGGCTGGAGCTTTTGAGCAGCGGAGGAGCACAGTGGAGGCTTCATCAGCTCACAGATCCGTGAGGTCCTGGACGAAAGCAAAGTATCACATGGTCTGTGCCAGTGGATGTGGTGATGTCTGCAGCCAGTTTCTGGTTAAAGTTAACTATTTGATATTGTAAGATAAGATAAATTCTGTTTTCTTGAGCTGGCTGTTTTTGTGGATGAGTTCAGTTTCCCCCATGGACCCACTGTTGCACCTGCGCTGAGGTTTAAATGGGCTTTGCATTTACTCGCGGGTTTCTGCCCAGCACAGATTTGGGCACCGTTGCTTTGTGCAGGGAGGCAGGGAGGATGGTGAAAAAGCGATCTCATGATCCTGAAGCTGAGCCCTGATCTATTCTGAGCCTGGGCTCTGGGGAGAAACAGAGCCTGGGGAAAAGGAAGAAGGTTGCAAGGGACATCGGGGGCGGGTGTGTGTGTGTGGGGTCCTTGTCACTGCTGCCTGCCCATCCTGTGCTCCCTTTCTCACCGGTTGTTTATTACCTAGCTCAGGAAGAGGCTCCTGGCTTTTTAAGTGTGTGGGTTTTGGTTGGTTTTGTTTTTTAAAGTCAAGTACGTTCAGACACTTTTCCCAAGGGAGGGTAACTCCTGGAGAAAACACCTGCAAAGCCGCGCTATGTGAACTCAGAATGTCACTGATTTAAGGAGCATCATCTTGTCAGAGACTGCAGGATCACGGTAGGAGTTGTCTGTCCATGTCTGCTGCGTAATTACTGTTATTTCTAAGCAATTCTTCATCCCTAATACCAGCCAGTGCAGTGGGAAAGAGCTGACAAAGGCTGTAGCTTCATGGTGGGACATAACTTTGTGAGATGCTGTTGCTTGAGCATCGTGATTCCTCCCAGGGGTGGGAGGCTGGAGCACCAGTGCAAAAACCCCAGCAGATCCCCACTGTGCAGAGACCTGGGTACCGCTCCTGAGCAGAGCTGAAAATGGCAGCTGTGGTGAGCATCCAGCACCACAAATAATGTCAGTTATTTGTAAATTCTGGTGATGGGAAAGACTGTGTTTGCTGAAGCTGGGTGATGGGCACTGCAAAGGCAGAGGTGCAGCAGGAGGGCTTGTATGGGGCTTGGGTCAGTCCTGCCTTTGGTTGCCAGCTCTTCTCAGATGACTCAGAAAAATCAATTCCTTTTGTATTTCTCTTTCAGCCTCCGCTTTCTTCAGGGGCTCATACAGATTTATAAGCTCCTTGCCCTGTGCTCTGAAGCTGCAGAGCCTCTACACTGCTGCTGACCAGCATTGAGCAGTACAGGGATCCTTACACCCTGAATTTTGGTGTAAAGCTGCTCAAAAGCAGATGAAATCCTGCTCCCTGGGTAATTAGTTGCTGAAATTGCCCAGACATCCAAACCTCTGAAGGCAGTGCAGAGCTACATCTCTAGCATAATGTTTTGTTACAAGCCTTTGCAGTGAGGAAGGGTTGTCTTACATGCTTAGATTTTTTTGCCCTTAAGATGTTTTGTATGTGGAATATGCTTAGTCTGATGGCTGGGTTCTGCTAACACAAAAAATTGAGGTTGTGTGTTGTTATTCATCTAAAAGGTCACAGCTTTTCTGACCTGATGTTTCTCAAATCCCAAACCGTCCTCCTGAGTGTTAAAATGGCAAATAATAACTGCGGTAGATGGTGAGCAGGGTTTTAAACACAGTTTAGAAATACATGTGCCACCTAAATAATAGTCCTTACTTGGCAATGTGTCTTGTTGACATGGCCTGCAACAGACAACCATTTAATTAGGATAATTTGATGGGAAAAGGAGAGGTCTCCAATTCTGGGAGATGCCCTGGGACCACAACAGAGTGTTGGCCTTCACCAGCTTTGAAGCAGAGCAGCTTCTCCTGAGTTTCTCCCACCATTTGGCCGGTGTTTGCTGCTCGGATCCATTTCTCCATGTGGTAAGCACAGCATGGGGGCATCCGTTCGTTTGAAACTTCCCTGTAACAAACGAGATGAATTTCAAGCTGCCGAGGTCATACCCAGATCTGGGTCCACACCTTCACAGGCTACTTAGACCTGATGGCTTAACTTTTAGCCCTGTATTAGATAAACACTATTCTAAGCTCCCTGGGTGCTCACGTACTTGCAAACGTATCTTTAGGGCACAGAATGTCAAGTCTAGCATCTCCTTTGGGAGATGATCCTGTAGGTCCCCCTCTCTCTGTCACCCTGTCTCTTCCTCGATGCTCTCACCGTCCAGCCATGCAGGCTTCTTTCTTTTCCTTCTTACTACTCTTTATCCCCAGGAGTTTGCTAATCCTGCTGTCTATCCCTTTAGAACATCTCCACGTTAATCCCTTTTTCCTGGGTTGCTGCTCTTTGTGGTCTGAACACTTTGCCGTGTGGCTTGGTACCCAAATGGTGAGTGCAACAGTGCTGGAGATGAAGATAAGGGCAGCTCTGGCCTTCATGAGGTCCTTATCCTTATAACATAATGAACAGTCAAAGCCAAGTGCTTCCCTTCTCCTAAACCACCTCCTTATTGAGTGCAAGCATCTCGCCTTTGCCATCAGAGCACTTTGCAGTGCCCCCTCCATCTGCAGCCTCATGGTCCTGCCTGCCCCACACCTTGCTGCCTTCCCGCCATGGTCCAACCCCTGCCTGCATTTCTTCAGAGGCTGCCTACGTGTGTTTAGCTGCCGACCTATCCATCCATTGCCACTCTTATGCCCCGATAAATATCTTTGGCTGCAGATCAGAGTACCCTATGTGATCTGCCCCAAGTTTGGAGGAGAGAGGGATGTAAAAGTGAAATGTTGCCCTCCCTTGAGCATCCTCAGCTTGTGATGGGCCCGAGGGATGGGAGAGCAGGGAGACAGCAAAGTCAAGCGTTACAAATTAGAATAAACGCCAATGAATGTCTAAATTTAAAAACAGTAAGTGTTTTGGAGGGCAGACTGAGCCCTGGCTACATCTACCATGCGGTGTGTTGCCTGGTGCTGGTCAGAGAGGAGCCATTGCATTGGGCGGTCCTGTCTGGAGAAGACAACAGAAATACCTGCCGTATGGGGACGTGGAGGCTTGCTGAATCTCTTTACTTGGGTGATGAGACAGCGAAGTGGGACACTCCTTAGCCTGCCCATGTTGTACAAGATAGTCAGATTATCTCTACTGGTGGCTCTGCCTGGTGCCCCAAAACACTTGGGTGCATCTGCATGGGCATGCCAGGGGACCTTCTCTCTCTTCGTCTGTTGGAAACATTAATTTCAGAATAAATTGGCAGAAGTTCCATGCTAAGGAGGGTGCAGCAGCCCCTTTAGGGAGAGATTTCATGGTAAATAGTTTCCAGAACATCTTCAAACCTTTGAAGTCCTCCCTTTGTTTTATCCTTGCTGACCAGTGCAAACATAACAGCCTCCACTTCATCCAGTAAAATACTAAAATTCCCAGGTCTGTCATCATGAGGAGGTCTTCAAAGAAGGTGAGGGTGTAGGATGTTGCTCCGTACTTCCCCCTGGAAGGGACCACCTTCCATGTTCAGCCCTTGGGCAGCTGCCTGTGGCCCCATGCAGCCAGCGCTGAGCCTCCCCACTGTGGCCCTGACCGGGTTATTCTCCTTCTCTGTCCTCTGATGAAGCATGTAATCGTCTGTGGTCCTGGAACAAATGCACTCTGTCATCCCAAAACTATGAGAACACATGTCACGTTGCTGGAGCCACGCACAACGGCGGTTTCATTATTTTATTATGGAGCAATGTTCCTGCAAACCTGCATCTTTCTCAGCCCCTCCTAGAACTGCTCTACCTGCCTTTAAAAAAATAAGGTTAAAAACCGTGCTGTGAAGAGGCAGCAGCCTGCTGCTGTGACAGGATTATTCCAAAAGCTTGGGATTGTTGCTGTTTTGGAATCCTCCCCTTGGCACTGCAGCTGTCTGCACCAGGACCTGACCCAGCTTCTACAGGTGCAGCACCAGAAATCCTGTTCATGGCTGTAGACAGAGGTGTGGATACATGGGCTGTGGCGTGGTCCTGCTGAATTTCCAGTTTGTGGGCACCTGGTCTGCACCTCTGTGGCTTTTTGTGTGCGGGAAAATTAGTTTTGGTGTGAAATACCCTTGGGAGAAGCTTTGGGCTGCAGCATTTGGGGCTGTTTGGTTTGCAGTGGGTGGGATCCTGAATTTCAGTGTCTACCTCGAGCAGACCTGCCCTTGGTTCATCCACCTCCAAGAAGGTGCTCTAGGCTTGGGCACTGGTTGTTTTGGAGCACTGGCAGGTCTTGCTGTGCTCCCCACGCGCTGCCTTGCCGCGCCAGCTTCCCTCTGCTGCTTGGGATGCAGGTGGTCCAGTGTGACACCAGAATGCAGCAGCACCCACCCAGAATTATGTCTCCTTCTGCTGCTACAAGCAACACACAAAATCCATGTTGTGTAAAGATTAGAAAAAGCATTCATTTTTCTTTGCTTTTCAGTTTCCTTGCTGTGCTGTTTGGTACAACCTGATGCTTACCCTGCCTATAGTGAATTCATCACCTTTATAGATTGCCTGAGCTGTTCCTGCACATGCCACAGGAGCAGAGGGGGAGCAGGAAAATGATACTTGAAAATAGCAAAAAGATTGCGTGGGAGGGCTTGAGAGCAAGCCCGGGACTTGAAACTGCTTCTGTTTTTAAATTAACTGTTATATTGGTTTTTAAAGAGATCCTGGTGGTTCTTCAGAAAGGGCTGTGCTGAATCTACAGAATATTGTCATCAAGATTTATGTTCCATCTTAATTAGAACTAATTAATATGCTTCTGCTCTTGGTCTTTCTGTCTGGTTGAATCTACATAAATGGTGAAATTCTTGTGCTAAAGCCCATGCCTTGCATAGGGAATGGCTGGAAGTGCTCAGGCTCTCCATTCTGGTGTGGCTGCTGCCCTCATGTAAGTCTTGGAACCGTAAGCCCGTACCTAACCCAGGTTTAGGTGGATCCTTCCCCAAGCATCCTGCAGCTGTGCTGGCAACTGCATAATTCCGGATCCCAAAGCTCTGGTGGTATTTCTCCATAGGACTTGATAGTCCACAGGACTGTAATTACTCCCTGCAGGTGGTAGGACAGGAACTTACCTTACATATTTCATAAAAATAAAGGTCTAGTCCATGTTTTTAGCCACTGTGGAGGAAGAGCAGGCATAGGCACTGGGGCTGTCTAAGCAGATCATGACTGGGGTGCTATGCTGCCCAAGCCACCCCCGCCAGAGGAACTTAGGCCAGGTTGGAAAAGTCTTGATTTTCAAACCTCTCAACACTTCCCAGTGTTTCCCCACTGAGAAAGAGAAGGGATAACCCAGAGCCCAGCAGCAGAATGCCATGGGAAGCAAGGGGGGGGGGGGGGGGGTCCAGCTGTATGGTCCACGAGTCAGTGGGATGGGGAGCAGCTGTAGGTTGCTCCTCTCCATGGGTCCTTCCTGCACTTGGCGGTGGGTGACCCAGTGGTCTGAGTTATTCAGCTGATGAAGGCAGGGAGACAACAGTCAAATACATGGTGATGAGTAACAGACGAGGGAAGCACAATGAGAAGCGCTGCCAATTAATTACTACCTGTAACCTTGCATGGCAGGGGAGGGGTGGAAGATGTGTCCAAAATATCCAGGGAGGTTTTTTGCAAGGAATTTTCTCTGATACGTGAGAGACGCCTGTCGAAGAAAAGGTTTGGCTTGTCGCAACATACAGATATTTGCAGTATGTTGCTCATACATTTTGCATGGTGTGCACACCCCCGAGAACTCAAATCCATCTTGCTGTCAGAGGGGAGAAATATATGAACCAAGTGTTAAATCTGTAAGGAGAGTGGTATTCCTTTGCTGGGAAAGGGAAGGAATTGCTCTAGCTGTGAATTGCCCTGGATCGCTATCCCCAAATTTTATTTCCTTAGGATTTTCCAGTAAATTCCAGCATCTCCATTGTTGGGAATAATTGCAGTAGCTGAAAAGTGGCAGCCTGATCGGGTAACGCCTGGGGCTTTTGTGCTGCTTCTGATTCAGTAGCATTAGCAAAAAAATAACAGCATTAAATGAAACTTCTCAGCTAATCAGTCTCCATTACAACTTATATTAAGAAGACCAAAATTAAAATATTCTCTTAAAGCAACCTCTTTACGATTAAAAGCTTGACGGCTTGCGCATTTGGAAATTGAAAAAAAAACACCACCCTGCATTGGGGGAAGAAGAGCATTATAAACCTTGTAGTGTTTGTGGTAGTGCACTGTGCTCATGTTTAGGCTGAGAGATGTATCCTATAAGATCGTAGGAAATGTTATATAGCATAACTGCATCTGCACTTATATTGCAACTGAAAACAGATTATGAAACTACATCAGTTAGGATGGAATTTTTAACTGAGTTTTTACATGAACTGTACTCTCGCTGCCGTTGCATTTTGATACTCTCTAAATGCTTCATGGCATTTAAATGCAATTCAACTTTATAATTTCATTTTATTTAACTGTTCTACTTCCTTTCAATCTTCTTCTGTTAATGCATTATATTTAATATAGAAAATGCCACTTATGAATATTCCAGCATTATCCTGATGAAATAACCATTCATGTCCAGCCCCGATGTGGCACCCATGCATCCGGAGCTTGGCCGGCAGGCAAAGTGGGGAGCACTGGGACATCCCTTATGATGCCAACGTTATTTGCAGGATTGAACACATCACCCTGATTTCGGCGGGAGCTGCTGAGTGCGGAAGGGCTGCGGTCCAAAGAGACGATTGCACTCTGGCTTTGTCCCATGAGGTGCTGCTGAGGGCATCTCCTTTAAGACCAAGTCAAGCATCCCAACTGACCATCCTCACTGCAAGCAAAGTCGGATGGAGGACGAGGACCTGCCCCACACCGCCTGGCTGCTGGAGGCAATGCCAGGGCACCAGCAGCTGGGTGGTGAGGGAGGGAGGCGATTTATTAGGCAAGACTCGGGCTCGGTGCAGAAAGGGCAGGGTTTACTAGCTCTGCATCAGCTAGCTAATCCACCAAAGGGCATTCCTGCTTATCCCACGGCATCTTATTTTCAAGATTCTTGGCTGGGAACTATTGTGGGACTGTGTTACCCACTCGGCAATGCTTTGAGACATCTGCTCTCCAGGAGGCTTTCCTTCCACATGGTAGTGATATCCCTCCCCAAATCTGTTTTTCTGCCCGTTCTTTCATTTTCCTCTTTATTACCATATCTCACATCTCACCCTCGTGAGACGCTGCATGGGCTCATCTGCAATCCCCAGCACACACCCCAGACCAAAGTGGGGTTCAGTGCAGCAGCATCCCAAGGATGCAGGTGGGGTGAACTCGCCTGGCTTCTGTGAGAGGCTGGATCCTGCTGAGCAAATCCTCTGGGTGCTGCCCGCTCAGGAGCCCTGCGTGCTCCCCGTAGCACCTCTGCTCCCGTCTTACATCCCCCTGCAGCGCCCGCTGTGGGTTTGTGCACAGCCATGTGGGCTCCCCTGGGAGCTCCTGCCATTTAAAAATTAATTTTCAGCATCAGTGCTGGGAGTTGGATCCATGGGAATTCAGCAGTACGTAGCTTGCTGTTACCAGCAGTTTAGGTAGCTGTGGAGGGACTATAGGTGCAGGATTAACTAGAGATGGAATCAGCAGAAGATGCAAACCGGTAACTTTTGGAAATCTAAGCACTGCGCTTGGGGTACCGAGCTGGGAAAAGCTTCCTTCAAGCACTACTGTGTTATAGCTGTGACCCAGCAAAATAATTAAACAACGTGTCTCAGATGGTGGAACTGGGATTTATATAATAGGTGTAAATGTTCTAACAGTGACCTGAAGTAACTTTTGCAGGTACGATCTGCAAATCTGTGCTATTAAAGCCACCTGTCCTTTTGCAGAAGGTGTTTCACTACCGCGGTGACAAACGGCAAATAAGTTTTTTGGGAGCAGCAAGTGCTTTGCCTCCTGGAGCACTGAAGCATCTCTGTTTCCAATGGTGTGTGTCTTGTGTCTTTGCTTCCTGCAAGATAATACAACCACAGTCTGCCATGAGTGCAGCACGAGCATGGTGGGCAGGTTTCTCTGCAGGGATCTGATGGTGGGACCACAGCGGGCAGCGAGGGCTGAGCAGGGAGGAGTGGAGTTCTGCAAGGCTGCTGACCTCTCTCTCTCTGCTCTTTCAGGGTTACCTTTCTGAAGGCTTAGTAACGAAATGGTATCGCTCCCCCCGCCTCCTTCTCTCGCCAAACAACTACACCAAAGCCATCGACATGTGGGCGGCCGGCTGCATCCTGGCCGAGATGCTGACCGGAAGGATGCTCTTTGCCGGTAGGTTTCTGTTTCCCATTGATTCATTTGTTTCTTTCCTCCCTCCTTCCTTGCTACCTGATTCTAAGGCTTTCTAGCGTGGCAGAGGGAATTCCCCTCTCCTTGCCAGCCACAGCTATACTTGCAGCATCGCTGCAGGGATCCTATGGTTGGTTATTAGATATGAGAGCTGTCTGCAGAGCAGACTTCACTTGGACAGCCCCTCCTGTTAGAGGGTCCCTTGGTTGGTGCAAACTCCTCTGATACAGGCAGGCCTTTAGGGATGGAAGAAGAGTTGCCGTCTTGATTTTCACTCAGCTTTCTTATGCTTGTCTGGGAAGGACGTGTGGTGGATTGGGTGCGATGGCACCCAGTGGGAAGCCACCGGCTGGTGGGGTGTCTGAGGCTGGCCAGGGTCGACGGTGCCTTTGTGCTGAGCCTCAGTAGGCAGGGATGGTCTCCTGCTGAAAGCAAAACGCCAAAGAAAGAACAATTCTGATGAAATAACAACATTTTTTTCTGTTTCTGAGTTTCCAACAGAAAATAAGAGCTTTTTGTTGTGAGGGAGGATTCTAAAAATATATAATAGGGTGGAGTATACGGACAGGAGATAACGTGGCCCTGTCCCAGGAGATTTGTACTCTATGGTGTGGATCATGTGAATCACGATTGGTGTCTTCAAGGTATTATTTTTTTTTGTGAGGGAAGACATTTGAATGCCACTACCTATTTTCAGCCATTTCCAGGATTGTTCTATGAAGTGGGTATTGGAGTTGTAAAGGCGCAGTGCAAGGAGGCAAGGAGTGCATAATTACCAGTGCAGCATTTGAAGCTCCACTCTGATGTTCTTGAAAAGTAAATTTTTATTTAATACAATTCCAAAAGCGCTACTGTCGGGAGCAAAGCTGGGCTTCCCAGGCTGGGGTGCAGAACCATTCATTCAGGAATGAAGCAGCGGCACTCTGCCTGTTGAACGAGCAGCTGCCCTGCCCAAGGTCTGCAGCAATGCTCCTCCTTGTTTGTCTCTTCATCTCCCATCAGTGTTTTGAATGACAAGGTTTAACGCATTTTGTGAGCAGCTGTTCGCAGAGTTGTGTAAATAAATAATTAGACCCATTAATAATAGAGAAGGACATTTTCTTCACAAACATTTCAGTGCATTGTGGAGTTCTGCAGCCGGTGCTTGATTGCAGCTGCTCTGTTGCTCCCTCCCTACTCCCACTTACAACTTCCATATTTCTTTCGTGAAAGCTGAAAATTAAACAGTCAGTATAATTTTGAAAAGATCGTTGTAATTGCCTCACTTTCCTTCCTTCCTCTTGTCCTCGGTTTCCTCTCCCTGAAATTTTCAAGTCCAGGGATGTCGGCTCTGGAAATCGTACATCAGACCTGGCTGCTCCTGCTACCTCGGGATATATTCCAGGAGCAGGGACATCTCCACATGACACTTGTCCCTGCAGGTGCAGGGTATTTTCTGGTCTCACTGGGAGATGCTGCACGTGAGTGAGCTCCTGAGGCAGCTCTGCCAGACGCCTCCCCTTGCTAAGCTGTGGTTTGTGCTGTGGAAGAGTCTCCAAGCTTTTTGGGTGGAAGCAAACTGGATGATGCCTGTCCAGGGCACTGGACCCAAACTAGCTGCAGGTAAACCAGCACAGCAGAAGCAAACCCCAGCGCAGATGGCAGTCCTGGTCCTGCAGGAGTTGCACAAGACCAGAGCAGTGCGCTGCCTTGTATTAAACTGGGTGTAGCTGGAGCCCCAGGCAAATCCTCCTGGACTCTTAAGTCAATTTCTGTTCTCCCGTACTTGTTCCTCATGTCAAACAGCAAAACAAGACTTGACTTGTCCAGGTCTTTTTCAGGCAATTGCTACCATAGCACCCAAGCACTCATCTTTGTGCTGGCTTTTCAAACTTGCTTAACCACGTCTCAGCCCCAGTTTGGGTTTGTCACTGTTTGTGGACCCCAGGGTAGAAGTTACATTGGCTGACACCAGCTGTCTGTCACCTATGCATCCGAGCTGGTCCTTAAAGCTCCATTCATGGTCAAGGCAGAGGCAAAGGCAGCTCCAGGATGTGTTCATCCGGCCTCTGTTAGCTGTCTGTCTTACATGAGATTGACTGTGCCTTGGAAATAGTTATTTTTCCAGTTCTGCTCATCTGGAGAGCACGCTGAAATGCCCGTGCTGGTGTTAGACGTGGCTACAAGTGAGGTCAGTCCCGTCCTTGCTGCCCAGGCAGGGTGCCCCAGAGCAGCCATATGGGAACCTACTTTGCAGGTTGCTTCCTAAGAGTCTGCAGCAGGTTAAAAGATCAGGAGATGGGACGTGGCAGGTCACAGACTGGGCTTAGCCAGACGTGTGCTGTGAGCGTCCCTGCTTCTCTGTTTTCCAGCCCTGTGCAATCACTTAATACGTCCCCAGATGATGGCAGGATACTTAAAGGATGGGGATCAAAACCGAGGCTCAAAATAGATACTCCTTTCAGGTTGCTTTAAAAATACTCTGTACAGTTGTTACGCGAAGGTCCTGGTCCTGTGCCCTGTTTTCCTGGCCTCCCCTCATAGCAGTAAATAAAGAAGAGCCAGGGTGGGAGCCTTGGCAGTGGGGCAGTGTGCCTGTGCTGTCCCATGCCACATACCATCTTTCATCTTCTGGTGTCCAGAGAGGAGGAGAATAAAATCCAACCCCTCAGAAGAGCTAAAACTGGCAAACATTTCCATGACAGCATGCATTCACCTTTTGCTTTTGCTTTTCTCCTCTTCTCTTGGAAAGAGTTTGCCCCTGGCCATCTGCAGCCCCTGTCACTGCAGGACGAGGCTTTCAGAGAGTCCTGGGTCACTAGCAAACACCTCGTGGGAAATAACAGCAGTGTAGTTTCCAGAAAGTTGCAAACCTCTTGTAATTGCCTTACGCTGGATAAATTGTTTTTTGAGTATGCGTCAGCAGTACAATTTAAATTGAGTGCTTAGCATAAATCAATATAATTAACTCAGTAGTCTATCTGGAGTGGTTAAGCAACGCAGTTAAATTAAGGTGGTTGGTTATTAGGAATAGATGTCACTCACGGCTTTCACTCTCTTGCACCAGCTAATAATACCCAGTCAAGAGGGACCACAGCACCCTTGCCCTCCCTGCAGCCCATTCTCTGGGGGGTGCGGTGGCAGGAGCAGCTTTGGGTTTGGCAGAGCCCCGGGAGGCCACCAGAAGTTTGGATAACGGAGCGCAGCAGGTCTCCAACAGCAAAAACCTGGCTCACAGACTTTTGGAGAGGTCCCCGCCACGAGCGGGGTGGGGAAGACCGTAACTGCGCGGCTGCGGCTCCCTCCAGCGACTTTTCTGCTCTCTGCTGCTGATGCTGGTCTGAAAGCACTGCCGGCGGAAGCAAGAGAAAATAAGAGAAAAAGAAAAGTTGCCTGTCTGCGCGGATTTCTGTGAGGTTCACCAGTGGGGCTGCGCCTGTGACCGGGAGCTGGGAGGTGGCGTGGTGGCTTTTCCCATGGGATCAGTACTTGCTCCCAGAGGAGTTACCAGCAGGGCTTGAGCGCTTACCCAGGACTTGGTTGCAAGCCCAGGGAAGGCTTTTGTTTCCCAGCGCTTGACGCAGAGCTCCTCGTTCTCTCCTTGGGTAACGACGGCTCGTTGTGTTTATTCTGTCTGTAGTTTGCGTGTTTCTTTTCAGATATTATTGCCTCCAGAAGGTCCCTAGGAATTACATAAATGGAGGATAATGGTGGAGAACTGGGTTCCTGAGAGCCGTAATCAAGCCTTCCAGCACTGCATTAGCAGCTCCTTTATATGACTAAACATGGTACCTTTCAGCTGCCGTTTACCTTCAGTGAGCAGTGGCTGGAGCTGCACTGAGAGGATAACAGCCATGAAGCCTTTGCAACCTTTAATACCCTGTAATTTTGATAGAAATTTGGGAATTAGCCTGACTAACAAGGTGTTTGTTTCCTGATGGTCACCTGAAGTTTCTCCTGGAGCCATGCTGTGAGCCTCTAAATGACCTGAAATTAGTTTTTCTGTAGGAAAGTGAATTAATTTGCCTAGGGTTGATACTGAGAGGATGTCCCTCTGTGTTTTTTTTGCTTTTCCTATTGCTCTGTCTTCTTCTGAGGCTTTGTTCAGAGTGGATGTGTGGTGCAATGGTGATCAGCTGTGCTAATGTCAATGTTGCTTTGGGGTTGTCCGAGTTCATTGCCATGTCTTGGCCCAGAGCTCTGCCATTTGGGGTGAAAATGGCCACGACTGCATTGAACCAAACCTTGTTGGAGTGATGAGGCCATGATGGATGGTGACCCTTTCCCAACCTTGACGTTTGGACCTACCTTGCCCAGAATGGGTGTGTTTGGGGTCAGCTCCAGGGATGTGAGTCTGGAAACCCCCTGCAGACCCACAGGAGCTCTGAGCTGGGGAGGGCAGCCCATGTGAGGTGCCAGGGACCTCCAAAGGGATGAGATGGCCTGAGGATGTCAAGCCAGCAATGGTTTCTACCATCCCCTATGAGGTGGCCTCTCCACCTTCCCTGCAGACTCCTCAGAAGTGCTGTGCCACAAATGAGCTTCACTCCTCTTGCTGTGGATCAGCCAAACACTGCTTGCCAGTGAAGCGGCCTGGAATCCGTGACTTGAACAGCAGGGATTCAGTAGCCAAAAAATCCCTGTTGGTTTGTCTGCCCCAGCCAGCTCACTGTCTGAATGGATAGTCCTGCCTCTAATGACAGAATATTTATAACTGGCATTTCTGGCAGACAGAAGATCAATAGTACGATTCAGTATTCCTGCCAGGCTGCTTCTCCGTACACGTAGGAAGCTGGAAATCAGCTGCAGAGCTCTTGGTCACATCCAATAGTGTGCTAAAGAATGAGATTAATGTTCATTAATGAGGTGGTTGGCTTCCTTCCGCTGGCACTGCTGCTTCTCTCCTCTCACTCACTGGTAGCCAGTCCTGAGCGGGGGGGCTTAGGGATGCATGGATAAATATGTCCTGAAGGAAAAGGATTGAAAATACATGATTGCTCATAGCAGTTGTGAGGATTGTCACCATCAGAGCCTTGACTTGGTGCCCAGGAGCCAGCAGGAGTTGCTCAGAAAATGCCTTTCACATTAGCAGAACGCAGAGGTTGGGCACTTGTTCATTTAAAGATGAAGTTTTGGGGTCCCTGGAGCTGGGTCCACGATCTTCTTGTTACCATTGGGGTTGTGGCAGCACTTTTTGTTGCTGCTGTACAGAGGGGCTTTGCTCCTTGGTATAGCACAGCATGGCAGGTCCATGTGGTGACAGCATTGGGCACTGCACTGCCCAGCTGCAGCCGTGTGAGCTGGAATGCTGTTAGGGGTTTTGAACAAACCCAGCCATGGCGTTACTTAGAGTTGTCAGTTTTGAGCTGATATTCATCTTCTTCCAGCAGGCAGGATGGAGCCCACCGATGGATAATAGCTCCTGCCTCTGTGATTTTGGCTGGGTAGTTTCTGCTCAGCCTGGCAACCTCAGGGTGATATGCCAGGAAAGCAAATCGTCTAGGTTAACTCTTTCACCCTTAAAATGAGGTGACCCAGCTGGGAGTCCCACCAACATGAGCGGGAGAGGGAGGTGTGGTGGCTTTGGGGGCTGCACAGCCTGCATGGGTGCAGACAGAGGCACCTCACCTGAAGCTCTGCCTCAGACGTGCCTGAGCAGCTGCTCTGTGTGCTGCTGTGTAGGGGGATGTTGGGAGAAGGGTTCGCTGGAGTCAAGAAGACGCTCAATATGAGTTGTGCATCCTGCTCACCTTTCTTAGTTTCTAACACTACTTACATAGAGCCGATACACATGCACATTCGTAAAGCAGAAATAGAATTGGTTAGTAGTCTCTAAACGCGCGCGGTTCTCACACCCCCAATTATCATGACTGAAATAAGCATTCTATCCATGTAGCTAATTGTGTCGCTGTGCTTCAGCCTTGCAGTTTGTTACTCCCTATTTTCCCATACGCTCCCTATCTCTCTTGGCCCTGCTCCTCTTTCCCAGCAGCTGTATCTCGTTACGGCCACGGCCTGTTGGCACAACATAATCACTTGGTCTCAGGATTCAGGAGTAGCTCAAGGCTACCTTTCTTGTTGCCTTCAGCACAGCAACTTCAGCACAACTCTGATTGCAGGCCTACTCTGATACCAGGGCTGGATTGTGCAGGTCTTCAGAGATTCTATGGCCACGCTTCTGCAGCCATTCTTCTACAGGGGGAGAACCAAAAGGCGAGCTCTCAAGCAGGAGATGGGATGGGAACAGAGGGGCAGGGAAGTGACCTGGGGACATCATTGCACCTGGTTCATAAGAAAGTGGCAAGGGCATTTTCCTTGGAGCAAAGAGCAGTGGCTAATGCTGGGAA
Source organism: Falco naumanni (assembly GCF_017639655.2). Lineage (NCBI taxonomy): Eukaryota > Metazoa > Chordata > Aves > Falconiformes > Falconidae > Falco > Falco naumanni. The sequence continues at coordinate 83,877,711 of NC_054080.1, forward strand.
GCGTCAGTGTGGAGGGGCTGGTGAGAGATGAGATGTGGCGCTGCAGTGACATGACTCATTTCAGAGGGGTGGTTGGTAATACCACACATTCCCCCTCAATTTGACTTCTGGGTCTCACCTCACTGCCTGTTTTCTGCCCATTTAGGGGGTCACGAGCTGGAACAGATGCAGCTTATTCTGGAGACAATCCCTGTTATCCATGAGGAAGACAAAGAGGAGCTGCTCAAAGTGATGCCCACGTTCATCAACAGCACCTGGGAAGTGAGGAAGCCACTGCGCAAGCTGCTCCCTGAAGTGGACAGCGAAGGTACTGTCACGCCACTGGCTTTGGCAGTGTCCTTCTCCTGGGACTTCCTCCAGCTGCCGTTTTCAGACCTAATTCCCTGAAGGAGGGCGGGGGGGAAGGCTTGTGCTCTAAGGCCAAGTGCATGAACACTGGTGAATGGTATTTAAATATCTGGAGGTCTGCTGTGTGTGGTCCCACCTGTAGCTCAGGCATCCCTAGTGTTGTCCCCCCAGGTCCTGCTCACCGTTGCAGCAGGGAAGGTGTAGGCTGCAGGACAGCACTCATGATGCAGTAGCTTTCTTGCAGGTAGCTCTTACAGAAATAAGGGGGAAGTAGTCTTCCAAGAGTATTCCAAGACACTTTCAAGGTGCATCTCTGCTTTCTTGTGTCTCTTCTTGAGCTGTGAGGGTTCAGTCTAGAGGTTATTTTCAAGACTGTTCATTTTCTTGGTATGCTTTTTGCAAGAATGCAGTTGTGTAGTACAAGGAGATAAAGGCTTTCACTTCACAAATATCTGAACTTCCTGAGATGGTTGCTACAGACAGTAACATTGTCTGAGTGCTCCAAGGCTTGGACATCACTCACATCAGGCAGTTGCAGCCTGCAATGCTTAGATACCACTTCAGTCACTTCCCTTCTTTGGCTAAAGCTTAAAAAAATCAGTGTGTTGGTGCAAGGAGGCTGCAAACCACAGGCTTTTGGACACGAACTTTTGCCTGGAGCAGCTCTGTAGGCAGTGAGAGCTTGCAGGGTGGCACCAGAGTTGATCAGTATGGACCGGGTGCGTCACCTTTTCTGAGCTCCTTCCAAGGCTTAAACTGGGCTGGTGGACCTGGCCACCTGCTTTTGGGAAGACGTCTAGACCAAGCCTGGCTTATGTTTGCTGGCTTAACTGTACATTGTAAGACATCTGCTGTATGGGCTTGGCAACACGATACCTGTTGGCCAGGGTTACCCAGGGACCGTGTCAGCCTCTGGCAAGCAGGAATGCATTTATTCCCTGTCGTTACTGCAGGAAGAAAGGTCACCTGTGCCCCTTACATAATTCATTGACATCTTCCTGCCTCTCTGACCTGTAATATATCGTAATATATAACTAATAATATATTGTTCCACCACGCTTCTTGCCCGCAGTCAGTGACCTTCTGAAGCTATTGATTCCTTCCTACTTAATTAGTCTAAGCAATGGAATAATCTCGTAGGAGGCAATTGGATATTAGTTCATGTTTAAGCACTGAGGCCATGGGTACAGCCCACCCTTGCTGAGTGATTTTGCCCCTAAAGAAGCTGTTCCATTCACACAGTTACATCTTTAACAGGGATATTTCTGAAGGTAAAATACAAAGTTGTAACTGAAGAAAAACTTGCTCCTATTTGTATTATCTGAACTCTAAGGGACTCTTCCATGCACCAAGAATCAACTGAATAAGCCACGTCTTTAATGACAGGATTTGATCTATACACATAACCTCAGTAAAAGGAATCATCAAAGAAGTCACAATGAACGCTCTATGTTTAGATCTAATTCCAGCCACTTTAACTGAACTTAATTTCCTCCTTTATCATCATAGAAAAAGTCCATGCTCCACAGTTTTACCAAAATAATTTTAGGCACTTGGAATCCTTTAAATATTAATAAGTAAAAATAATTTAATAGTGTTGGTCATACCAAAGACTTTTTAAAATTACACTTTAAATCTAATCCTGCTTCTGTTGCACATAAAGATGTGAAATTAGTTGTCTGAAATGCAGTGAGCTTGCCGAATGGATCTGAGAACATGGAATCAAATCCCAACACCACCCAAAGGTCCTTTTGAGGTATGAGCTCAGTGTTCTGGCCTGGGGTTGCAGCACCGAGTATAATATATGTATGTCCTGTGCTGTGACGCTGTGATGCTCTCACAGTCGTTTCTCCTGCGTTGCCAGATGAAGTGACACCTGCAGGGGCTGCAGGATTGCTGCACTGCGAGCACACGGCTTCCATGGGGGGCAAGATGGATGCAGCAAGGACAGAAGTACCCATTTTAGATGCACACAGGATGTGACCTTTAATTCCTTCCTTACCTTGAGGGGATTTGTTATGGGGGATCCATGAGGCTCATCCTGGAAAGGAAGCTGGTATTGCTTTTGAGGAATTAGTAAGCTTGTTTCTCTCTGCTTCACAGCTATTGATTTTCTGGAGAAAATACTGACATTTAACCCTATGGATCGATTAACAGCTGAGATGGGTCTGCAGCATCCTTACATGAGTCCGTATTCCTGCCCTGAGGATGAACCAGTGTCTCAGCATCCATTCCGGATTGAGGATGAGATTGATGATATTTTACTGATGGAAGCCAACCAGAGCCAGATGTCTAACTGGGACAGGTATGGTACCCAAGGCTGGGCCAGAGACCAGATACTGGCTTAAATTCCTTAGACAGACCTTGACTGGTGAGTCTCTGACCTTCTTTTGACTGGGTTCAGTCAGGCATGTTCCAGACCCATGGCAGACACCTCCTTTTCCTTCTTTATGCCATATCAGAATTCTAGCCCAAGCTGGCACCTTGTTGAAGCCAGTGAGGTGTTCGCCATTGATTACCACAGGGAGCAGATGTTGAATCTGCATGTTCCGGTTACTGAGTGTCTTTCTGCTCTTGATTTTATTCACAGCCTGTATTGTCTTCACTTGAGTTACATCTGTTCAAGTGATGTTACGGTTCTTTCTGTCCTCTGTCCCTATAACACAAGTGATAAAATAATGTAATTCTTGTACCTTTTGGGGACTAGTCCTGATCTGGAGCTCTATATTTATCACTTTTCAAGGTGCATAAGCCCCAGAGGCCACAGATCTGGGGTCTTTTAAAAAAATCCTTAATTGTTTTGACTTTTAAATGGTTTGCTGAAAATCGTACAGGAAGTTCAGAGCAGATCAAAGCCTTGATCTGAGGTCTCTCATGTCCTAGATGATTACCCCAGTTACTAAGCCAGTCCCAGTACTAAAGCAGGTAGGACAAAATAAGCAGCTAAGAATTAACTAGGTCCACTTTCTTATGGAGCTCTTTCCAGCTGAGGGGGTGAGCTGGCTGAGGATGTCTGCAGCATTTTTCCTCTCTGCATGGCAATTAAATTCCCTCGCCTTCTTAATGCACTGTTTTTCACCAGCATTGAAAAAATAATCTAAAGAAATCCCTTGTCTTCACTATTACTAATCTCTTTGCCTTAGTGAACAAGTATGAGGATGGAGGCTGGGGGGGACAACCAGGTAAATTAAGTAAAGAGGAAAGGTGGAGGCTTTTCTCAGGATATCTTATCTTCACTGTATCCCCACAGCTCCAGCATCCCTGCCACTTATAGTCCCCAAAGCAGCAAATCAGTTGCTGGAGGTCACATTTTTATCTCACAGCTTTCTTGGTGTGATACAAGAAGATAGGACCTGGACTAGGTCCTAGGATAGGTCCTGCTACCCAGCTGGGGACATTTGCTATAGGGCCGTAAATTTTGCAAACCAAACTGAGTATTTTAGACAAGAAATTATTTTGCCTGGGTGTTGTGGGACACCTAAAGAGTGTGTCATTGCGGGGACATAGAGCCCCAATACCTGGAATAACATATCTTTTAAAGGCAGCTTAGTTAGGAGCCAGTAAATGAGATGTCACTTTGAAAACCATGTCTATAATTGCAGTCAAGGGAGTTCAACTTGCTTGAGAAGTTAGTGCTTGGCAAGGTGACCTTTCAGGGGTGCTCTTGGTCCATGACATCAGAGTAAACTGGTGATGTCCAGTCTCAGTGGGGATTGAAGCTTGTCTTTTTTACTTTTATGGCAACAAACAAGGAGCATTCACTGCAGGTACTTGCCTGTGGGATGAGGGAAAGTTTATTAGTGTTTTTAATCATGTTTTAATTGCAAGCAGAGGGAAGGCGATGAAGGGCTAAATGCAGGAGCCGGTTTGGTTGGGTTGTTGGGCTTTTATTCCCACTACTGGTCCCATCTCAGATTCTTGATAAATTACTTGGCCCCTCTGCCTTTTTTAACATGCAAGAAAAAGGTCTCTAATATAAATGAGAACTTAAGAGATTTGTAGGTGAGTGGTATATCAGCAAGAAAAAGGCAAGAATGGCAGCAGCAGCATGCGTATCTTTTTGAGCACCGCTGTTTCTAACGAAGCCATTGTCTGCTTGTCTAACAGCAGCATGTCTTTCACAGGTATCACGTAAGCCTCTCCTCTGATTTGGAATGGAGACATGATAGATATCATGACATGGATGAGGTTCAGCGGGACCCCCGGGCAGGGTCTGAATCCATCGCTGAAGAAGCACAAGTTGATCCACGGAAGTACTCACAAAGCAGTTCAGAGAGGTTCTTGGAGTTATCCCACTCATCCATGGACCGAGTATTTGATGCCGATTGTGGGAAATCATGTGATTACAAAGTGGGGTCACCTTCCTACTTGGACAAATTGCTGTGGAGAGACAATAAGCCCCATCATTACTCAGAGCCCAAACTGATTTTAGATTTATCCCACTGGAAAAGGGCAACCATAGCACCCACAGCTGAGCTATCGCTGGAAGAAGAACCATCCAACCTCTTTCTGGAGATTGCTCAGTGGGTAAAGAGCACGCAGGTGGGTCTTGAGTGTCCCAGTCCTCTTCCAGAGATTCAGGAACAGAGCCTGCCGTCTTCTCCTCACCATCTCCACAAAGAACCCACGGAGGTGAACAGTGAAACAGACCCTGAATTTGACTTGGATGTCTTCATCTCCAGGGCACTGAAACTTTGCACAAAACCCGAGGATCTTCCAGACAACAAGCTCAATGACATCAATGGGGCCTGCATATCTGAGCATCCTGGTGAGATTGTGCAAACAGAAGTGTACCAGAAGGAGCGATGGTGAGGAACCCACACCCGGGAAACCCCACTGTATCTCCTGTTCCTCTCTGATGGTGTGGCCATTGCCCAGGGCTGAGTGGCTTCCGTCTGTCATTGAGCATCTGTTTTTTACACTATACCGAATGCCTTTTTCTGAAAAGGCAAGCACAAACCACATGCCCCTTTTGATGCCTTAGAAATATCTTTAAGGGAATCAAGAGGTGTGAATGAAATAATGAGTTTCTTATACTGCCTTAACACTCTTGCCTTGCAATCTCTGGGACCTGTTTGAAACTTAAATGTATGAGGGAAAGATGACAGTACATGCTATGTTCACAAACAGAAGTCAAATTAACTTTTTTCCTTTTTTTTTCTATAGCATCTTAAAATGATGAGGAAAAAATCAGCATTTTCATTATGGTCGGATACCCTCTTGGTTTGACACGTTCTCAAAATGCCAAACTTTGAGCTCCTCTAAGACACCTGTGTGAGTACAGGCAGTATAGAGAGAAGCAATGCCAGGCAGTGTCCGTGGTCAGCCGTCAGTAAGCAGAGAATGAAACTAGAGGTAGAGTTTGGCCATCACACAGAAAATAACTCTTTGAGAATGTTAATGAGAAAGGAATTTGACCTACAAATATGGGCCACTTGAGATTTTTTATTTTTTCTGATTGGAAGACAAAGTTTTTGCTAAGCGCATTCTCCTTGTTTGGTTTCTCACACATAATTTTTCCCTTCTATTGCACGGGGTAAATCTGAGCACTCCATGTACTTAGGAGACCCCATACAATGCATTTCAGTGTGCCAACCTGGTGCTGTGAGTCCTGTCTGGGGCAGCTGCCCAGCAGACCAGCAAATTCTGGTGGTAAGGGTTGAACAGGAGTTGAGAGCTAGAATCAGGGTGTCTCACAGTGTGGTGCTGCCTGGCACCACCAGCTACACAGACTCAGCAAGGGCACCCACCTTCACTAACAAAAAAGGAATGAAACTACTATTTTACCTTCTGACAAAGATGCTGTGAAGAAAACAACAGTTCCTGTGGCATTAGATTCGTAACTGGCCACTTTGCTTCCAGCTTCTTTGGAAGATGCTGGTGTCAGCAGGCAACTAAGCGCAGTCTGTAAATAGACAAAAACCTAACTGATCTACTGTAACTTCTCTCTTCATCCACACTTCTGAGCACCTTAATAATTAATCAGCTAACGAGTTTGTATATGGAAGAAACATTCTATCTTATATTCAATCAAACTCGGCAGTTTTTAGAATGGAAAATCTGTAAATAATATCATAAAAGCCAGTCTCTGCTCTCCTTGCCATCATGTCACTGTGCTCTCCAGCACAGCAGCACTACTTCCATTTGTAAAAGAGAAACTACTGTACTTAGTAACTCTAAGGTCCATATTGAACTATTGTTCCTATACGAGTTTTTTCTACCCTTTTAACAAGCAATCTACTGAATGTTCTGAGATGTGAAGAAAATTCATGTGAGACTCGAATGAGAACTAACAGCAACATTTACTACATTAAATTAACCCTGGTTTCTGTTCTTGGTGGGATCAGGTACAGGTTTAGCTGTAGGAGACCTTGTGCTAGGCACTGACAAGCCCAAAAACTTGTTCATGCTTTGAAGATCTCTCCTTAGGCTGATTGAAATGCCATTACTCCAGCTGATTAGCAGCATAGGTGTGAAGGCTGCCAGCTGCAGCTTCTGGAAGTTCTGGGGCGGGGATGGAGAAGGCATCTCGAAGGCAAAGCCACTGGAGAAGGCAAAGCCATTGGGCTCTGGTGTTTGCTTCGAGCATTTGGATGTCCCCCACAGTGGTTTAGAAAGTAGAAGCAAGGGAGAAACAGAGGGTTGGTTTCCAGTGTGTTGCAGATAATTAATATACCTCAACTGAAGCTCAGCACTTTTACTGGTGGTGGGAGAAGTTCAGATGCTGAAGAAGTGGCTGCCCCTGCAGTGGAGCAGATCCAAATCTGGCCCCAGCAGCCCACAGCTCAGTGCCCGTGGTCCTGCTCAGCTTCACCATGCACCCAGCAGCAGCCAGCAAAGGCTGGGAACGGGATTGCCAGCACTCAAGTAAGTGTGTGCCAAGAGAGGAGGCATCAGCCACAGTTGTGTCCCATCGCTCCCTGGTGCCGAGAGGAGCAGATAACGCCCAGCCTCTGACGGGAGATGCACAGACACTGCAGCTGGAGGCATCAACTGAAAATTAGATGTTTGGGAGCCAGCAGAGTTCAAACCTGAAGGATAAGATCGGCAATACGAGAGATGACTTTTAAAACTCTCTTCCGGCAGATTCAGCAACTATTTACTACCATTGGGTTAAACATGGGGATGTGCTGACATGTGAAATCAGCAGTGATCAAACCATGCCAGCATTTTCCTCGGTGGACATCAGTCGCCACATCTTCTGAAACCAGAAGCCATTTTCTGTGGGCTGTTACATTCAGGCTGAACATTTTCACCAGAGGTGTACGGGACTATTTATTATGGCCATGAAAGTAACGGGTTTGCTTTTGAATAGTCTTCTAAGGAGTGGGAGCTTAAGGGCCCACAAAGTGTAAAATTAACTTCACAAGAAGCCAACAGAGCATATAGCCATTGCTCTGGGTTTTCCATCTTGGTTCATGAGCTGTTACTTAATGTTGTTCCAAAACCTTGGCATCACATGCTGGGAAAGGGGGAAAACGAGAGGGGTGGCTTTAATTTGTTACCTGAGTGTGCTCAGCCGATCACAAGCCAGATTTATTTCTCATCTACAACAATAAAATTTAAGGCCTGAGCCTTCCCTGCTTGGTAGCGTGTAATTATTTTGTGATTAAGTTTCAAATGTAAACTTGAAATACTTATTCCAGTACTCATGTCTGTGTTTCTTCTGCAAATCATAGGATCATTTAGGATGGAAAAGACCTTTAAGAATGATCACAAACACCTGCATTTGTGCATGCATCACAGGAATTATTTGCATTCTGGGGTTATTTGGTGTTGGTTGCTTTTCACCAGGCTTTGCTTTGGCTGGTGCAAGCTATCAGTACTCACGGTCATGGGGAGGAAATTTAGACCTCGTCACCAACACGGTGACTGCTGCAAACTGCCCCTTCTTGCGGTTGTTTGAAGAATCATTTCAGTGTAAGGTTAACCATCAAGTATTTCAATAAATTTGCCAATGTCTGTTATTTGCAAAAGAAAAAGGGAGCACTGCTGTCGTTAAAAATGCAGTGTGTTGGGCCACCGAGGCTGCATGGCACTGGAATGGGTGGATGCCCTGGATTTAAAGATATGCCAGCATGGCTATGCTGAGCAGAGGCAGGAGGGACAGAGGGTGCTTGTTGTGCTCTCCAGGGCTCAGGACTGAGCGTTGTGGTACTGTTCAGTGACATGGAGAGGCATCACAATGACAATGCAGGGGACTTCACTAACAGAAGCAGAGGGACTGCAGATATCTCCAAGCTGAGGAGGACCTCAAGTTCAGAGGCTGGTGCTTAAGCCACTGATCAGGTATGTAAGTGCCCCTGTGGGCTGCAGTTGTTGTGGCTGCCTTTTACATGGTTTTGTTTGGTTTTATTTTATTTTATATTAAATTGAAGGGAGCTTTGAGCAACCTAGTCTAGTGAAAGGTGTCCCTGCCCATGGCAGGGGTTGAAACTAGATGATCTTTAAAGTCCCTTCCAACCCAAACCATTCTGTGATTCTATGAGTCTCTTCGAAGAAGAACAGAGGGAGCAGCATTCCCCCTCCCTGAACCTGTGGGAGCTGCTCATGGTGGCCTCTGTGCCAGGCCAGTCCTGCAACTACAGCCACCTACCAGCCACAAGCTGGGGACTGGGAGTCCATCAGGGAGACAAGGGTGCAGCTGCCTCTCAGCTGCTCTTGAAAGCACCTTTAAATGTCAAAATGATGCCTTCAATTGCTCAGTTGCTGGCCCAGCGATTGTTCTTCCCCAGTCACAGATACATGACTATTTTTACTGCAGTTTATCTTTAATCGTGTTGGGATTCAGCAGCAGTTGCACCATCACAGAGCTGCAATAACCAGATCTTCAGAGCTTTACCATTAGAATCACAAAAAAATCAACTTCAGCTTACTTTAAAATAGGGGTTTGGGACATCCTGGGAAGTGTTTCCTATGCAAATCACACCTGGATCCCAGAGTAAAACCACAGCATGGCATCAATGAATATTACAAGTGGAGCTATTGGAGACTGGACTGCTAATGATTATTTCTGTCCCTTTAAATCTAGAAAACATGTATTTGAGCAATTTCATGTCACCATCTACCTTGGAGAGCTTGCTGTGTGAACGCTGTATAGTGTGGCATGCAATCATTTCATGTCTGAAATGTTCTTTTCTTTTCCTATTGATTGTAAGAGGAACTGAAGAGGACAAATATACCATATGGTGTTTGCTCGTGAATAGTTGCCTTTGACATTTTCAAAGGCAGAGTTTGATTTTGAAGTAGTACAATACTCGAGTGAATGTAGTTCTCTCAAAGTGCATCTTCGTTTTCCAAGTCCATGCTCACCACAGTGTTTTGAACTGCCATCTGGCCGCTGTTGGAGCTGGTTTATAACAATCATGTTGATAAATTCAAAGAGTATGATTTTATTTATCAAAAAAAGGAGGATCTGTCTTAAAAAGGCAAGCTTTTCTCATGGGGTCTTAATTCTGTTGGCTCTTGGGTTGCAGCAGAATAGATTGCAACAAAAGGATAAAAGGGTTGCTTTGATAGATGCTGCAGTGAAAACAAGCAGGTGTTTTAGGAAGTCTATAAATTTTTATGAAGCTTTTCAGTGAAGATACCCAAGTACATCTTTGACAGGACAGACTATACCTAAAAATTAGAATTAACCCCTGTGATGTGTCACTGTTGCATGAAATGTTTGTGTGTACACACAGTATTTTATTTTAAGTTTAAGCAATATAACATGCCTCCCAGAAAATGGCAATAGATGTATGTAAAGGTGCTTCAAGGTGTGATTTGAACTCTGCTTATTCTCTGTGCTTCAGTGTCCAGGCGTGAGAACCACTCAGGGCATATCTGATGACTGCTTAATGGTTGGGCACTAGCTCTATCCTCATGTTCATGGGAATCCCTACTAAGGTCATTGCTGGTAGTATAAATATCTGGGCAAAATATGGAGTAATTAAACAAAACTTTGATAGTCCAGTCTGCAGAATGGAGCAGGTAAGAATAACTGGTGGGGGGGATTGGCTCTGTGATGACGGATAGCAGAGAGAAAACCTGTGATACATTTGGGGTTTATTTTTGAAGAATAAGGAGTTTCTCATGATATCCTATTTCTATACAGCTCTGTAGTGCTAGAAGGACAGTTTATAAAACTGATTTGAACAGCCTAAGTTTAGTGCTAAGTCTAATGAAAACAGTCCACAGTGAAGCAGCCTGAACCTCGCAGCTTGGCTAAAACCACTGTCACAAAACAGCTGCTAAAAATGCAAAATCTTCAAATTCTGCAGAGCCTTCACCCCTGTCTTGCATCCCCCACTGGCACAGGCTGCTTGGGCACCTGAAGCTGCTACCACCTCATCCGCAGTGCTGTAGACACCCATTAGCAAGTGCCAGCTCTGGCCAGGGTGCGTGGGGAGCAGGAGGAAATGAGCAGGTGGCAATGCCCTGTCTCACTGCCGTGGCCGGTGCTTTTCCATCCCTTGCCAGTTCTTTCCATCCCTTCTTCCAGTTCTAGTGGATGGCTTGAGGATACTGCAAAAAGTGTTGGTAAAACAATCTGGAAATGTTATTTTTGCATTTGACCTCTGATGCAGCAACAGTTTATTTTCCATATTAAACAAGAAAACACTGAAAGCTCAGTGCAGTAAACAGTTATCGATGTTTTCTTTCAAGTGACAGTTTTTCTTGGTATGTGCTTCAAACATTATTTTCATCACCACTGTTTCATTTCAACTGCTGCTGTTATGGCAATTCCTTCCATAACTGCCACCAAAACCCGTGGAGTGGCTGGAAGAAAACAGGCATATTATGAGCAATCCAGACCGAACAACTTGGTTGTAATAACAGGCTGCAGCTCTAACAAGCTGCAGGTGTTATGAAAGACATATGCAAGGCCAAGGGAGACAAAGAAACCGTGTATCCACAGAGAGATAAGGGAGTTGGACAGAAAGATGAGAAAAAACAGGATACCTGCACAAGGGGGGAGCAGTGTGTGGGCACCACGCCGGGACCAATCGTAGAGGAGGTGGAAGTGTGTGAACGAGTAGTTTTAACCTTTCACCTTTTACATAACAAAGCGTGTGTGGCTTTTTTTAGCTGTAGAGTATGAATTGGTGTGAGTCTATTAATAAAGTGGCACTAACTTGATCACATTGGTCATATAAGTTGTGTCCAAGCCTTCTGCGTCAACAAAAACCCATCAAGGCACCAGCTGGGCATTTATTAAAACTAATTAAAAGGAGCCAGTCTACATTTCTAACTGTATGCAAACCAGTTTGGTTTTTGACTTGACAAATGCCAAGTGCAAGGTCCTGCACCTGGGTCGAGGCAACCCCCAGTATCAGTGCGGGCTGGGCAGAGAATGCATTGAGAGCAGCTCTGAGGAGACGGTCTTGCATTGGACAAGAAGCTCAGTTTGAACCAGCAATGTGCACTCACAGCCCAGAAGGCCAACCATATCCTGGGCTGTATCAAAAGGAGCATGGCCAGCAGGGCAAGGGAGGGGATTCCACCCCTCTGTTCTACTCTCATGAGACCCCAACTGCAGTGTTGTGTCCAGCCCTGGGGTCCTCAGAACAGGAAGGACATGGACCTGCTGAGGAAGGCCAGAGGAAGCCACAAAGATGATCAAAGGCTGGAGCATCTCTCCTGTGAGGACAGGCTGAGAGAGTTGGAAAAGAGAAAGCTCCAGGGAGACCTTTGAGCACCTTCCAGCACCTAAAGGAGCCGACAGGGAAGCTGGAGAGGGGCTTTGTACCAGGGCCTGTAGCGATAGGACAAGAGGGAATGGGTTTACACTGGAAGAGGGGAGATTTAGATTGGATATTTGGAAGAAATTGTTCACTGTGAAGATAGTGAGGTGCTGGCACAGGTTGCCCAGAGAAACTGTGGATGGCCCCTCCCTGGCAGTGTCCAAGGCCAGTTGGACAGGGCCTGGAGAAATATGGGCTAGTGGAAGGTGTCCCTGCCCATGGCATGGGGTTGGAACTAGATGATCTTTAAGGTCCCTTCCAACCCAAACAGTTCTGTGATACTGTGAAATGTGGGTGCAATGCCGACCATGTTCACATTCTTTTCCCCTGCCATTTCTCCTCTGCTGCACATTCAACATTTCAGCTCAAGCAGGGCAATGCCAGGTTAGCAAACACCCTGGGAACACTGTACCTCTGGCAGTGAGCTATGGGGCGCTGGGACAGAGCAGGCAGTGCCAGGCTGGCTGCTTCTCTGTGGTTATTGCAGTAACTATTGCAAAATCCTGGGACATTTCTGTTAGTCCTGCTGGCGCTTCAGGAGGGTAGTGGAGATCAGTGAAACAACTTGAACTCATCCAGGTCTGATTATAAAGGGAGGTCGAGCTCCAGGATGAGTAACCATCTGGCTGTGAACAGGACTGGGTGATGGGACAGGCAGCGCCTCTGTGTTTCCATGCAGTCACCCTACTACTCTTGGAGCAAGCGTAGGGTGAGTTGATGTCAGATGGATGGGGTGAAATAGGTTTTGGAATGACAATTTAATAAAGAAAAATTTCCTTTAGAAATATATGCTGTCTGCCCCTAAATCCTGCTGGCCACTGCTAGCCGCTTGAGTGCCAGCAGGAGTGCCCAAGACAGAGCCACAGTAAAAACCTTCTTGCCCTACACAAGTTCAGTGCTGTATCTCCCCATGTGAGGACAGTGAAAACACACTGCCAACAGGAGATGGGGTGGGGAAAAGAGCATGTGAGCATACAGAGGTGATGAAATTCCCCTGCCGAGCAATAACATGCAGTAAGGGAAGGAAATGGTTTCAGTCCGAAACATTTTTGCTCTGTTCTGCAAGGGACCCGTGCTCATGAGTGGCTGGGTGCTGGGAAGCCGCCAGTCATCCAGGTTAGTCCTTCTCTAAAACAGTCAACAGCGTTGCAGGAGGTGGAAGGTGAAAAGAAACATGCCATGTGCATGAACTGGGCTCAGCCAGGCACAACAGACCCTCTGTGCGCGTGCGCACATACAGAAATGCGCATTTCATGTGCTGAGTGCCTGAGGGAGACTCTGCATCAGGCCTCTGGATTGGAAAGGTTTGTTTCCATCCCTGTAGTTCCATCTTTCCCTCTCATAACAAAGCCTCTCAGCCATATCTCTTCAGGCCCCTTTGCCTCTGGAGATGTGAATTCCTTCTCCATGATGAAAGCCTTTTGGCACTCTTGTAGGAATAAAACCACCAGGAGCCTGGCATATCACAAAGCAAATGCACAGAGGATCCAAGCTCTCCACATAGAAATCATCCACTTTTTCAGCTTGATGGAGGTGATTGATACTTGAGTTATTCCATCCCTGAGCAAGTAGCTCGTATTTTTAGGAGTTTGATGAGCCTAATCGTGCTTGTGGATGGGCAGCATTTGCATTCTACCAAGGATGACTCATCAGTCCCTAAAGCAGTGGCTGTTGGGGATCTTCAACTGAGAAGGTCTCCTCGGGCTCAAGAGTCAATCATTTGGCACAGCAAGGTGTGAGGAAGGCTAGGCAAGGCAAAATGGACATGTGGACAGCTGCCGTCTGTTCAATGTAGATAAACAGTCCCCAGGGAGGTCTAGAAACAAGAGACAACCCTCCTGGAAACAGTTAAAAATTATTTGGATGGGCCTCCAGATTTTCCTTGTGTAATCCCATGCAACTGTCAGCTGTGAAAGGAAGGAAGAAGAAAAGCCTCTCTCCAGAGAAGATGGTATATGATGGTTATTCATCACAGGCTGAAAAGGCTGTCACTGCAGCAAAACAAGGCCTTATATTTGAGTGTTTCTGCCACTAATTCAACATGCTGAGCAGCTGGAGCCCACTGTGGTCCCACCAACCAAGATAGCTCATTATTTTCTTCCTACAAAAGGATGCAGAGAAATCAGGTTTTCTGGCCAAAATTAGCAGCGTATCAAGGGCCCACATCACACATGCATGGCTCTTGCCATCTTTTGGCCATAGCTGCTGTACATCTCATCCCACTGTCTGCTTCTGGAGCTGCACCTCACCACTGTCCAAGTGCCGCTGGAATCGGACAGGTTTTGCCTGATCTGGGTGAGCTTCTCCATCCTCTCACAGCAGAGGGACAGTCTTGGCTGGGAACAGAGATGGTGCTGGCATGTGGAGTTGTGTGTCTGCAGAGAGCTGGCGGTAGCAGTTTATTTGTGTGTCACCCCTTAATCCTCAGCCAGGCTGTGCCTTTGCTCGGTCTGTGATGGAAAAACAAACAGAAAGCTACAGGCAATGGCAGCAAAAATGTCAGCCTGCTGAGCAACAAACTGAAATATTTAATCACAGAGCTATTTATGGAGGGGCTGAACAGCAGGAGCCTTAGTTTCTTCCTTTGGCCGTGACTTCTCTGTCTCCAGAGACACCAACCGACATTTTGCACCAACTGAACTGGCTTATTAAAAACCAGACATAGGCAAGACCTGTCTGTCATTCCACTGGGCTAGGGTCTGTTCCTGCAGCCAGTACTTTGTTGCTCTAAATGTTGTTCCTCAAATCCTCCAATACAGTAGCTGCCAGCAAATGCTAAGATCTTCCATCCTCGTGTCTGCCACTTCAGGTTGCTTCCCCAGGAGCTCTGCTGTCCTGTGCTGCTTTGCCTTCAAATGAGCATCATTGTGCACATACTCAGTTTCCATTAGCCAACCCTTATTTCCCAACTCGGTGGTGAGGAGTAAGTCAGAGCACTGCTCTGGGACTGCTCTGCAGGCTGCTCCTCCCTGTTCTACTGAATTCCCAGGGGCAAAATCACTCCAGCCCTATGTGCCCTTAGCCCCATCTGTAAAATGGGGAGATGCAAAAATGCAGAGACTTATTGATGAAAAGAGTGAGGTATCCTCTGGTTTTCTTCTCCAGTCATTAACCTTTTATAGAATCATAGAATGGCCTGTGCTGGAAAGGACCTTTAAGGATCATCTAGCTGAGGGCAGTGAAGTTACCACAGATGGGCTGAGTGGCAGCTTGCAGGGAGCCCACCTCCTGCACCAGTTCAAACAGGGGAAGGGCAGACGCTGAGCCCACACATGCCAGCTACTGCAACTCTATTTCTGGCTGAAGTTCCTGCTGGACCTGCTGAGCAGTTTGCTCAGCAGCAGCCCTAAAAGGGCCAGGATCTGCTCTCTGAGGAGACGAACGGAGAAGAGAGGCTGGAGGGAGAAACCGTGGGAGACAGGAAACCATGGGCAGGGAGCTGAGCGGGCAGGTGGGAGAAGCGGAGCTGAGTGGTGGATTCAGGGACTCCCACCAGGTACTGGAGGCCAATTCGCATCTAGGGTGCCTGGGGTGCAGAACTGCAGCCAGACAAAGGTCTTCTTCGGGACGATGTCCCCAAGAACAACCGGGACGGTGTCCCCAAGACAACCCCAAGAACAAGCCAGGGTTGTCAGCTCTTTGCCTGCCGCTGGGCAAGCAGGGAGAATTGTTCCGTGGTTAAAAGTCTGCCTTCAGAGCTGTGCAGCTCTGGGAGCTGTGAGCTGTCTTAGGCGAGGAGGGACCGCCCTCTACAGGGGAGCCGGTAAAAGTGGGGTTCCGAGCCTTTCCTGGCCTTTCTGATCCACTGCCTGGATTAAACCTTACAGATCAACCCCACAGGGGACTCAAAGTGATGATATCGCCCAGGGCAAGAGCCTTGCCATGACCTTACATCCTCCGGCAGACTTCCATTTTCAGTGCCTGCGATGTGCAGAAGGTCTCAGGGCGAGGCTGTACCAGCAGCAGTTGGTGAGTTGACATCAAGCTTTTTCCCCTGCAAGGAGAGATAATGGGATCACACTTATTTGGTATATGTTAGACAGTGAGGAGCAGCGGTAGGTCTGGGCTCGAGGGATGGTGGGTGTTCCCTGCTGCTGTGAATGAAGCCAGGAGGTGCTTTCTCTTGCTGAATCGCATCTGGTAGGTTTTCTCCATCAACGTATTTAAGCACGTCATCCTCAAGCAGGTCAGCAGAGTCATTTCATCCATGGGGATTACTTGCACATTTCGTTGCATGCGTGCTTGCGGCTAAGCACTTCGTTCATCTGGATCAGTATTTAAGTAACAGAGGTTAGAACAGAAAAGGAAATTACAAATTATGCTGTTCCTGGTGACCTGAGTCCACACTGCGCAGGTGCTGAGGCCACCTGGATTATATCAGTGCATCTAAAAATTCTGAATTGCAGTCTTCATCTTTGGCAGTACATTCACTGCATCCTCTGACAAAGAAGGCAGAAGGGAGGAACTCACGCTTTGTAGCAATGTTTTAAAAGTTATGTTGGAGACTTTTTTCTCTCATAGAGAGAAGCATGTGATCTGTTGGTGGAGCTCAAAATAAGAAGTCTAAATCTTTCTGAACTAGTGCTACTACCAGTTTGCTCATTAACTCTGCACCCCACCAGATATTTGGGGCAGGGATAACATACAGCTCACATTCACGTGAGTTTATCAGCAGTTGAAGAAGTATGATGTCTTGCTGTTCAGGCCTTTGTATGCACTGCTGGTAAGTAAGGGATCCAAAACGCACCACATACAGCTGCTGTCCCTGTGAGTATTCTCCCGTGGTTGCAATTTCCAGTCTGCAGGAGCTGTGGGGCGTGGCTGGGACTGAGGGAGAGTAATGAACTGACTCTCCTGGCCTCAGTCATGCAGAAAACACACTGACGGCAGTCCTGCGCACCTGCTTCCAGGCCTGGCCACATGCTCTCCCTGAGGACTCCTGCAGCGAGAGTTGGCATCTGGAGGCTTTTGCTTCTGACAGTGTCTAACACCTTCTGCTGGCAGTTTCCCGATTAGGGACTGCCAGCACCTTTTGTCTTCAATTGACTCCTGGAGTGGTGGAGGAGCATCCCTGGGAGTGCATTAAATGATGGCATTAAATAACAGCAGGGGTGCAAAGGGACCCCAAACCCCTCCTCGGGATGGAAGGAATTGCTTAAGCCTGCAGGTCAGGCAGCCTAAGCTAAGGTCCTGCAAAGAAAAGGGAGCAAAGCCTCCTGGAAGCCATTTCTGAGCACCTGAAGTGGATAAAGATGGTTTGGAACAACCGACATAGATTTACTGAAGGTAATTTTTCCTAACAGCTTTCTGTGATGGCTGCCTGATGACTTTCTTCTTTCAGCATGCTGCCTGTAGAGCTCTGACCTCAGAGGAAAGGTAAGATCTGTGGCTTCTGCAGCTCTGTGTCTTGCCATCTTTTATCCTCACTTGTCTTTTGGCAGTGGCTTCATTCAGTGTCTGCCCTCCTGATCTTTGGATAGAGGAAAATAAGCTTAAACTGGAAAAAAAATTCCTTGCTAGCTAAATAGGTCTGAATTTTCAAGAGCCTCAAGTTCCCTCACTCTCAGAAGAAATCTTGGTTGTGGAAGTTGTCAAGAATCAGAGACTTCCATTCACAGCAGTGCTGACGAAATTTGACGGAGTTAGGTTCTCTGTCATTTGAACTACAGAAAAGCTTCTGAATAAGTGCCAAAGCTCACTTTATAGCAGGGGGTTTGTAGCTGGCTCATAACTCTCTATCTCATATCCCATAACTAAGACAGCTGACACTGTTCCAAATCCAGTTGTCTGCATATTCTGGAAAGTGATACGATGCACAATCGATGTAAAGGATTTATGGCTTTTATTGTTTGTATGAGATATAAAAACTCATCATGTAATTGTTTCTCTTTGATCATGTTTTTAATATCAACCTTCTCCTGCAGGAAGAGTTACATTTTATGATTCAACTAGCAACATGTGGCCAGTGAGAGCACATGTCAGATGAATTAAAATGCAAAGGAGTCCAAGCAGGGCATAGATGTAACACTGGGGGTCAGCAGCTGTAACACTGCTTTAGCAGAGTCCGAGGGATTGCTTTGCCTTCAGCAGTCTTCAGCGGGCAAACAGTAGCTCCAAAAGCAAAAGCCATTTCTCAGGACAGTGCAATCTGGAGACCTATGAAGGTTAATGGACTTTTTTTTGCAGGTTTTTCTGTAATTTTTGTCTGTCACTGCCATATGGAGTCAAAACCACGCTGTTCTCATTAGGGAGAGTTTCAAGCCTGAGACACCAGTGTAATTGCCTGTAAGCCCAGGCTGAGAGCATGGTGTTCATCAATTAAAAGCGGAAGCAAGAGTCATCAGGTGTGCCTGTGCTGATGGGACTCATCTTTTAACTTTCAAGCCTCACCACTGGCTCTGATGAGTCCCTGCAAGGTCCATCCTCATTCTGCAGCACACACACACACACTGTATTAGATGAGAGTGAGACAGAAAAGTACTGTATGCTGATTTCCAGATCTTAAACACAGATACAAGATTACCAAACCGTTACTGATGGAGTTAGACTCTCCCCTGAGATGTCTGAGTAGCACCTCTTTCCACCTTAACTGAAGTCAGTGGCACTTCAGGACTTCTAAACTCAGAGTGAGTGTAAAGTTTTTGGTGCTTTTTGTACCCGCTTTGGTCAAATAAAGGCATGACAATCCCAGCTTGGTATATACTGAGCAATCAGAAGAGGGCAGTCCTTCCCCTTTGTACCTGTTCTACTTTGTGCTTGAATTAACAGTCTCAAAGCCCTGCGTTGATGCTGCACGCTTGAGCTGATACGATTACATTGGTCAGGGACGTGGATAGATAAAACCCCTGAACGACATTGCTGTGCTGGACGGAGTAGGAGCCACCACCAGCACAATTCTGCCAACAAAGCTGCACTTTCTCCTTCCTTGCTGTATTCACCACAGAGCTGCAAGTATGGAATATCTGCGAGGATTACGTTAGTCCTCAGCCCCTTCCCAGCTAATCACACAAAAAGAAGACAGAGAGGTAAAGCGACAGGACAAGAAGAAACAGCCTCAAGTTGTGCCAGGGGAGGTTTAGATTGGATATTAGGAAAAAAGTCTTCACCGAAAGGGTGGTCAGGCACTGGCACAGGCTGCCCAGGGAGATGGTGGAGTCACCAGCCCAGAAGGGATTTAAAAGACATGTAGATATGGCGCTTAAGGCCATGGTTTAGTGGTGGGCTTGACAGTGCCGGGTTAATGGTTGGACTTTGTGATCTCAAAGGTCTTTTCCAACCCAAACAATTCTGTGATTCTATGGTGGCCAGATTACACCCAGTACAGGTCAGTCTGTGCAAACTGCAACTGTATCTTCTGCCTGCTTTATTAATGGAGAAAAATGAGGAGGGAAGAGATGGTCATTGGTCAGGATAAGTTGTGTGACGCAGTGTTGAAAGTGGACTGAAGAAACTGAAAATGGAAGGAAGCAGAGAAAAAGGCAGAAATGCAAGATGAAACGCTACCTGGTTAGACCATCTCAGGGTTTGTCACCATGTCCCCGGCCATTCAGGAGCTCAGCAGAGTCGAAGCAACTGATGATCTGAGTTCAAACGGGTCATCAGCCTAGAAAGAGGTTCCAGATCAAAAGCAGAGAAAGTAAAATACAAATTAAAAAGCAGGAAGTGACAGACCTGTTCACCTACAATAATAGTGATATGAGTCACTGACAAAGGTATTCATCAGAGCTAGGGAGAGGAGGGACTGGTACCCATACAGGCCAGAGCTCCCTCACTGGGAAGACTTACAGACATGTATGGATATATGTTTAAGCAACATCATCCCTAATCAAGAAAGATTTAACAGCACCACAAAAGGTCCCCAGGAGCTGGAGCTTTGTCATCTATACTGCTAAATCATTAGCACAATCCCAGACATAGTTCTGGATCAGGCCAGCTAGCATTTTCCCAATCAGTTGCTGGAGGCAGTATGGGAATTAGTGCACTATTCCCAAAATACAGTCTGCATGTGAATGTTGATTTGGACGGTAAAACACTTTAATAGCGTGGATGTGGGCTGTTGTCATGTGAGCTGGTCTCGGAGCCAGAGAATACTGTGGACACATTCAATTGCAAAAACATTACATGAGAAATTTTAAGCAGAATAACTTTAAGAGAGAACAAAATTACTTCTACAGAAGTAGAATTAAAATAACGGAAACAGTGTAAAGGTAATTAGCAGTGCTGTTGCTCTGCTAATTGTTGTTGAAAAAGGCAAGGTTTGCAGAGAGAAGTAGTATCTTTTAGTGGAATTGGTCTAATAAAAGATACTATTTTTCTTCACAAAACCTGCCTTGAGGTAACGATCATCTTTACTGCCTCATTTCTGCTATAGTCTCATAATGTAAATTAGAAGAGTCAGAAGGGTCATCGCTCTATGAGGATTAGTCTAACCATACAGTTAACACTGAGCACTTTTTAAAAGAAATAAGGAGTAGAAGGTGAAAATGCCAGTTTTTATCAAGCTGCAGAAAATTTCTTTGTGAGAGATGTTTTGTCTGCTAGTCTGTACTGTCAACATTTCTGAGACTGGAGGGAGATGAAAACTAACATGACTGCTTAAATAATTATTTGTTCAGTAGCTGTTTATACATAGCTACATTACCAGTGTATTTATGGGACTGATGGTGTAGGTGTTGAGGCAGCACTATGGAGGGAAGGAAAAGAGCCCTGGATCTAGCAGAGTAGAACAAAGAAGTGATTTTTTTTTAAAAAAAAATTACATTAAGAATCAGTGATACAAAAAACAAGAACACCGAGTCCAGCTCTAGTGCTGCTGCTTTTAGTAAGATATTTGAAAAACTGGAAATGTTACAGAAAGGAGAGACAAAATTATCTCAAGGATGGGAAACAAAGGTCTTTATTTAATTTATCAGAGGGACTCGGTTACAATCAGTGAGGTTTATTTATCATGAGAAAAATGAAACAGGAAGTATCCAACTCTGATTTAGCAAAGAGAGACAGAACAAACAGCAAATGATCAAAAGTGCAGGAAAAATCAAATGGGGAATACAACGTGGGTTTAGGACAGTGGAAATTATTTAAGAAAACCACCTTGATGTATACCTTCAAACTGTGATCGGATGACTTTTGGGAGATGCATTTTACTTCAGCACAAAGCACTGTCTTCCTCTGAAGAGGAACCCCAGTAAAATTCCATGCCTTGTAGATGCTGGAAATCTGATGTTACAATCAATGAGTCTCCTGTTGTATTAAAAATTTCTGAATGAATTTGTGCCCTGTAGTGAGTGAGCTGTGACACTGCTTGAGGCTGCTCCTGCACAGCCAAGAGATAGCAGAGCTGTGACAGTTGGCTTGGCTTTACCAAGCTGAGGAATGCCAAGGACCCCCAGTTGTTCCCATGGCAACAAAAAAGCAACAACATTGTTGTTGGCACACGCCAAAAGAAACTCTTCTGTGTTGATCACCAAATAAGGTGATAAAAGTCCTCGGGAGGAAGAAGAAATAACTGCTGCTCTTGTTCTACAGCACAGGCAGTTGCATGAATTAGCCATACATGTAACAGTCACTCGGTGGCTATGTAGTAGCATGAGATGAAGAACAGGCTTGAGAAAGCAGAGTCTCACGGTACATGGGGTTGCTGTCCGTATAGATCAGACATAAAGCACCCCTGTTGTCTTAGGACAAGCCGAGTTGGTGTTATTAGGCAGTAGGCTGTGCTGTATTGTGTCATATCCCTCCAAGCTGCTGCTGCCGATGTGTTAAGGCGTGGAGCATGGCCACCTCAAACCAAAGGTTTGGTGAGTCTGCATTGGGGAATGAACCTGATACCACAGAGCTGCTGGAAGGAAATGCTGGCACAAGTCGTGGGTGTGCTGTCTAGAAATGAAAGCTCTCCCTCCCATTAAAAATTGTTGCTGGAAGTTTCAGACCCTGCAGTTCTGCCAAATCCCATTCCCTGGGTGGAGGTTTTTCTCTTCTGGGACTAATTACAACACAGTTTTCAAGACAGACATTCTTTCACAAGGGAGTGTTATGCAGTATATTTCAGCAAGGCGTTAACTGTTCCGTTAGCTATATGGGGCAAGATCCTCAACCAGTCTACAATGACATGAGTTTACTGCAATACTGATTTATGCTATTTGGGTATGAAGTCTAGCACTTTTAAATGCCTTCAATTTTTAGTCAGTCACAAAGTCATGATCTTGCATGTTATTCTAGCAATCCCCTTTGTTTATAGGTGCAGCACCACATTATTCAGAAATGTTTCAAAGCCGCCAGTGTCGTGCTGACAGGGGGGAAAGCAGCAGAATATGCACTTCATGAAAGGCCTCAAAATCATGATTAGACAAGGTTTTGATTAAAAGGGTTTATATATTATTGCTCCAGTTACTATAGCAACTCTGCTTCTCTTAACTGCACAGTGCTCATTCGTACATCTAACAATTTAAATCATGTTAAGTGCCAGCAGAGAATTAACAGCCTCATAATGTGCAACACTGGAAAACTTCTCAGGGTTTGGGTTAGAGAGGAGACGGATGAAGTCTCAGACAAGCTGAGTGGTCACATTTAATACCATTATACCTTCCCTCTCCAAACACCGCGAAAGCTTAGCTGGGGAAGAGTATAGTTTCTATTAAGGTGAGACCAGCATTAGGACTAACAACCCTATGTTATGAAGTGTGGTGCTTTTTGAGATCACAGTTCTTTTCTGGACCTGGTAATTTTATTGCTGACCTGCAGCATTAGCTGCCTCGCCATCTTCTGCCAAGTCTTCTGTTGTAATCGAAGGGTATTCCAGTCCTTCAGGCTCTGTATGGCAGCACATAAGGCAGAGGTTAACCCCTCAGTGCTGCGGCTCTGCATGCTTTAGGAGCTCTGATCCATGTAGGGGATCCAGCACTGTGGCCCCGGCCATTGGGAAGCAGCGTCTCTCTTGCTTCAAGCAGCTATACCCAGGGGGACCCCGCGCCCCTGCCACCAAAAGACCTCTCTGCTACCTTCCTGCCGCTTTGCCCTTACTGCCTCGCCCTGCTCCCCAGCGTGCTCCCTCAGGAGCCCTGCCACCCTGGGTGCCCGTGGGCACCCTCACGGCCCCTGGCCCCTGACAGCCCCCATCTCTGTCCCCTCACGGCCCCTGTCCCCTCACGGCCCCTGTCCCCTCACGGCCCCTGGCCCCTCACGCGGGCCCTGGCCCCTCGCAGCTGCTGCCCCCTCACGAGCCCAGTCCCCTCACGTCCCGTGCCCTCACACAACCCCTCACCCCGCCCCTTACCGGGAGCCCCGCCCCTCAGGGCGCCACGCCTCTCCACGCCGATTCGCTGTCTCTCCTGTCCTAATTAACATTTAACAGGCCGCGCCCGGCCATGCCCGGCCCCGTTTCCCCTCCGTCAGGGCGGAGAGCAGCGGAGCGGGAAGCTCATTGGTCGCGCCGGCCATCGACCGGCGAGCCGGCTTTCTTTTCATTGGCTGCGCTGGGTTGTCAGTCATAAGGAACACCCCGCCCTCCGGGGTGTCCCTCCCCGGTGCCTCCTTGTTTGCTCCATTCAGTGGCGGGTTCCGAGCTTCGGCGGATGGGAGCTGCTGTTGCACAATAGAAACGGGTCCTCGGCCAGCATCACTCAGAGGGCAGCAGCCACAGGAGGAGGTAGATCCCATTCTGATAACATTTTTACAATCGGCGTACGAAAGGCCTCTTGTCTCCTTACAAGCCCGCATTTTGGGGGCGTTTTCTCCAGAGCCTCGACCCTTGCAGCCTTTCCTCTCTCGAGTGCCTCCCCGCTTTGAAACCTGGCCCCCGGCCCTGCCGCCTGCGTGTTGCCAGGGTGAGGAGAGGCCGCTCGCTTCGTGCCCTGGCCGAGCGTCCCACCGAGCAGCAGCCGGAGGGCGTGCGATGGGCAGGACCGGGGCGGCACCGGGGCCCGGGAGGGCCCGGGCGTGCGGCCAGCCCCGTCCTCCCGTGAGGGGACACGAGGCCCGCCCGGGAGCGGGGAATGGGGATGGAGGGAGCTCCGTGTCCCCTGGGGCCGACTGAAGCCTAGCACAACAGCAGCTCGCCCCTGTGTGTCGGCAGGCCCCGAGGCTCGGCCTGCTGTGCGGGGTAGCGGAGGCCTGCCGCGGCCCCCTGCCCTTGGCCTGCTGCCCTTGGCGCGGCCGGCCCCGGCGGCAGGTGGAAAATACCTCAGGTCCTGCCTCAGAGGCAACAGGGCGTGCACTGCCCAGGCTGTGCAGGGCTGTGTGTTTACCAGCTGTCAAAATGGGTGACAAACGCAGCTGCCACCCGCCGAGAACAAGCGCCATTGTTGGTAGCAGCTCCTCTGGTCAAGCCTGGGAGGATGCTGCCCCCAAATTGCCCACATTTAGCTCTTTCTGCAGCTCCTCGGTGTTGGCTGATGGGCCCCCGTGATGACTTACAACCTGTGGTGAACTTTGATGGGCCTAAAAGCTAGAGAGTGAAAGCTGGGAAGTTGCAGAGCTGCTGGTGCAGGGTTGGAAGAGGAAACACAGTCAGGCTGCCTGGTATTTTTAGAGCTAGTCTCTCTGGTCGTTGGGTTTTGCTTCTTGACTATTAAAAGAAGTGGTGGTGGCTGTTTGAAATGCCACTGTTTCAGGTCCCATGTGCCCCTTGGCCTTGCTGCACCGTAATGTTAAATGGTACCAGATAAGTGCTCATCTCTGAGCAACTTGGTGTGTTGTATCATGGCATGAATCTCTTGAAAAAACCTGAAAACTTGCAACCTGTTGATAGGGGGCTGATAAAAAAGGACAGTCTTGTAGCCAGGCAAGCTATTGTTTGGTATCTTTGCATTCTTAATTCCAAAAAGTAGTGAACAGCAAAGGGAAATCTTACCTGTGTACATACGTGGGTAACAGGAAGAGGCAGAGAGAACATGAAGCTCTGCAAGTAATCCATGTGTGTGTGCAGCCACCAGTGCCTAACATGATATTGGCTCTATTAGACGTGATAAGGTCTGTAGAAATTCAGTCTGGGCGTGTATTTTGAGCAAAGTGTGTGTTAACAGTCCCAGAACAAAACTTCTGAGAGTCCTGTGCGGTAGCGTTACGAGTCAGCAGCATGAGTGCAGACAAGATTTGAAGCTTTTTCTTCTGCAAACTAAGCAAAGCTGTCAATGCGTGGTAGTGCACTGTGCTTGAGTGAGTACTAATTGAACGTTCATCGACTGGTGGCAGCCCCTTTATTGCAACAGAAGGAGTGCTTTGCTGTTACTTGGGCTGTTAACTAACTGTGTATGGGTAGTTTTTCAGATTCTTCTGTAATTTAAGCAGGTGGGTTTCTTTTTTAAGTCCTAATTGTAGTGTACACCGATGTTTACAAGTGGTTTGCAGGCTTATACTTTACCTGATTGGCACTAAATTAGCATGCGGCTTTGTTTCTCCGTGTTTATTGCTGAGCTGTTCTGGGAAGAATTCCCTTTTATAAGTGTGCAGCAGTTATTGAGAACATCCTTGTTTCACTCTCGTATCCAAAAAAAATCCCTATTTGTGAACTGAAGAAAACAGTTCTAATACAGGAATGTACCAGTTCTGCAGAATAAAGCAACAGTGACTTTCTGTGTATTTCTGCAATCTTTCTAAGGATTCTGCAGGATAAGGCCTTTGTCCCACATACACAGATGCACTTACCTTTACTACTGGTAGCCCTCCCAGTCAGACAAATGGAATAAAATCAAGAATGTGAGTACATCTTCATGTCGAAGTAGATGCTGCTGCAGTTTCAACAGTACAAGATAATGGACTGACTTCAGAAAAATGTTTAGGCCAGATCATTAGTGTATAATAAAATAGCTCTCTGATGTCGTGTGATAAGAACTTCTATGAACCAAGACTCCAATATCAAATGATTTAGTCCTACTTTCTAGTTGTGCTGCAAGAAGTTTTATAATATTGTAAGTTAAAGCAATTTAGAGAACACATGCTCTTTTTGCAAAGGTTGTCTGCTATTATTCACTTTTGAATTTGCCTAAGTGTGCTTTATTTGCTGGATGTTTCAAGCCTCATGTTATTAACTTTCTTCACTGAAGTACTGCACATCTAATTTTTCTGCTTGTTGAACCAGTTGCCTCAGAGTAAGAGGGAAGAAAATTAGTTTCAATATCTTGAAGATCTGCATCCAAAATGACCAGCTTACTACCGCCAAACATTTTATTAGTAACACCTCCCCATATGTTTGTTCCTTTTAATCTGCAGATCTCAAGGTACAGTAGAAATATCCTTTAAAGTGGCAGCTCAGGACTTTGCTGGAAGGAACCTGAAAAATTATTACCACCATTTTCTTCTAACTCCCTCCAACAGTGTCTGGTCAGCTCAGGGCATCAGAGGTGCTGAGTTGCTGTGCAGGACAGCATCGCCCAGCTTCATCAATCTGCTCTTTCCTCCACACACGTACACACTGGGATGCTCCCGTTGTAAAATACGAGTGCCCCCTTCCCCCTTGATCTGCAAAGCATGCACTGCAGGGTGGCAGGTGCAGGCAAAGCTGCTTTCTCTTGAGTAAAAGTCTCATTGGGAGACGCAGTTATAGTTGGTACTTGCCTAATGTAATAATTTTAGACTGCTTTATCATTATTGAAGTGATGAAGCCAGCTAGTGTGTGCCTGGTTTGTGTCAAGCCTTGTTTCATTTAGAAAAAAAAAGAAGAAAAGATAGTGTGGTGGTGTATCCACAGCAGCCTGGGGATACTGCAGACTCACTGGATAGATTGCTATGGCAATGTAAGAGAAAATGTTTGTTGGCCCTAGAGCAGTGGTACTCAAAATACCAAAACTGATCGAGGCCAGAAAGATTGGAAATTGTGGTGCCTGTGTGGTCTTGAATGAATAATTCCAGTTTGTGTTTATCAAGAACAAGTTTCTATTAATGCACAGGTCTTGGAAATTTCTGTACATGAAAGGAAGACTGGAACTGTTCATTTACACAGGATTTCAGGAATACTTGAAATAGATTTCTCTTTAGCCATCTTTCAAAGTGAAGGAAGACTGCAAAGTCATGGAGCGCATGTTGCTGTCCACTGAGAGATACTCTTTGCTCTTAAGGTATAACAGATGCGTCAGGCAGCCTGTGCAGGAATTGAAGCAGACCTTGCTTTAATTGACACTGAGCTTCCTGACTCTCTGAACAACATAATTGTACCTTTTAAAAGTATGAGGAACCTTTCCCTTAAAGGTAGCTTTTGCAGTTTAACAAATCCATAATTGCAGCAGCAAAACATTTGCTCCTAGATAAGGGCACTTGTGCAGTATTGGTAATTAGTTTGACCTGGCCAGATGCCTCCTGATAAGGCACAGCAGAGAGCTGTCATCTGGCATGCTGAAGAATTTAATTCTCTTAAATTGTGACACAGCATGTATGTGGTAATAAATCAAAAATTACCCATTGTATTGGATTAAGTCCAGTGGCGCACAACAGTCATGTTTAGTCCTTACCATTGTCAGGTACTGAAAGAAGAAAAGAAATCCTTGTTCTGGTTATGGAGACACATGTTTCAGCAGGAATTTTATTCTTCTTTGAATTCCTCTGCTTTTTTCCTAATTCTTCCTCGTGGGACACAGAGGGCTGAGGTTCTGCAGTGTATTTTTTCATGTCATTGCAACACTCCCCTTTTGACAGCCTCTACCATCAAAATAATCTGTCCTTTTTCTTATGGTTAAAGCACCACCATCTCAAGCCTGACCTCCCTTCTACAAAACCCATCATAAACCATCTAAAAACCTTCCCATGAAGCAGCATGACCCAACCCTTTAGTCTCCTTGAAACCAGGTATGTGTTCAGGGACCCTTTTTCCAAACTTCTCCTTGCACCTTGTTGCCTGCTCGAAATGCTTCGCAGAAGCAGAGCTGGCAAGTACTAGCCACTGGGCACAAGATTTCATGTCCCTTCTGTCTTCCCCATGAGACCAGAGGGGAAGCGGTGCTGCCCAGGGCATGTTATTTGTTGTCAGTTCTACCGTGCTGCATTTAAAATATTTTTATTGTCTGGTGGCATCTTCTGTCTGAGAAGTTGTTAGCGGGAATCCCGAACTCCTGGTGTGAGTTTTTTGGCTACCCCAGTGCTGCATCTGGCTCAAACCCACCCGTGAGCCTCGGCTTGGGGGTGAGCAGAGTTAGCCTGGGAGCTTCATTGTAAAAAGCATCAAGACACTGGTGGCATGTACGGATGTAGCCTTGATTTTTAATCCTAAAGTTTGCTGGATTGTCCCGTGCATGTATTCTTGAGGAGGATTTGGGACTTCAAAAGTGGAAAGACATGAGCTGATGGCTGGCTTGTTCTTGCCAAGTTGGTGGCCAGCAGAGCGGGGAGTAAAGGGTAGATGAGTCATGGAGGGCCACGGCCACACGGGCAGAGCTCTTGGCACTCCTACAGAGGAGTATGGACAGGGGATAGGGAAGGATGCTTGCTTTGTGGTTTCAGGGTAAGCCACATTAAACTGAGTTTTGGAGGCAGATTCTTGCTAAGACATGTTTAAAAGCTGCCACAAAAGGAGCTAGAGGAGATGTGCAAGAAGGGAGATGAAACAGAAATAGGAACCAATTGGAAGAGCAGGGAAAGAAGAGCTCAGGACTGAGTTACCAGTCAGGTTTTATGCTGGATATAAATTAACTGGGATTATATCTCTTGCATATAAACAGAGGGACTGAGTGAAAAATGAAACCTGATTCTCCCACTTGCTTTATGCATCTGAAGACACCCAGCAAGAGAATTGTTTTACATGCGAGTATGTCACCTCAGAGGAGAGGAGCAGGTCTTCTCTCATAGTGAAGAGAATAAAGTAAGATTTTAATCACACCCCTGAAAAGTCTTTTTCTCTCTCTCTTGATTAGAGAGTTAATTGATCAAGTTAGGAGAAATCTGGGCCACAATCTTGATGGTTCTTAAATGCTTATTAATTGCAACAAAGTAATTTAAACTTCATTAGAGTAGGCTGAGGTGTGCTGTTTGGCCTACTTTTTAATTCCATGTTTAAGGCATTTGCTCATGACCCATTGAAGCCACCTTAACACCAGACTGATGGGATGTGGGCTGAGGTTTGCTGCGACGCTGTAATCACAGATTGCTTTTAGCCTCATGTACTTGAGGAGATGGACTCACAGTTGTGTAATGATGGCAAAGGAACAGAATTAAAAACAGTTAAGAGTGAATTTGCCATTCCTAAAGGCTGATTGTTTTGCAGCACAAAATGAGTTTTGCTTATCTGATCCTGATTTTCAGCTGCCCAGAGTTCTGGCAGACCAGCGGTGTTTAGTCCACTGCTAGCTGGTTTAGGGAGGAATTATCATGTTAAAAGCAACATTTGTTTGGCTGGCAAGGCTCCCATTCATCCTGTCTCCACACAGTAAATTTATGTTCTTCACCACGAAACAACTAAACACTTGGGTTTTCAGTGGATTTTTTTTTTCAGTTGCAAGGCCTAAACAAACAAATAAAGAATGAGAGGAAGCGATCCTGCTGAATAACAGTGCTGCTTTCCTCTATGCTTTACAGTAGGTGGAAGAGAAACTTGCGTGTAACTGTTGATGAAAAATATTTGCATGTTCTCTTAATGCTTGGAAAGATTTTGAAGAAAATCCTTAGATTGTAACTTGTAAGATCAGTGTGCCATTTTAAAAGCTGATTATATGTAAATTTGATTATAAGAAGGTCTTCTAAAGTATTCAGGCTGTATTTAAGATAATGAAATTTTGTTGTTTAATCTAATTTTGGATTCCATCTGGAAGAAATTAAAAATCCAAACCATGCATCATTTCGTTCCTTAAAAATGGTTCATACCTGCTTTACTGTCCTTGCATGTCTCTTGGATGTGAACCTGCATCTGGGCCAGGGGATGATGGAGCTCTGGCTGCTGGGGTCCCCCACCCACACCAATTGCAATGGAGAGGAATTCCCTGCTGTGCTGATCCCGGATCTCTGTCTTCCTCCACTGACTCTATAGGGCTGTTGCTAAAGGGATTTGTTGGTTGGGGTTTTTTTCTTCTCCCCGTGTTAGGATTCTGCATGATACTGCATCTGAGCTGTGTACATCTGACCTTTCTGGCCTGCCATCTTAATATGTCTTCATACAGGCCATGGTCCTCTGTAAGGTCTCGCTGTCATTGCTGTTGTCGCTCTGTGTTGGTGAAATAATGTTTAGAGATGAGTCCAGTATGCATTCACTGGTGGTACTGCGTTTTACAAGCACGTGATAAATGATAATTTCTGTTCCAAAGAGCTTGCAGTTAATAGTTGAGTAAAATGGATTTAGGAGTTATCACCTGGCAAGATTAAGAACTAAGCTTTGAATGGTACTAACAATTTTTTTTATTTGTTAGGGAAACATGTCAGTTGTTGAAAAGACTATATTCTCTCTAAAAATAGCCTTTTTTCAGGCTTGGAATTTAAAAAAATCTAAGCATGAAATCCAGAGTTCAGTGAATTTCTGACCATTTTAAGTCTACATTTTGTTCTAATCTAGTTTTTTTCTTGTTCAGGCCACAAGATTTCATTTTCAGAAAGCTGCTGGCGCAACTCAGCTTAAAATCTTCTTGGTGCACTAGCCCAAGTCATTCTGCCCTGCTTGGTATTTGCATTGGTGCCAGTTGCAGGGTCACCACAGAAGGTTAATATTTGCTAATGGCAGTTCTGCTCTGGGTTTATGGTGCAGCTATAAGGCAACACGTAGTGAATGCTGGTTGACTACACTCCACAGCACAATGCTAGCTCACATCAGTGTCCCTGTATTTTCTCTCCGCTCGCTCATGCACTCTCATCGTTGTAAAGCCTTCCTTCTTTTTCTACCAGTTGGCTGCTGCAAGGTGATTCTGAGTTACTATCACAGTGTTAGAACAAAGAGTTTTATCTAGCATGTGCCTATTTCTTTTACAATAGATGGCCTACAAATATGAACACTGGTTCCACTGCCTCTGTATATGAATGATTTTCTTTTTTTTCTTTCCCAGGTGCAGTATAAAAAAAAATGTTCTCTCGACTAAGAGTAGCTGCCACTCCCTGTGCGATGGTGTGTCGCAGTGCACATACAAAAGAAAAAGGCAAGCCACTGATGTTAAACCCACGAACAAACAAGGTTGGTAGTGTGTGATTGTCAAATATCTTATCTTCATCTGGTAATTGTCCAGTGAACCTTGTTCTAGGGTTAAACCACCTCCAGGAGATGTACTGGGCCACAGCCAAAAAAAGGGTACAGAAGATGGAGGAGTCAGTGATCATTTCAAGTTTACTACCTGGACACTTACAGTACAAGGCCTTCCAGTAACAGCTTCTGCTTCTGTCAGCCTGCGCGTCCCCTGGCTTGCTGTGGTTTACACAATAAATACCGCTGCTTCCTTGTGCCAGATGAAGAGTCACTGGTTCTTGCTGATTATTGGCTTAATTTTGGGGCTGATTGAATTGAAGTAAAGCTTTAGCAGATAGTCTTATAGTTTGCAAAAGTTAATTCTGAATTCGGTCTTGCTAGTTATGGAAAGTCTTTGCCTCTTTGTCCTAGTCCTGGCTTCTTCCTGCAAGACAGAATTGAGACCAAGCCGTATCAGTAAGAAACATTCCTGTGCAGAGAGTTGGACAAAGAGCATCTAAAAATAAGCCTTGAATGGCACTAGCTGGGAGGTAGAAATGTTATGTTAATTCCATGCACTGGGAGGAACTTCTAAAAAAGCAGCTTCCCCCTACTCCTTCACAAAATTTTTCCCATTTCCACAACCCCATCCCCAATATCTTTTTTTCCCAGAGCAGTAGTAGCCTTCAGGAATCTTGAAACAATTAATGTGTAAACTAAAACTAGAAAGAAATGAGATGAGGACTTGTTGGTAGCTGGGCCAAGATGTGTAAAGCGGCCAAGAAAGGTGACAAATCTCAGACAGGGTGTTTCCTGAGCCAGTGTAGCAATGGAAGGTGGACTTCCATAGTTTTATCCTGTGTTTTTAATGTTTAGCTTTTCTCCTTTTCCCCATTCTCTTGATTTTATTTTTTTCCCTTCCTATAATGCCTTACATTTCCTCTTCGCTGTAAATTTCCTTCCCTTCCTTTTCTGCCCATGGCCCTGACTCCTTCTCTCCCCCTGTATTCTTAGCTCCTTCCCATGTGCCCCCCGCATAGACACAAAGAACACAAAGTGTTCTGTGTTAAATTGGCCAGGTGGCAAGCCAGGCACATAACCCTGAGCCTTTCAGAAGGCGACTAGGCTGGCTCTTTGTTCTGCACAGCAAAACCTTCTCCCCTCTCTTCTCCCTGTCCCTCTCTTTTTATCAAAATTAGAAGTTGACCAGTGGGCTCAAAATAGCTGGGGAGGATATTAAGCTGGGAACTGCATGCTGCATCTCCCTGTGTTTTGCCTGTAACTACGTGGAGAATTGCTGCAGTGGGTCTTTTGGCAAGCATGACTCCTAAGTGTTGTGAAAAGAAAGGAAGAAAACAAAATACAGACCTGCAGCCATGTTTCTTGTGTGGGATAGTATAGTGTGAGCTGCCTTGATACTGCGTGAATGCAGGTTGCCTGTACAGAGAGAGGACTGTGTTAGAGACTGGCTGACTGCAAAAGTAAAATTGAGATTGCTGTGTCAGGTAGATTGGTGTGATTTGTCAAGATCAGATTATCTTGAGACTTTTCTGAGCTAGAAACGCTTTGACATGCCAGTGGAAATTATTTCAAGCCCTCTAAGCTTTGCCAAGTGCTGATTATCCAACAGTATTCAGAAACAAAAACAATAGGTCATTTCTTACTGTTTTTCTAGTGGTAATATCTTTCTAATTCTTCTTTTAAGCCTGGAATTCTTTGGTGGACTGAGCACAATGCAGTATTTTTAATGCCTTTTTTATTTTTGAGGAGAAGGGAAGAGCAGCGAGCTGTGTATTAATAGCAGCTGATTTTTTTAAACTTCTGAATGTCACCAAGAAATTATACTTGTGAGAGGAAAAAAACTTCCCATGTTTGTTTGGCTCTGCATCAGTCTGCTGTTAAGGGTGACACCTGTTGGAATGGATCTGTAAGCTAGTGAAGTGGTAACTGCTTGATATTGGATGCAGTATCTGTATAGAAATGTATTTTGGAAATTCAGCAGAGAAATAAATGACTAAATATGCAGAGTACTTTACCCTTTGTGCTTTTCTTGCCCACAGTGCCTCATGCATATATACCTCATATTCATACAGGCATAGATAAAGGGCTTTATCTCTTGCTGGCAGCTTATTGAGATTGTCATTTTATGACTTGTGTTTTAGTTGCTTATGTTTATTTTTTATAGTCCCTATCAACTCTACAGAACGTTTGGTCTCCTTTAATATATGTGGGCCCTAAAATAAGAGCTGCAAGGTGGCAGCTTCGCTAACAGAAAACCACCCCTTCCCTCTTGTGCAGATTAATCTGCTCTTTGTTCTTTGTCATTGGAGCAGGTTTTTCTTGTACCATTTATTTTTTTTTCTTTCCCATCCTTACCTTTTGCAGGTGCATACTATACCTATATCAGCAGGTTTGGGGTTTTAAGTTTGAAGGCCAGCTTTCAAATGTTTATTGTTAGAGTGGCTCAGAAAAGGTCATGAAGTATCTCAGTAATGCCCTTGCTGTTGCAGCCAAACAATTGCAGAACCTACTGTAACTGCATTGCTGGCATCTGTGTATGTTTCCAGTCTTCCATGATGTTTGATTTCTGCTCTCTGACAGGGATTCAAATTACAGTTAATTGACTTCAGGACCTTTAATTCTGCTGGAGATCCCTGCTGTGCCAAGTCAGCATTTTAAGCTTCTTGGGCACTTAGAACAGTTAGGACAATCTCATTTGTTTAGTACTGACAGTTAAGATGTTATGTATATTGTGGTAGTGCTTTGGATTCTCGCTCAAGGGCCAGGATTTCTTTTTCCAACACAGAACAGGTGATGTGTGAGTAGATGATCCCTGACGCTGGTGATGTCCGTTCTGCCATGTAGAGTGCATCAGAATGTTTATCTTCACTGGAAATACATGACCTGTAACATTATTCATATGCTTGCTTTCTGTGTGCTTGCAGCAAATTTGTGACTCTGACTAATTTGTGATGCTTCCTGTATTTTAGTTGCTGATGTTTCTATGTTGTGGCATTAGTTCTTGTTACTCCCCGAGTGTGTGACTGTATTTTGTGCAGTACATTCCATTAGCCCTTTTTCTATTACTCTGTTCCTCAATATTGTTTGGTTGTTTCATTCCTTAATATCCTTCTCCTGCCCTGACAATGCCTCTCAAATTTTTAGCTTCAGCAAATACCTTCAAGACATTGTATTAAACACACACACAAATATTTGTATTTATGTATATGCTTGGGCACATGTGCATAGGAATACATGATACATTTTTAATAATAATTCAGTGATGGTGCTGCAAGTGGCAGTTTAATCCCAGACTGTTTCCTGAGGAACTGTCCTTGTGTCTCATTTTCCATATGGGTGGTCATCTTCTCAAATGTTGTATTTAGCTAGAGCATTCATCACAGTTTCATCTGTGTTCATTCCCAGCTTTTCCAGCCCAATTTATTTCAGCCTTACTCTTGATAGATTAGCTTAGTTGAGAAAACTGATTCTCTAAACAAAGGTGTACATGACTGCCCTGACTTTTGGCAAATACCTGAACAGTGTGTTTCCAATACAGAATAAAAGACTAACACCCCCCCCCTCCCCCCAAAGGTACAGCTACTTGGACAAAATAAATAGGATGGGACAAGAGAATGTGAAGAAGGGTTGTATGAACTTGGAAGATTTAAAAGCAGATGTTCATTTCCCCTTCCATAGCCCTTTGTCACCATGCTGGTTTTTGACACATTTGATTTATTTTAATACTTTTTAAATGGTGTCAGTTGGGTTGAGCAGCCAGGGCGTACAATATGCAATGCCTGTCTGCCTTCCTGGGGAAACCAGGATAAAAGAGGATGTGGAGATGTATTGCAAATGGTAATTGTCATGCCACTAGGAAATGCAGTGCTTGAAATACTACTACCAGCAGTTTCTAATCAGTTGCAAAGAAAGATCTTAGAAGGCAGAAACCTGATAGAAACCGCTAGTTTCCTTGGGTGTACACACACCCCCAGGCCAGAAGGCCTGCCACAAGTTTGTGTTCTGCCCAGCTGGTTTGGAGATGGAGAGATATGTTGAGTGGAGGTGGCTTGGTCAGGCGTCTGCCGCTTCTGCAGCTTTTCTCAGCTTCCTTGAGATCTGCATGCTTTTAAAGGGAATTAAATGTGGAAAGATGGAACTGTTTAATCTCTAACCAGCTTTTATCTGGTCTCTCTGAAAAGGTGCCAAAGGTGGAAGGTAGTATTGCACCTCATTTAACTTAGATCAGCTATTCTGCTTAGGACTTGTGAGCCGCTGGGATGGTGGGTGGAAGAAGGAAGGAAGCTCTCTTGGGGTTTTTTTTCTTTTTCTTTTTTTTTTTTTATTCTAAGTTGAATACCATTAAAGGAGAACAAAAGCAACATTATCTGCTCAGTTAGAAAAAAAGTCTGATGAAATGTCAGACTAAGGTATTCAGGGATGCTATATGGTGTAGGTGAACCATTTCAGTCATCGTGCTCATGATCTGCAATATACAGCTTTACTGTAACCATTGGTGCTTGAAAACAAACCCTGGAGAGGCTGGAGGGCTTTCTTGCTGGTGTGTAAAGGCTTTCTGTTTCCGACCCTTTCCCATTTGCTACAGGGGAATGCTTTAAATTGAAGCCCCATCATTAGTAAATGAGAGCTGCTGCGGGTGAGCTATAGTGTGGTTCAGCAGCCAAAGTGATTTACATCTGGTTCCACACATGCAGAGGCGGTGCAAGGACTGGTGGCATCTTTGCCTGCAGAACGACTCAGGTCTTTAAAGGCTGAATAACCTGGGAAGGTTTGGGTCATTTCACAGTTCAGGAGGGTTAGATTGCTGTGCTGTATCAGCCACACCCTCTAGTATATAAACTATGCTGTTTCTGGAAGAATAAAGATACGAAATTGAGTTTTAAAAAAGTGGAGGAGGAAAGAAATCAAAGAAGATTCCCATATTCTACACTGTTCTCATAAACAGAGAAACTTTGAATCTCTGGTTGAGATAGCAAATACACCTTTGGTTCATATGAGTGGACTTTATTAATTTGCAGTGGAGACATGTTACACAACAGTGAACTTTATGATTTGGCAGAAGGAAGCAGCGTTAAGGGAAGCAGCCACAATCCAACATAAAATCTACTTTATTTCAAAAATGTCCATGATGCTACTTCAAAGGCTACTCTATACTGCTGAATATGTTATAATAATGATTAGAAAATACATGAAAACCATTTGATTAACTCTTCCCTGTGGAGTAGGCCAACTAATTTTCCAAACAATGGCATGTTTGGATATATTCTGCATTTACATCTTCATCGGTTTGAATGGGGTTTTTGCTATAAACCATACAGGTTTTCAGAATGCTTGAGAGCTTTTATGATACCAGTTGAAAATATCCCCTTCTATACATATGCTTGCAAGAATTTGCAGGTGGGGAAAAAGTTCTTCTAGTACTTCTCTGCTCAGAAACCTCTCAGTATTACTTAGTGGTGTTATAAAAATCAATGCTTGCAGGCTTCAGGTCTCCCATTCACCTTCATGCAAAGTAGGCAACTAGAATTTTTGTATGCTGGTATTTATAGCACCACTGACTTGTTGTAGTAGAGCCCAGTTGTTAGGGCGAAAGTGAGGTCCCAGTGCCAGATAGTATGTGGATTAAAGGCACAGTATGTGGTGATGCAATGTGAGCTTATCTTAAGTACAAAGCAGACAACACTTCATTTTACTTGCCTTTTTTCTTTTCTTCCCCCCAGTGGTATGTTGGTTTTGTTGCAAGAAGTTTGTCCATGTGTGTTAATTAATCCCTTTGTGGTCTTTGAAGTATGCTGGGGTTTCTCCTAGATTCGCTTCCTGCTTTATCTGGACTATTTTAGAAAGGACACCTGTTTTTTTCTGAGCTGTAAAGAGGATTAAGGAAGCTAATCTAAGTGAAAGTCAGCGCGTAAGGCTCAGAAAGGACACCTAGCACTGTGGGTCAAAGGAAACCAAAACCTGTGACTTAAACCTGAATCATTACAGTATTTAAGCATTTAATCCCAGGAGAAACCAGAGGGAAATTTGCCCTTAAGAAGGTCCTGGGATCTTAAGCGCCTTTTGGACATCAGTCCCAGTGCAAAGTGCTGGGTGCCTCCTAATTCACTGGAACCTGACCTCTGGTTCTGTCAGACTGTACTGGGGTTTATAGAATGAGAGAAGAGGCCAGGGAATCTGTAATACTGCAGCTCCTAGGCACGCTGGTTTAAGGAACATCTCTATCCTGCCAGGTGCTGTATGGGAAGCAAGCTGCAATCCCAAATCCAGAACATGGGGTTGCTGATGGTCGTGGACAAAGATA
Source organism: Falco naumanni (assembly GCF_017639655.2). Classification (NCBI taxonomy): domain Eukaryota; kingdom Metazoa; phylum Chordata; class Aves; order Falconiformes; family Falconidae; genus Falco; species Falco naumanni. The sequence goes on from NC_054080.1 coordinate 83,915,170, forward strand.
ATGAATGGGAGGGAGTACAGCAAGTGTTGGAGGTCTCTGGGTTTTTTTATAGTGCTGCTCTGGACTAAACTTGTGTTCTAGTTGGAATGAGGATTAGATTTCTGTATGGAAGCTGATGACATTCAGATTGCTGAGGTAGGCCTGGACAGAAATTAAAGCGTCTTTTAACGTGGTAAGATCTAATTTTCATGGAATAAACAGCTGGAAGTACTTCAGTACTACTAAAAAAAATTCAGTGTTTAATGTTACTGCAGTTCCAGATACCCTGAAAGTCCAGGTTGCCTATAGACTGGAAAAAATGTGAATAAACTGAATAAAGATTATAGCTGTTTGGCTTGGTACTAACCTCAGGGCTTCTTTGATGTTATTCAGGACCCAGATGGTTCAAGGTCACTGGTTTCACTGTACAGGGAAATTAAGGAAAAGCCATGGCGCAGTGTCATGCTAATAGTGGAAATTAGAAATTAGGTAGACTTTATTTTTAAGGGAATTGAGAGTTTCTGTTGGGGAGGACATAGGTTTTGCTAGTGAGGTATTTCAGCTAGTTTAGAGTAAAATGTCGATGTAGCCAGTGTGCTACCACTGAAGGGATTCTGACCTTTGATACACCTTAAACTAGTGACATTAATGGCTTTACTGACCAAGGTTTATATATCCTCTGGAAAGAGACAAAGCTTTTTTTATTCCTCCTCCTTAATATTGTAAATATTTTGGTATTAATGTTTTTGTAGTGCCTAAAGTAACAGTCAAAATATTACAGATGTTTACCAGCTGTACTCAGCTTTGTATCCTAAGTCCCTTGCACAGCAAATTGTGTTGAGAAACAGTTGTTTTAAAAAGATACAAGCTGCTGATGGTAACAAATTAGGTAGTAGTTAAGGAAAAGGGGAAGACTGCTGAGAGATGTGTTTGCATGGTTCACTTCCAGGCAACTTTGGAAGATGCATTTACATTCCCAGAGAATTTTTCAATATTCCTGTGAAGTGCGCAGAAGTGAAACTAAAGCAGATCCTTTGCAACATAGGGAAAAAATTATGGCATTCAGTGTGTATTCCTTGTGGTGTTTTTATTTTTTTCTTATGCTGTTGTTCCTTGCATGGTTGTGTTCTCAGTGGAATTTTTGGATTATTCAAGTGAGTTTTCAGAATTACCACATGGGTAAAGTGACTGTTACACCCAGCAAAAGACCAGCAGCAAGGGTAAAGAGTTCAGGAATAAGCTGTCATCTGAAATTTATTTACAGGCAATATTGGAAGGCTACTTGAGAATAAGAATTACATGAGGAAAGAAAACAATGGTTTGCGGATGACTCAGTAGAAAAAAGACTTGTAGAAAAAGGATAAATTGAGTTCAGTAATGTCAAATCTATTACATGGAAGGTTGTCAGAAATAAAAAGATTGATCTAGTTTAGGGTTAAATACTTTTTTTCCCAAGAAAGTATTTGCAAGTGTTTTTTGTGATATACTGAAGTCTTTTTGGTTTTGTTCTGTTTTTCTTCCTAACTTTTTTCTAAGTATTTCATTATTTTAAAACATAGTATAGAATTAGTACAGAAAAGCAGGTGGCTGCTTAAATCAGTGTAGCCAAAATAATTCATATTAAATGTGATTTAAATAAGCAAGGAGAAAAACTATGTAAAAATATTATGTTTTTTCCTAGGGAGTAGTTGTATTGGTTATAAACCATTCAAGTGTGCTGAATTACACTGTATAATCTCTAAATGAGAGATCTTTTGTAAATAGGCATGTTTTCCATGAATACCTGTGAAAGTCTATTCAAGTAGAGGTGAAAATATATATATGTATTTATGTCTTGTTCTAAAGTGGGAAAATACTACTTTTTTTCTTGTGATCTATCTGATTGCAGGAGGATTTTTGTATGATTTTTTATGATTGTAATTACAAGGTATAAAATAAATCTTGCAAAACTTTTTAAACTTTTTTTTTTTTTTAGCTTGGCAGTAAGAATCTGCTGCCAGTGTGGGGAAATTTGAGAAAACGCGCACTTGTTTTTTAGTCTAGCTGCTTTAGTGAACAAAGGAAGTGTCTGTCTGTGAGCAGAACTGTTTCTTGTTTTTATCTCTTTCAAACCATTGCAACTAGAAGACGTTTCCCTTTCAGATTCTGCTTTTGCTTACGGATTGATGCACAGCCTTGGCACAGCAAAGGCTTTCCTGGGTTTTCGGCTCCTGCGTTTACAAATATTGATTTAATCATTCACTGAACTGACCCAGTTGGATGAACTGAAATGAGGAAATTTATCATTGCTCTTTTGGAAGTGGCAAACTTAAAGTGAGGTCAATTGTTGTCAGAAATGGGGTCAGCACTTTGAGACAGGTCGGCAGTGAATCTGGACTCGGATCAGTTAATGTTTTGCAAAGTTACACCTAGGAGTTAACTGCCCCATGAAGAGGCCTGTCAAGTCTCTGTTGTTAGCAGGTAGCTCGCAGCAGGCTGTTTTGTGTATCAAGTGAAAAGCCAATTTTATTGAGTGTTATTGTTAAATAACTCAAATTAGTATTTAAATAACAAACTCTTCATCCACTTTGAAACAGAAAAGAATGGAAATGGTGGGATATTTTTGCACTTTAACTCTTCTGAAACTTAACTTGTTACAAATGATGCTTTTTGGTAGGATGAAACTACAACTGAAGACAGATAGATTAGTTTTATCCCCAAGTAAAAATGAAGGATTTGGGTTGAATTGTCATCTCAATAGAAGCATTAGGGCAATTCAGTAATCCAGACAGATCTGAAAGTTACTGAAAGTACATAGAAAAAAGCAGCAAACAGAACAATTCAGGTAAACCTCTGTGGACTAGAGGTTACTGCCTGTGATTGTAGGGACCAGACTGGGTGACCCACATGATCTTTGTCTACCTTATGTTCCTATGAAACAAATCAAGAAGCAGCTGGTATTTTACTTTTAAACCTTAGCCTTTCTGCAATGGGATCTCCTAGTTGTTTGCAAATTTCACAGAGCAAAATGAAATCTGGCATAGGGCATGAGGTCTCAGAGATGTGGAAAAGCGGTGGTCAGAAGGGATACCCACAAAGGTTAGAGAGGACCTCAGCAGAGGCAAACATCCAAACCCTGGCAGCTGCGTCACCTGCAATGAGAAAAGAATGCAGTTGATAGTCAGAAATGGCAAATAGAAATACATTCTAAACAGAAATGCTAGAGGAAAAGCTGAAAAGTCTTTCTCACCTCTCTTGTTTTCAGGGTATGGCCTTTACATTACATGAACGACAACTGCTTGGATTGCAAGGACTTCTACCTCCTAAAATAGAGACACAAGACATTCAAGCCTTACGCTTCCATAAGAATTTGGCAAAAATGACTGACCCCTTGGAAAAGTAAGCACCCTTCTGGCTTTGTTTTGTCATGCAAGTAAATGGAAATTGCTGTAAAATATTGGATGGGGATAACCAAACAAGGTTTCTGTGCCTCCACTGGGTTTTTCAGTTGTTGGAGGTTATTTTCATTTTTGCAGAGAAAACTGCTTTCCTCAATCATGCATTCATCATGTGGCTAAATGAGGTTGGGGAGCTTTTTTTTCTTATGTTCTGCAGTCATAAAATAAGAATAAAGAATGTGCACAAAGTGGCAAACCTTGCTGTAATATGTATTTCTGTAATATGTAGGATTTGGGTGGCAGGTTGTTACAGCACAGAACTGCAAGGGGGGGAGGAGGGGGCAGCTAGTGCATGCTAAAAAAAAAAAGTGAGAAGGTAAATTGAGGGTTTAATAATTAGGTATCAAAAACTTTATCATATGCAGTGGTTACTGCTAGAAAGGAATTACAGAATTAGAATTTTGAGTCTTACAATGTAATTTTTTTATATTAGTTTTTTTTAACTCACTGGTTTGGTAAAAAAAAATGTGAAGGATTTTGATTGTTTGGGTTTTTTTAGAATGGCATGTTTTTAGTGTCCTGTTCCTGTTTTCATATAAGCCTATGTATATCTGCCAGTAAAAATGTGCAGTCTCCTAAAGGTGAGGGGGCGCTGGAATGTTTTGAGGCTTACTGGACCACATCAAAACTCTTTTGTTCTCATGAAAACCAAAATATGACTTTTAAATCAACATCGTGTCACTTGCTGCTCTGAAACAGTCATGTCATGTGTATTGGCAAAGTGCCTGGTTGCTGTAGCCTAAGACAGATCACTAATTCGTTATCATTATGTTGTTGGGTTAGCAAGACTGCGACACAACTGATACACAGTGGTAAATTTGCAAAAATGCAGGTTTAATTTACATACCTAGGTAAGTCCTTCAAAATGGACCTTTTGTTAGGAGTTAATTTGTTTTACAACTGTGTTAATGTTAGGATTAACAAGACCTTCCTGTAAGGACCTCACTTTTTTTTGGTTGAAAAATTCTTTCACTGAATTTTTTTTCAACAGTAATGAGACTCCCAGCTGCATCCTGTAATAAATCCATGGGTTATCTTTTACCACAGTGCATGCTGGCGCATTAACTTGTTAGCATGCATGGTATGTCATATCCAGTATTTTTATTTTGGCTTTTTAGTACTGCTGCTCTCTCTTCTCCAACTTTTGTTTAGCGCTTATAGCCCAACTTGAGTGGAAGCAGGGATTTCATGAAGAAATAATATGAAGGAAATTTGGGTTTTTGCTTTGACATTTTTCACATTGTTTTAAAGAAACATAAATGTGAAACAGTAACTAGTGGGGTTTTTTTCTTTTGCTTAATTTCAGGTATATCTACATAATGGGAATCCAAGAGAGAAATGAAAAATTATTCTATAGGGTATTGCAAGATGATATTGAGCGGTTAATGCCAATTGTATACACACCAACAGTAGGCCTTGCTTGCTCCCAGTATGGACACATCTTCAGGAGACCAAAGTAAGAACAATAGATACATATTGCTGCTACTTTTGCTATAATTTTCTCTATACTTGCCTGAGGTTTGGAAATGTTTTACTTCATTTTCATTTGGATTCAGCTACCCAAGACTTGTGCCAATTCAGAGCAGTAAAAGTTCATTATATAGTATCTCAAGACCTAGTTTATATTGGAAAACAGAATATTTGAAAACAGAAGTAGTACTGTGTCACATAAATACCACAAGCGCAGGGCTTCAGCTCCATTTCCAACTCTTCCTATATGCCATACAGCTCTTTAATTTGGAGGGGAGCACTGTGGCTTTCCTCAACTCTCAAAATCACATCGGTGATTCTGGAGATGTTATCAGGATGGAGCATTTGGAGGAGAGTGTAGATCGAAAGGGATATTTGGAGGTCATCTGGCCTCACCCTCTGTTCAAGAAGGGTAACTTCAGGTAGGTTTATAATCTATTCCCCTGTGCATGCAGCCTGCACAGAGACAGAAAGACAAGTGCACACATGCCCATACAGCAGATTTGCTGGAGGAGGCTCAGGCTAACGGCGGTTCTGGCAGAATTGAAGCTGTGATGAACATGTTCCTGCTGATGGCAGAGGGTCGCGGTGCTGGAGAGATTCTCACAAGGCTCTGCAGACCAGCACAGCATGACACCTTGGGTGCAGGAGCAGAGGCCAGCAAGAGAGCGCCCAAAGAGAGATGCAGACAGAGAAGGAAGAGAGGCTTGACTCGTGGTAGCTCAGAGGACTCTTTTGGGTACAGATAGTCCCCATATTAAAGCTGTGCTACAAGGAATCAGCTTTCAGTTATTCTGACACAGTAAATGCGCTTGGCTGGGATCGTGGTTTGGGTTCAGCAGTGACTTCAGAACAACCATTCCGGTTATTAGCTGTGTTGAGGAAACCATTTCAGACTGGCAGTCATTTCGGCTCATTTCCATGATACTCTCACTGCAATTCAACGTGTGTCTCTAAAGCCCTCTCACTTGAGGGCTTTAGTGCTGGGTGGAGGAAGGGCTAATCCATTGCTGCCAGGGGGACAGGGCTGCCTAGTGTGGCTGCTGTGATAAAGACAGTAAGAAACTCAACGGTTTTGCTCCTGATATGGAGCAGGGGATGTGAAAGATGTACTCTTAGTTCTCACATGCTTCCTTTCCTCTTCCATGTCTCTCTGTGTTATAGACCAGTTTGAAAACTGTTGCCCTCTAGAAGTTGTCTGTAGAAGAAATGGCAGCATGGACTGGAACTCAGGATGTGCCCCTTTCTTTCCAAGCACCAGCACTTTCCAAGTGTTGGTAATTTATCTGTTACCACCTCTGCTGAGCCTCCTAACAGCAGAGGGCTTGCTCAAGCAGAAGAAATACAGACACTTCTCTTCACCTCTGCTCCTTTCTGCTCCTTCGCCTCCCCTCCCATGTTCCCATGGAGAAGCACTCAGCAGTGGGAAGCACTGTTCTCCTGGTCTTGAAGAAGACAGTATGCTCAGTCCCTGGCTTTCTCTTCCCTTCCCCTCACCTTGTATAATGTCTATTATACAATATAATATTTTATATTATATAGTATAATAGACACTATATATATAGGCACTAAGGTAAAGCCAGGCCTAGGATCATATTCCCTTCTCCTGTCCTTACAGGGGAGCATAGATCCTGCCTGATGCTAACACCAGAGGTGTTCTGCCCCACAAGGGTATTGAAGGTGAATATCTGTAGTAGTGCAAAATCCAGGTAGCATCATGGAAAGTATTTTCCCTGAGTTCTTATTTTAGTGTCACAGTAGCCAAATAGACTTCTCTATTAGAAAGTGTCCTTTGAGTGATTTATGGCAGTGATTGCAATGCTTTCAATTTTAAGCAAATAGTACTGTTCGATATTTAGTTTTACAAAGCAAGGTGAACTTTCCGGTTGCCACCTATAAAATATTTCTGCTTTTTTTTTTTTTTTTTTTTTTTTTCCAGAGGATTATTTATTTCTATCTCAGACAGGGGCCATATAAGGTCAATTGTGAACAACTGGCCAGAGAACGACGTTAAGGTATTACCATTCTTTTTTTCTAGTTATTTAATCTCAGTTGAACTTCTTGAAGACTTGTTAGGACTCGATGGAAATATAAATGTTAAATAATGTATCCTTGGGTATTTGACGGTGATGGCAAAATACAGCTAATGATGATAATGCATATCTTGAAGAGCAGCGTTTTATCCTAAATATGAGGTTTATGGTTTGAGTAAACAGCAATGATTGGAACCAGACTTTCCAAACTTTTTAATTTTACTTCATTATTCCACCTTTTGGGGAGGTGTTGAGGGATGCACCTCTGGGTCTTACTGTGTTACACAGCCGTAGCAGAGGCAATCTTGTCCTCAGCTTAGGACACAGAAGTGGTAGTTGGGAGGCCCAGATTTTGCTGTTAAATCCTGGAGGACCCAGTTGGGTCAAGAACCATAAGGAGAGATGAGGTGAATGATACTTACACAAACTTTTTGACATCTGGATTTGTAAGTGGAAATCATAAATCCAAGTTACAAGCTGGAGTTCCTCACAGCAGCTTGGATCCTTCCCTAGATCCTTAGCTTTCAAGGATTTGGGCAGTGGATTTCAGCAAAGAAAAAGAAGCATAGCAGATTCTAACATTAAGCATTATTGCTTCAAGTAGAACATTCCTTGCAATCTGTTCTTTGTTTGACTGTGCAAACATACCTGAATTTTTGCCTGGAAAAACAACAACTGGTATTGCTCTAACCTTTATAGATTCCAGTAGTCATGTATAATTTCACCTGCTTTTGTTTTCAGGCTGTTGTTGTCACTGATGGAGAAAGAATATTGGGTCTTGGAGACCTTGGTGTATATGGGATGGGAATTCCTGTAGGAAAACTGTGTTTGTATACAGCCTGTGCAGGAATACATCCAGATAAATGCTTGCCTGTGTGCATTGACGTTGGAACAGATAATACAGTGAGTTTGACTGAACTTTGCCTGCCATAAATTATCCCTATGGAAAGCAGTTATTTAAGAGTATTTAGTACTTAAGAGAAGATTTTTATTTGAGCACTTTTGATTTAAGTTAAAACCAAATGTTTTATGTAAGGGTAAATGATTTGGAATTCACTATACAGTTACCTATCAGTGACTGAAAAATGCCAGTTGATTTGTCAGTGAAATGGTACATTTGGAAGTAATTTGAATGCTGGAACCCTGTAAAACAGACAGTCAGTTTGACCTGACTTTTAGAAGCTGGAAATGTGAATCAGATTTATTAAAGCAGTTTATTGTTCACAGTATTGATTTGTTCCGTTTTAAAAGCAGCCATCACCATCCTCAAGTCCCAGCTGAAATTACTGAATATTGATATAGACTGGAGGCAGTTACAGTGGCTATATAAATGCAGTATCTTTGGTGTGAAATATGTTACTGTGAACTCTGGAAAGTGTATATTGAGGAAGTGAATCATCCTGCTGCTGTGTTTGATCTATTCTTTTTCAGACACTCTTAAAAGATCCATTTTATATGGGGCTATACCAAAAAAGGGATCGCTCACAGGTGTATGATGACTTAATTGATGAATTTATGGAAGCCATTACAGACAGGTATGACACTGAATGTTCTGCACAGAAGGACGGCCAAAACTGCTGGCAAAAAACCCCAACCCAAACACGCTGTCCTTGAAACAGTCATTTAAGGAATAAGGGTAGGACTAGAAGTCAAGAGATGTGGCTCTTTTTCTGGCTCTGTAGTGACTTTCTCTGTGACCTGGAACATGCTGCTTGTAGTTATCTGTTAAACATGCACAGAAGGGAGATGGAACTGTTCTAAGCGGTGAAAGGCCTGAGGACATCCTCTTCCAAAGTTAATTGATGACGTGCAGGATTTGTTTCAAAAGGATTGCATTTCTTTTATGTGTCTAGTGATAGGAATATTTGCCATGTTCTGTAGGTATGGCCAGAACACACTTATCCAATTTGAAGACTTTGGAAACCACAATGCTTTTCGTTTTTTAAGGAAATACAGAGAGAAATATTGTACCTTCAATGACGATATTCAAGGTACACCTTTTGTTTATGTTCCTTAATCATTATGTTCCTTACTAGGCAGAAACTTTGCCTAAACCATTATCTGCCATGTAAATCTGTTCAGCTTACCTTAGGTTTGTATTGCTTTTACAGGGACGGCTTCAGTGGCCTTGGCAGGACTGCTGGCAGCACAGAAAGCCATTGGTAAACCATTTGCAGAGCAGAAAGTACTATTCCTTGGAGCAGGAGAGGTGAGTTCTCTTAAGGGCTCTAGAGCAGCAAGAGATTTAACTGTGTGTTTTCTGGTTCTGTAGGACTTGTGGAGATTCACATTCTCTGAATTCCATTGCAAAACTTTTTATATAAGGCCAGCTGAAATATGTTAATAGAAGGGACTACCTACTGGAAGATGATTATTTGAAAGGTGTTTAACATTTGCAGGGACTCAAGTTTTCCACTTCTTACATACACTTGAAAAAAGCATCAGGGACTTGTGTGTAGTTGAAGGGGAATTTACCATAAAATTCTGATTTAGTAAGAAAAAGAGTGAGAACATCTTGTTAATTTTTATAGCATTGGAGAGAAGTACACAGTATTTTTCTTAGCGGGTTAAATCAGTGGCTGTTTGCAGCAGATGCTTGTTAGTTACTGGGGCAGCAGTGTCAGGACCAGCACCATGCTGCTTGGGATGTCATCAAAATTGCTTCTATGGTGCTGACAAAATAACTTAATTAGCCGAAAATTTCTCCAGCTGGGGAAGGTCCTGATTACAATAATTGGCCAGTGTTGTGTTGTTGCCTGAGCACTGAACCCTGCTCTGCACTTCCCTCTGTCTTATTTCTCCTGCCAGACTTAGAAGCGTGTGCAGTAAGCCAAGAGAGGGGACGTGGAGGGGAGAACTTCCAGCATCTACTTTCTGCCCTCTCTCTGAAAGGCCTTTATCACAGGCAGCAGGAGCAGAGAGAGGTTTAGAAAGTAGTTGGGCACAAAACACTATGCTGTGGTTTCTTGACAAGAGGGCTGCAGCACTAACTTGTTCTTACAGTCTGGTTGGGCTGGTTTTTTGTGGCTGCTGAACTGGTACAGGCACGGTACCCAGAAGAGCTGCCCCTCTCTTTCCCTCGAAGATGTGACACTGTTGAATCCCAGGAGTTTGCCCCTGTCTAGGCAAACATTGCTTGTGTTTCAGAGGTGACTTACTAAATGATTTTTGTGGGCATCTTGAACAGGATGGTGTTTGTGATGACAGACCTCTTTTGTGACTTGTAACAAATCAAAGTCCTTTTATCCACAAGGCTGCCCTGGGAATTGCCAACCTCATTGTTATGGCTATGATGGAAAGTGGTGTTTCTGCTGAGGAAGCCTATAGGAGAATATGGATGTTTGACAAATATGGCTTACTGGTTCAGGTAGGGGCGCACCGTGCCTTGAAATACCACAGTACAGATGGCCAGTGATTTCTGTGTTCTTCTGACCAAAAGAATCAACTTTTTATCTATAGGGCCGAGAACAAAAGGTAGATTCCAATCAAGAACCATTTACACATCAGGCTCCAGAGCAGATACCAAAGACATTTGTAGAGGCAGTGAATGTACTTCGGCCTTCAGCTATCATTGGTAAGTAAGGTTATTTTTGTTTCTGTGTTCCCATCATTTAGTTATTTGTAGCATTTAATTTGCTAACATGGTTCCAAGGAGGTTGATGACAGTGATCTGTGTTTCTGCTGGTAAATAAGACAAAAATGTGAGGTCAGTTTTCTGCTTGAAAATATACTGAGCTGCAGGTTAGCTCTCGGTGCATCCTTCATTGCAGCTGTAGTGCTCCTTCTGCGTCTTCTGTTCCTTGTTGACTGCTTCCTCTAGTCCTTGTCCAGCTGGTGCTGGACCTTTTTTTGGAAAACTCTGAGCATGTTCTCAGGAGCTCCATGGCCACGATGAACTGAAGCTATAGTGAAGGACACTAAGAATCAGGAATAAAAGTAGTAACCTTTTTCCTAGACGTGTTCTCTACACCAGCAGCAAGGGAGAGGGCAGTCACAAACACCATGGTTTCTGCTTTCCAGGAGTTGCCTAACCTGAGGGTTTTTTTCCTGATCTTACCAGTGTATACAAGTATCTTAAGGGCAAGTGTCAGGAGGACAGGGCCAGACTCTTTTCAGTGGTGCCCAGTGACAGGGCAAGGGACAGAGGGCACAAACTGCAACACTGGCAGTTCCACCTGAACGTGAGGAAGAGCTTCTTTACCTCGAGGGTGGCAGAGCCCTGGGACGGGCTGCCCAGAGGGGCTGTGGGGTCTCCTGCTCTGGAGATGTTCAAAACCCACCTGGAGATGGCTCTGTGCAACCTGCTCTCGGAGAACCTGCTTCAGCAGGGGGTTGGGCTAGATGGTCTCCAGAGGGCACTTCCAGTGCTGACCATTCTGGGATTAATTGCCCCAGTCGGCTTCCGTGGCCAGAATCTGCCAGCAGCATGGCTGGAAGGAACCATTTCATCCTGCAGACCACCAATCCCTGTTAGGTCATTGACATACGTAGGTATCGATGCATAACTGTGGCTGTTTGCAGAGATTAGATGGGATTACAGGTATTTCCTGGTACAACTCTGCAATTTACTTTGCACAGGATGTATTTGGGGGGTGGGGGGTGGCAGTTTTTTGGCTGAGTAGCTACCTTGAAGTTTGTAGCAGGTGTACAAATGTACATCATTTTGATGTATTTGTACCCTGTGTTTGGGTGCAGTCAGAAATACCAATATCGAGGGAATGTGCATTGTTAAAATTCCCCTAGGATGAATCATCAATGAAGAACCTGGACTTCCCACTTGCTTATCCAGGGCAGTGAAAAGTGTTCTTTACCCAGATCAATAAAAAAAAAAAAAACCAACATGTAAAATAGGCTTTTGGAACACATTAATTAGATGTTCCTGTGAAAATGAGAATTTTAACCAGCCACCAGCAGAGCAGTGCCTGGTTTTTATCTCCTGCTGTTAGAAAAGCCTGTGATGCTTTGCTCTGAGTGGGAGACTTCAGGGGTGACATGAACTTAATCTACAGTCACTGTCATCTGCCCTGAGGCAGTCAAGTATTGACTCTATTTTTATGTGTTTCCATGTGCTTCAGGAGTTGCGGGAGCTGGGCGGCTCTTCTCTCAGGATGTGATCAAAGCAATGGCCTCTATCAATGAGCGACCCGTAATATTTGCACTAAGTAACCCTACAGTGAAAGCTGAATGCACAGCAGAGGAAGCGTATACATTAACAGAGGTATGTAAGGTTTAGAAATGTTGACCTACTGGCACTTACTGACAGAACTGTTTACTGAGTGTGAGAAAGCAAGAAGTCCAATTATTTTATTATTACTTGGACTTACTGACATAATAATACAGATCTTTCTTGTGATCTGGCAAATGTAAATGGAGACAATTCGAAAAGAAGTCTTTATTTTTAAACGATATCTTGCAAAGCTTAGGATAGCCTAAATCTTGTTATGGCACGGGTAAAGACTTGTACTTCCAACACAGGAGTTGGTGATGGCCCTCTGTCCTTGTGTTGCCCTCTCACAACGTCTGTGTCTCGTACCTGGCATCACCACACAACACTGAAATGAGTGAAACAAGAATAAACACACCTTGTTCTGCACCATTACCTCAAAGCCATTACACTGTGGGCTACTTGGGGAGGGTCAGAGGTCAGGGTTTTGGGGTGTTTGTTTTAATAACACTACCACCAGTGCATCCAGACCTTGGTTTTTACCTTCAGTGGAGCAAGTCTTTTATCCTTCTGCACAGCTTTTTATATAAAACTAATCATCTTTAAGGAGAGCCTGAGAGGGAAGAGATGGGGGCAGGGGAGCATCAGGCAGGTAGGGCACTAGCTTTTAACACTTCGAACTGGCTATTGATGCCTTTCCTGCAGACTTCAGGGGTGAGGCTCATGAAAATACTACTTTTTTTCTGTCACTCTTTTTTTTTTTAAAAAAAAAAAAACAGTCCAAAATCAAGTGACTGGTGTGAAAATGAGTGAGTGAAGATCTTTCCTTGTTTCTTAATGCAGAACTATGAACCCATTCTTTTCACTGGTAGTGTGGCTCAGTTTCCACTTTCCATTACTGCCTCAGTGGTGTTAGCTTCATCCTAGGAGGGGTAGAGCTCCATCATCTCCAGTTTCTCTTCCTGGATTCTCTTCTGTGTTATAGAGCCCATCAGCTCGGAGGCAACTCTTGATACAAGAGATCTGCAATTCCAGAGCTGAGCCCTAGGCAGGAATAACAGCCTCAGGACAAAATCTAGACCTTAGTTTTTAATAGTAAATGAGAATGCTTCTAAATGTCGATGGTTTAATATCTCTTGGATATCTTGCTTTAGCCAGAATAGTGAGTTGGGCAGTGTTTCAGTATATAAAATTAAATTCCTATTATATTGGATAGAAAGTAAACAGGAGTTGGTTATACAGTGAAGCCTTTAGCTGGCATAAATAAATGTAAAAATTACTGGCATCTCTGATGGCTGAAGGAGGCCAGCAGCACATTAGAGGGAGACTCAGCCTCATTTTTGCGTGCACTTTTTATTTAACATCAACAGAGCAACAGATGTTTTAAGGGAAGAAGCTCACTTTTTCCCTCATAGCAGTGTGTTGAGTCACGAGGAGTTGGACCTCAGGGTAGTTGTTGCTGTCAGATGGAGAAGCAAGACAGTGCTGATTAGATTTAGGTTTGATAACATGTCTTCACTGAAGTACCTGTGTGAGCATGGTGCTATTTTAAAAATTGGTGCCAGATGGGGAGAGGGTCTTTGTTTTTTTCCTGCATTGGATCGATATGTCCTTTTATTCAGGAGTTTCCAGAAGTTATTATTTAGACATGGGTTATTTGAACAATTCAATATTCCTGGTCAGTAAACGAATGGATGTAATTTTGTTCCAGTCCTTATTAATAAATTTTGCAATGTTTCTGGCTCGTTAGACTTTTCTCTATACCTAATGTTTGTTTTCCTAATGCTCTTCAGTTCTCTGAAATGTACTCATTTTACCTATAGTTTGCCCTCCGAAAATGTGTAATATTTTTCGCTTCAATGTACAGTAATTACCTAGAGAATCCTGCCCAACTTCACTTTGTCGTTTAATTAACAAAGTTTGTCAGGCAATTAGGGATAAGAGCTGTCAGCCCTGTGTGTCTCCTGGCCTTGGGAGTAGCCTGATCCTGGCTGGTGTAAAATCTTAGACTAAACTAGGAAGTCAGTAAAGAAATGAAGGTATCGTCACTAAGCTTTTATTCCTTATTCTTTTTCCACTAGGTGGCACCTGTAAAAGCCTGATGATGTTTTGGTGCCCTCTGCCACCGTGTATTGTGTGGGCTTTTGTTGTGTTTGAATTTTCATCGTCTTTTGGTCCAGTCCTCAAATACATCCGTATATTTTGCTCCCTATGCAGAAAGACTATTGTTGTGGGTATGCCCTAACATTCAAACATAGTTCCCACGTCCCTAGCTTCTTTGGTAATTTGTTCTCGAATGTAGTGGTCCGGGGAGCTTTAAATATAAATAATGTTATTAAACTTACTCAAAAGAATGTCAAGATTTGTTGCTTAGGGGGGTTTACAGCTTAAGGAAAGGATCGTTTATTTGGAGGGTATATTTCACACTCCAAACTCTGGATTTGTTTTAGTTTTTTGTGCTGATTAAAATTCTTTTCAAAAGAAACTGCATTATTCGCCCCTCTGAGACCTCTCAGCAATAAAAACATGATACAGCAGTCCCTCCCTTCACTCTCCCACCCATCAGTAAATAAGTGATCTTTTGTTACTGTACTTCTGTTGCAGTCTCCTTTTGGAAGTGGCCATCATTCAGCTGTCTTTGTATAGTCCATACGGTGGTGTGTCCTGGCTTGTGGCAATGGTTCCTGATACGTGGTTATAAAAATAGTTAACACACAAATACTTTATTTTGTGTGTGAGTAGTTCCTCTAAGTCGTTGCTGTCTTAAAGAACAATGAATAATAAAACAAATGGATGGCTTCCATTCCTTAGAAAGCTGCACAAGTCAATGTGTATGCTTGCCTCTTCTGCTTTCCAGATGTTTGCTGCAGGAACGCTACACGTTCTGCAGCTGCAGAAACATGCAGATGCTTACTTGCTTATGTCTCTTCCAGGCCCTCCTGGAAAAGGGTGGATTTGGTGGCAGTCATTCTGGGATTGTGGAGATTGAGTCAGCAAGGGATTTAAGTATGTGCTTGAATCCAGTTGCATTCAGCAGGGCCGTTTGCCTTTTTGCATTTGGCTGTGTGCTTGAGTACCTTCCTGACTCAGTCCAAGAGCCGACTGGCAGCTGTAGGACTGTGGTGTCCCTGTATTTCATAATGACTGTATTGCTCCAAACCGTTGGCTCTTTAGAAGCTGCCTGACTGTGATTATTCCTCTGTTTAACAGGGCCGTTGCTTGTTTGCCAGTGGCAGTCCCTTCGAGCTGGTGACTTTGAAAGATGGAAGAACCTTCAAACCAGGCCAAGGAAACAATGCTTATATTTTTCCAGGTAATAAATAAAATTTTCTTCTTTTAATTTTTCAGACTAGGCTGTTAGCAGCTCGTCTTGGGTTCTCTTCCTACCCTAGGCACAGCTAGCGAAGCAGCATGAAGAGGTGTTACCAGCATGTAAAGCTGAGAACTCAATCAGAAGAACGAATGAAAGAAAATCAGTTAAGGATGGATGCCATGCATGTGCAGCTACATATGCGACATGCATGCAGTGAGCTTACCCAGCTGGATATACAAAAGGGAGTTATTAAAGGCTTTGAAAGCTGTTGCATTATGGGTTCTTCTGCTTGTTTGGGGCAGGAGGTGGAGGAGAAAATAAGTGTTAATATATGCCTCTTTTAAAGTTACACCTGCACAAATGAGGTCCAAAAGAAGCCCTAGGGATACTTCTCTGCCTTCCCCTTTCTCTCCCTTTCCTCACTGAGCTGCTAAGCTCCAGCCCCTTGCTGAAAGCCACTTATTATGGTAAATGACTGGCACACATGATAATAGTTTTGTGAATGTGTATAGAAAGCTATGGGAAGATTTATTAAAATAACATTCTAGATGACTTGCAGCTTCTTGGCAGCAAGCTGCGTGTTTTGGAATGGTGGCCCTAATTGGCAATAATTTTATTGTAGGTGTGGCTCTCGCTGTGATCCTCAGCAGTGTTCGGCATATTAGTGACAAGGTTTTCCTAGAGGCTGCTAAGGTAAGTGAGGAAGCAGAGCAGGCTGTGGCTTTTGACATGGTGGTGGGTGACATGATGGTGGATGAAATGTTGGGCAATTTCTCAAATCTTGCTGAAACTGTGTGGTTTCCTGTTTGATTTCTGTTGGTTGTATCCCTCCCCAGTGGAGGGGGGAAAAAAAAATATTTTTATCAAACAAAACTGTGAAAAGCATCAGCTTCCATTGCCTTTTTAATTTTTTTTGTTCAGAAAACCAAACACCCAAATAGGAAATCTGTCCATGCTTAAATTGCCTCCCAGCCCCGTAGGTCTGGCAGCAGGCCTGCCCCCGCCTCCTGCCCCACTCTGGGTTCCACAGCTGGCAGTGTGCTCAGGGATGCACATGGCCCCCAGGCTCCCAACCTCTCCTGCCTTTCTACTCTGCAGCAGGAGCACCTATCGCATTGGAGTGGCCAGTGAATCAACTGGCCAAACACGTGGGCAGTCGTGCAGGCACATTGCGCTGTTCTAACTTCCGTAGTTATGGGGAGTTCAGCCTCCAAAAAAATAGGATCATATTTTGCTAAATATTTACAAGCAGAATATGCTGATATGGGCGCAGATTGAAGAGTTGATTTTTGAGAATTTTGAGATTCTGGCTGCCTTACCCTACTGCTTTGGGAGCATTCTAGTAGTAAGAACAATGCAACTTGTTTCTTTCAGGTGTTTTAGTGTGATATTGATCCCACTCGGGATGCAGTAAATAGAACTTGTTTGTTTTTCTAACTCAGGCATTGACAGAACAGCTGACCGATGAAGAACTTGCACAAGGAAGACTTTATCCTCCACTGTCTAATATCAGGGAAGTTTCCATTTATATTGCTGTCAAGGTGAGTATGAAGCATAAAAGTGGACTGTACTAAAAGTGTTTTATGTGTACATTAACCTGCTGAATTGCACAGTATGGCCCTTTGGCACAAAATACCCAGTTCTTTGTGCCTTTAATAAGAGCTGCTTATAAAAATATGGAGTTTGTTGGATGATTCAGTTTGGCAGTAACAATGGGCCAAAATGATGCTCCCTTGGTTTCTGAAATCAAGTTTTAGATCTTGGTAAGGCATTCAGGAATTATAAAAGGACTTTGGAGTTTGTCTTTATCCAGTTTGTGAGTCCTAAACATTGCAGTGGAAGTGGGGATGTTACGTGAAGGTAATAAAAGGCACAAACTGCATGGTGATTTAACTTTTCAGGTTATGGAATTTTTGTATGCAAACAACATGGCTTTCCATTACCCTGAACCTGCAGACAAGAACCGTTACATTCGATCAAAGGTTTGGACCTACGAATACGAGTCCTTCATGCCAGATGTGTATGACTGGCCTGAATCTAAGGTTCACTGATGCATCAGAAGATTGCACTCCTCAGGCAGCATCTTCTACTCTGCAGGGATTCCTTTTTCAAACCAGTTTAAATCATCATCTTTGAGTCCTATAATTTATTTTTGCTCATTTTGTTGTCTTTTTTTTTTTCCCCCCTTCTGCCCTGTTTTTCACTTGGTGTAGATTTCTCCCCACTCTCCCAAGTACCTGATGACTGTATGGATGATGGCATCCACAGGAATGAGAGAGGACTCAAAAATACATTTAAATAATGACATTGCATTTCTAGCTAAGAGCCAGCACCACACTAAAGAATTCCATTAATGATGGTTTAGCTACGTGCATTTGATGATGAACTATAGCTCTCTCATCACTGTTGATTTCCAGAATGATTTATTTCTGCTTTTAATAATCAGTCTTCTAATTGTCCTGGAGTTGTCACGCTGCGTTATCTGTGACATCACCAGAGAGCATTTGTCAAAAAAGAAAGGACAGCTTAAGACAAATCTTAACGGTCTAACGGGCTTTCTGTTTTATCTGATATTTAAAGATGTCTATGTCCAGACTTCCTTGTGGCATTGGCTGCTCTTGTTTCTTTCAACGTGCTTTGAGGAGCACCATGGTATACGCACATGGAATCTGCAGCAATGTCTGTTGTGGATAACTGGCTAGCTGAAAAAGGTCTCATAGACATAGTCCAGCTGGCTGGACAAAAATGCACATCGCTCTCAGCTTATCTGAAGTAAAGCAAAATACACTGTCCTTGGCTGTTCTTGTTACACAGTAACAGGAAGATTTCGGTGGGAAAAGAATGTTGCAGGTGGGAACAGATAACTACAGAAGAGAAACTAGGGGTGGACTTGGTATTTAGGCAACTAACCAATAATGAGCTTAACTTTTGTAATATGTATGAGCTAATTATAACAAGATACAAAAGGTGACTGTAAGGGACAATAAACGAAGTCTGCTGATCACTCATATTGAGTGACTGTGTCTTCCCTCCGTTGCGACAGTCTGTATTTTGTGTTTTCATCATAGTGTAAAAAAAATCTGTTATCAAGAAACACATGAGCTAGTTAAAAATATTCTTGGAAAGCCTGAAAATCATATTAATCACTTAATAGCTTTTAAAAACAAAGCTATTGCTGTTGCATAATAAATTCTATAAAGTAAAGGCAGGATCTGAGGCAATTTATGGAAATCTTTTTAGAGGTTTTAAGGGGAGATTTTCTGCAGTGGACTCCAAGTTGATGTGCCAGAGGGTTTTTGTTTCATTTGTTAATTTTTTTCAAGGTTCTGTTTCTTTTAAGCTAATTTGTTTTCTGTCTTGCATACCCTTGTTCTCACAAAACGACCTGCGTGTGATGTTTTCGTGACATTGCTGACTCAAAAACTCATAAGTGGACTCACTTGCCACTTTGAACAACCCCCCTGCAGACAGCTGATGAAGCTGAAACAGAAAGTGCTACAGGCAGCTGTTGACACACACATTTACAGAAGTTTGAACATTTCTTGTGGTCTTAGTCCAGTATATTCAGTTCAGTTTGAAGACAGGACTCAAAAGTTCTAATGCCTAGAAGCTGTAAGTTGATCACTTAATCTTCCTCACTCCCATTTACAGATGTAATTTGTTGGGGGTTTCTGAAAACAAAAATTGAGTTGAATTCTTCCTTGCAGTGAAGAGCGCTGCACATTTGATGCAGATACCACAGTGTGCATTCCTTTTCATTTTGTTCATACCAGGTTTGAGTGCCCTCCATTAGTTTGTATTAGCAGGCAGGGACACACAGTGATAGCTACAGTCTGTGACTTTTCTAAATCTGGTTGCTGTAACAAGAACAGTGGTATGTCAGGAACAGAAGGGAAGACAATGTGCTGTTTCATGGTGTTCTGCATCAAGGTAAAAAAGGACAAAAATAAATAGATAGATGTAAAAGGGCTATACTGGCAAACTTGAAGCCAGAATCCAAAGAGATGAAGTAAAACTTGCTCAGGATTTAACCGTGGCAAGCACCTCTCTTGTTTCCTCATTTTTATTGGAAAATGTGGTCTCCAAAAGAACAGGCCCAAAATAGAACAGGGAAAATAGTCTCTGTACCCCTTTAGACATGGTCTCTGCCTCTTACAGCCTAATCTCTAATTTTAAAATTACGTTCACGTATTGGATAAAAAGAACATGGAACTCTGGGAAGGCTTTTATCTAAGTGAGGAAAGGAGACTGATTATATAAATGCAGAAAACAGTCATGTGGGGAAAAGGCTGCATATTCAAACTGTGGTAAAGTGCTGTCTGGTGGGGCTCGAAATCCCACATTGCCAAATTGGGCGATATATGTGGTTTGCAACTTGTATATGTAAGTATATGTACAAAAAAGACCAACACACACACAGACGATGTTTTTACAAAGAATGTTTTTTCCATCTATTTTTGCTATGCCTGGTTTGTATTGTATTTAAATTTGTGATCTTACTGAAAAATTGTTAATTTAATGTACAAATTATTTTTACCTTCTGAAAATTCAACTCTAGCTGAAGCCTGTGGTAGTGTGTCAATGGAGTTCTGCATCACTGGATTCAAGAATATTGGGAACGCACAATTCCTCACTTCTGCCAACATACTAATTAAGGCAGATGGAGTAACAAAAATATCCCATGTGCTGATCTTGTGTCCCGGCTGAGGCTGATCACAGAGGCAGGGCAATCAGTCTGTAAATATAAATCTGTCTTACAAAATAAAGATTTCCATCCATCTGTTCGGTCTGATTGAGTGTTTTCAGGCAAGAAGTGCAGTCACCGTCCATAAGCAGTGGGCATTGACAGTGCTCAGGATAACCCGGTGCTTCGGAGGACAGCATTACCTGCATGCAGCAGAGTCTTGCTTTGGGCAAGAGTGATCACGATTCCCGAAGGGAGCTCTCGAGCAGGGAATTCACAGTGGCTGCTGTCAGGCTGAGGGAAAATGCCTGTCTGGTGAAGGACAGTCCTTTTCTTTCCTGGCACAGCCTCCCTGCTGTCTTTAAGCAGCACAGCACATGCCGAGAAGGGTTGTTCAGAATTGGCTGGCAGTGGGATGTTCCCAGGTACAAATGTTCCTGCATAATTTTTCTGGAAATACCACTGCACAGGTGAGGAAAAATAGTCTTTAACACGCTGGGAGGCTCCAGTTACAATACAGCCCTGCCCTGATGGGGCTGCATCTATAGAGTTCTGACTCTATAGAGGAGGCCTGACTGCCTCTTTCTAATCTGTCCCAGTTACAGCAGCTCAGTGGTACCAGTTGAACCTTACCTGTGGATATGTGCTTGTGGACATTGTTTAATCAGGTTCTGTTCTGTGGATAGCTTGCAATATAGACACAGCGGACTTTTACCTTTAATGTACAGCCATTGCTTTTCATTAGCAACAGGAGATAGGTCAGCTCAGTTTTAAGTGCATTTCATTCTCCCTTTCATCTCTCTGATTTATTTTTTTAATAAAATATACAGGTTCATCTTCAGTTTTGTGTATTCTTCACATCTAATCTTTGCATTAATTAAAGTTATTTATCTTGTCAATTAGTAAGGACCCACAGTATCCTTTTTCATATTCTACTTAACCTGATTTTTTTCTGTTTGCTGACTTATGCAAAAGTATTTACCGATCTTTATCTAATTGGAAGATCCTCTTATGCAGTATGCAAAGGGAGAAAGTTGTCACCAGGATGCATTTTGTAATGCTACATACAGTAAATTAATCTTACACTGTTCTTTAAAAAAATTGTATTGCCTACAGGATGACTAGTGTTATAGCTCTTCACACAGCTCTGGTGACTTTTGCCCTCTGAATGGTATAGAAGTCTCTTTCATGCCTCTTCTGTGAGGATACTATTTTGGGTGTACAGAATGCTTCGGAGAGGATCAGGGACTCCCACTGAGGTCAGTAGCTCAGTCTTTTCCAGGACTGGTCCACGATTTGCTTCCTTAAAATCAACAGGAGCAGGACTGAGCCTCTTGGCAGCAATGTATAGAAATGTCTAGGGGAGGAGAAGAAAGGTAGCTAAGGGAGCACAGCGTTTTTTTTATAAAATAACATGTGTTCTTGTTCAAAGATGTTACAGAGGTTTGTACGTTCCTGAAGCATACATCTGCATGCCAACAAGTGACCTGTAGAGGAAGACTACTAAAATGTATCTGATAGATTTTTAAAACCCAGGTGTGACTCCTTGCCTAAGTTCTTGGTTATGTTTGTGAATAGTGATGTTTCATGATGTTGTGTTTGTTTTCCAGGCTTAAAACAAAGCAACACTTCATGCGCAGATTGGTGTTTAACAGGTTTCCTGCAGTAGGTGTGTGTCTTCCCTGTACTGTAGTTTCCAGCACAGTGTTTTGCGTGGGGGTGGAGTAACTCTGTCACACTCCTGTGGTAGTAACTGCAAAGATAAATGATACACCTTTTAGTTGTTCAGTAGCAGCCCTATTTGGTGACTATTCCTCCCTATGGGGTTCACTATTGTACAGCTCTAACTGAATTTTAGTTCAGCTGACTCCGGGGCTAAGTAGATCGATGTTGTTTGTCTTCTGTTTGTTCCGGGTCTTCTTGACCTCAAAGGTGCAGATTTGAGCACCTGTTGTCATTTGGATAAAAGTATCTACAAGACTCTCAGATTGGACTGTAAGAACAGAACAGTTTAGACTCCTGTTGCAGCTGCAAGTGCTATTCCCGAGTTTAAGAAAACCACTGTCATTTTTTGGACTTTTTTTAAGATGATGTGTGCTGCTATCCTGTTTCATAACAGCCAATACCTAATAGGCAGTGACTGGTGTTACATTGAATAGTGGAGCAAGGAGAAAAATCTAGAGCAGCTCTCTAATTGCACCCACTTGGCAGCTGAGTTTGAGCAATGTAATTCAGCTGCTGCCGGTGAAGGGACATCTAGTTCTGTACGGATCTACCTTGACCTACCTACCTACTTGCAAAATACACATTACCATGGTATCAGAAAGCCTGCAGATATTCTGGGTGAACCACAAGGAAAATACAGCATGCTTTAGACCTCTGCTTCCTATCATCACTTCCCCAATCCTAGCATTTGGTAGTGATGCAGCTTACTCGTGCCTGCTCCGGAGGAAGATATGCCAGCAGCTCCATCGTATGCGGGGGATCCAGGACCTGGTGGCACAGCAGACCATGGCTACAGCTCATGTAAAAAGCTTTCTCACGTTGGACATTTTGCTCATGGTGCAAGAACCTTGGGGCGTGCGTTAATATTCTGCCATGCATGAAGTTGGCGCTGGATTGAACTTCACTGTCCGAGTACCCTGGACTTACCCATCCTTGAAGCAGTTCCTTTGTAATGAAAATGGAAATAAAAGTACTTTTAGGACTACACAAACAGAGTAAGACGGCCAGTTTAAGTAATGCAGTGTCAAAAAAGGTATAGATGGGCTTATACATACCTACTTTACACAAATAAATGTAAGTCCACCGGAGTGCTTGTGCGAACAGTTCTTGCCTTATCTGCCCGGGGCTGACTGTACCTGGAGGGTCATCGCTCAGCTGAAACTAAAATTGTATTTAATGTGAACTGGTTGGGGTTTTTCTTCTCCTTTCTAACGTTGTAATTCTTGGAATGTGTGTTCTGGTCTTCTATTTTCTTAGTAAAATGCACTCCCTTTGCCTAAATTACATTTGACTTTGTTTATTCTGAAAAAGCAACCCTTGATCTATACGGCATTGGTATGGAACTCTCTAAATCACTGATGTTTTGGGGTTTTTTTTCCTTTTGTCCCTTGCGCACCACCAGCAGGCACCCCCGGGACTCAGGCTGTGCAATTTTATCCCCAGAACTGGTTCTCCACAGCATTTGTTGCCGGGAGGCCCGGCCCCCGCCTGGCCCCAGCGGCCGGGGCCGCCTGGCTCCCCGTGGGGCCGGGGCCGCCCGCCTGGCGCAGCGCGGGGGCGGGGGCCGGGCCTGGGCCGCTCCGGCTCCGCCCGCCGCCGCCCGGGGGAGGAGGCGGGCCGCGGGGAGCGGGGTAGGCCGCGGTGCCGGGCCTGGGCCTGGCCGCGCTCTGTTTGCGAGCTAAACGCTGCCGTGCCCGGGCGCGGCGGCCCGTGGAGGCTCGGGCCGTGCCTCACAAGCCCCGGGGGGAGCGGGGGGGTGGGCGGCCCGGCGGCCGGCGGGGCTGCGGGCGAGCTTAGGCCTCGGTAGGGCTTTTAGCGTGCCCTGGCCACAAAGTAATAGCGTGATGCCTTAGACCAGCTGACAGGTTGTTAAATCTGTTTTTACGCAGGGGTAAAGGAAGCAAAACGTTTATTTCGGCTTTCTTTCGGGGGGGTGATGGATGTGCATTTACCCCTTCTCGCCTCCCCCCCCCCCGCGGTCGGGTTGCACCTTGGTGTGCCTGGGAGGCGGCTGCTAGCACAGCCGGGAAGGGGACTGCTTTCCTTCAGGGAATGGCGGCAGTGCTTTTACAAGCAGCTAAACTGAGGCTCTATTTTTTGTTTGCTTGAAAGGCATCTGAAGCTGTTGAGGCACCTGGACTTTGAAATGAGGAAACACATCTGAAAACGGGGTAGGCGCTAAATCCAGGAGGACTTAAGGCTGGCGGTAGCACACCCCGTAAGGCGAGGCGGTGTTAGAGTTGTGCACGGGGCAGTTCTGCTCCTAATGCAGCTTTCCAAAGGTTGCCCTGCTCCTGCAGACCGGCCAGGCTCCTCATCTGGACAACACAGCAGAGACATAAGCTACAGGGGTATGGCAGCTGACAGTATAGATCCTTCTGCTGCAGTGGGTGTCCTGCGATCTGTCAGGCAGCCTTCAGGCTACGTAAATGGTAGTTTTGAATTTTTCTCTTTGCCCTTATGAGAAGCCAAACAGGCTTTCAAGGGCACCATTGCAAAGGCAGAGTAAATCGGGTCACTCCTGTGTCTTGCGGTCTCTGAAGTTGTTTTGAGGGGAGAAAGTTTTTCCTCTCTGGGTTGCTGGGCTGCCCGCCCCTGACGTCCTGCCGTGGCATTTAAACGTCAGCAGTGGCTGTTTGGTCTTAGTCGTTTGGAAAAGGCTTTTAGAGGAAAGCACATGCAGGAAAATGCAGTTTAAATTAAGTAAAGAAGAAAGAAATAATAGTGGGTTGAAAGGTTAGAGTGTTTCCAACTGGATAGGGCTGTTTCTTTAGGTAATGAACAAAGGTCTTACGTGTGGGCTGCGTGTTTGCAACCTTCCACTGACATAAAGAGGAAATCTGCCACTTGTAAATATTGTGTCATCTGAAAGTCATATCCTGCTCCAGGGAGGTTTTATTATTTATTTTTTCAAGGCGAGGGGAATTTGATCCTCACATTAAAGTACAGAGGATGCCTTCATTTAAAGCGAAAATGTTTGTTTCTTTCCTAGCATAAACATGTATGTTCAGCAGCTCAAAATCTTTCAGGTGGTGTACCGACGTACTCAGAATGTCGATGGATATAACTTTCCTCGGCACAGGCTCAGCATATCCCTCTCCAACAAGAGGAGCATCAGCATTAGTGCTTCGCAGGGAAGGAGAGTGCTGGCTCTTTGACTGTGGAGAGGGAACCCAAACACAGTTCATGAAGAGCCATCTCAAAGCAGGTTTGTGCTGTTGAAAGGTATTGTGATGAGGGAAGGGGGAAAGTTTCATAAGACCTAAACAAAATACTTTGTCCTCCTGCTCATGGTATTTGAATACATACTAAACATGCATGAGCAGCTGAAAGTGTTGTGTATGGGTGGCACTTGCTGAACCTGCTGTGCAGTAATCCTTGATTGCCCTTTGGTAAGGAATTGTGTTTGAGAACCAAACTCTCTTGAATTAATTTCTTGGGCTTTGTAATTTCAAACGTGGTCCACAGACCAGGCACAGCTTGTGTTTATTTGAAGACAGCTCTAGACAATACATGCTGTGAGTCTTCCTGTCAACAAACACTGTGCTTTTGTTGTCAGGTAAAGTTGTGTGTATCTGTGGTAACTTTTACATTTTGGCAAATAAAGTAGAAACCAAGTTTATCGTCAGTAGCTGTGCTTTTGCAGTCTACAGCGGCAAGACCAGTCTTCTGACTCGAAAGTTACAAAGATGGAATTATCAATTATGAACAGAAAACCAGCTTCCTGCTCCTCCAAAATCTGAAGCTGTCAGGGGATTTAGTGGCCAAGTGAACAGACTAATTTTTACTAAATTTATGCTTTTTACTAAATTGTTCTTAAATCAAAACAAAGAGATTCTGTCCTTCCTATTACTTCGTCCTAACAGATGCTGGAGAAAATGCCTTACTGTATGGAAGTGGAGACTCAGCTAGGAGAGGAGACTAAGACAGCCTGATTTAAGTACACGTATCTGTAATGAGAGAAAATTCTGGGCTTTTTCAGTCTAGCAAAGATAGGGCCCAGTGCCTGGGAGCTGGAGTGGGACAAATTCAAACACTAAACAAAACCCAGATCTTGTAAGCACGGTTTTTCATCTGTTCAAAACAAACCAGTCAGACACCATAGTTTTCTTGCCTTTTAAAAAACTTCAAAATCAAAACTGGATGCTTTTTTAAAATTTATTTTTGATGATGTTAATTTCATGTGCTAAATTCAAAACTGGGAACAACATAAATTCCATGTTACGTTTCTCATTAGTCTACAGTTTCCATGTGATGTATGAAAGCA
The DNA here is from genome assembly GCF_017639655.2 of Falco naumanni. Lineage (NCBI taxonomy): Eukaryota > Metazoa > Chordata > Aves > Falconiformes > Falconidae > Falco > Falco naumanni. Next base: position 83,941,242 of record NC_054080.1, read on the forward strand.
CAACCACTTTCCAGCACTGCTTTGTGTTTTAATATGGCAGATGTCACCACTTGATTCTGTTCCATGCTTGTAGCACGTTTTGCTTAGAAGGAACTAAAACTTCTGTCTCAGCAGTCTTTTCTTGGCAAATCAAGACAAAATAAACCTTGTGTGGAAACTTACTGCTACTATGGAAGAAATACACTTCGTGGTTTGGGATTTATTTCTTGAACACTAGTTTTATTTTGATTTCCCCCTTTTGTTATTTCCTACTTCTTGCCAAAAAGCAATTATTTCTGAGTTGATACGGTGTTCATTTATTTTCCTGCCTTTTTCTGGTTTGTTTTTCTTTTCCTGTTGTTCTAATCAATAGGCAGAATTACCAAGATTTTCATAACTCATCTTCATGGTGACCACTTCTTTGGACTTCCTGGCCTGCTGTGTACACTTAGCCTCCAAAGTAGCCCTGACCCAAACAAACCACCTCTTGATATTTATGGACCATTGGGACTGCGAGACTTCATATGGAGGAGTATGGAGCTCTCCCACTCACAACTTCTCTTTCCCTACACTGTTCATGAACTGGTACCTACACGGGACCAGTGCCCCCCAGAAGAATTTAAGGATTTTTTTCACTTGGACAGAGATGAGGTATCTCCCCAGGGAGCACAAGGGAGAATACTCCACTTGGATCCAGTAGAAAACTCTTACTTGCTGGTTGAAGACGAGGAGATAGTTCTGAAAGCATTTCGCCTATTTCACCGCATTCCTTCCTTTGGCTTTGTGGTGCAAGAGAAGCCCCGGACCGGTAGACTCAATGTACAGAAACTGAAAGACCTTGGTAACTATTTTGTCTTATTTTTCCTCTTTGTAATTGTTTAAATGCCTAAATGCATGTGTTCCAACAGAGTAGCCCTAGAGCCCAGTTTTCAGCAAGTGTAACAAAATTGGGTTCATAGGCAGTTGTAATCTTTTTATGACCACCTTTCTAGGGGTTCTAGCAAATTAGAGGGCCTGTATCTCTCTGTAATCAATTTAAACTCCATTTCCCATTTTCTGTTAAAGACATTTTAATACTTCACACCAATGCAGCAGTTTGGTGTGTAATACTAATACCAATTAATATTGAAGACCATTCTCATACTGGGAAGAGCAAACAAGTTCAGATGATAAAGTTTAAAAAGGACAATGTGGCTTTCAGGGAAATGTATGGCCAGTGTATTTGCATGACTTTATTGACTTTAATATGAAAAATACAGATTTTCTTCAAATACACTTCCTGCTGACATTACGGGCTCTTTATTTGTATGAAGTATATGAAATATCAATTGCTATTTATATTGAGGTTGTATTTTTTCAGTGAGACAGCTCTGTGTATAGCATATCTCTTCTGAAGTTAATTTTTTTTTTTTAAACACGACATGCATTATAATACTTATGGGCTCTTTTGCCTTTATTTACCAGGAGTTCAGCCAGGTCCTTTATATGGGAAACTGAAGAATGGAACTGCAGTTGTTCTAGAAAATGGAGTAATGATTTCTCCTTCTGACGTCTTAGAAGACCCTATTCCTGGAAGAAAAATTTGCATTTTGGGGGATTGTTCAGGTGTGGTTGGAGATGCGGCCATGAAGCTTTGCTGTGAAGCAGATGTACTGATACATGAAGCTACATTGGATGATACCCAGGAGGAAAAGGCCAGAGAGCATGGTCATAGTACTCCAAAAATGGCATCAGATTTTGCAAAATTGTGTAAAGTTAAGAAACTGGTTTTCACTCACTTCAGTCAGCGGTATAAACCAGCTGCTCAGAGAGGAGAGGGGGACATGGACGTCACCGAACTGAAGCGACAGGCAGAGTCAGTGTTAGATGGTCAAGAAGTAACACTAGCTGAGGATTTTATGACAATAGAAATTCCAATGAAAAAGGAGAAACAGCGTGAGCAAGCTCTGCATGAAGACAAAGTATAGGATGGTGTTGGATAGCACTTAAAAATACTGGTGGTGTTTCTGGTACCATAGAATGACAGAATCATTTAGGTTGGAAAAGAGCTGTAAGAACATCGAGTGCAACCGTTAGCTCAGCACTGCCAAGCCCACCACTATCCATAAGTTCTTTTCTGTGGCACGCAGAGAACTGTTGCAAACTGGAGAGGGTACTAGGTATGGTTAGCGTTGCTTTTGTAAAGGATACGGAAACATCTGGAATTAGGAACAAATTCATAAGTGATGGTTTCGGACACCTAGCTTCCCCAGAAACTGAATGTGTAGAGTGGTGCAAGCCTTCACAGCCTTTTTCTTTTCAGCCAAGGTTTTCCTTGGACCACAGATTCCGAGAGCAGAGCACTGGATCATTTGGCTTAATACAGCCCTCTGGAAGGTTTGTTTTCTGCACCAGAGTTTAAGATAGCTCGCCTGTTGCAAGCTTTTGAATAACATCTATTTCAAACTTGTATACAGTATTTTGTAACTGTAAGGGGACTGAAACTAATAAAAGTAGTTATAACTCTGCCAAGTGTTTGTAACTAGGGGTGTTGCTATGCTTGAGTTGAGGAGCCCTTCTAATTCCCCCTTTGCACATGAAGTTTTCTCATAAATAAAAACAGTTTAGGCTTCCTATCAAAAGTGAATCTCTCTTAACAATTTGATTCATTTAAAGCTCTGAAGCGTGAGCACTAAGCTTGTATACCTGTTCCCTGCATCAGTAAAGTTTTGGAAGTATGCTTGAAAGTCTTTAGGCAGATGACAAGTCGTCTTTCCTAAAGTGTTCCTCCAGATGCATTTCCAAAGAGAAATTACCCTGATAAGACCATATTTGTGTTTGTAGAAGTACCACTACAGAAGGAATTTCACCTAGTATATAGCTCAGTCTGCAATGACTTTCCATTAAGGGACGTGTAAACCAACTTTATCTCCTTTTCTTCTCCCCTCAAAACAAACCAGAAGTTGGGAGTTTCCCAAATTCTAGCTCAATTTTCTGGGGGGAAAAACAAAAAAAAAGGAAAATCTACCCTAAACATGTTTCCCTTAGCATGGATTCCTGAAAGCTGAAACACTTCATAGCTCTTTAATATAAACACTGAAAACTCTGTCAGGTTGAAGTACAGCTGCTACAGTTTGTGCTTGTTCTTTTGTTGAGTTGATGGTAATACAGATGGAAAATGAATCTGTTTAATACACAGTTTCCTTCCTTGCTTTAAATGTCAAATAACAAAGCTCCAAAAAACTAAAACACTCCCACTTCAAGGATCTCTCCCCTGAAAATGGTGCACTGCTCAAAGGTAGTTTGTGGACAGTGGTAATCCTCACCCAGACCAAGCTGGTGAGATGAGGAAGTTAAATCCTGCAGATAATTTTTCTATACTCTTGACATTTTCTTCACTAAGAGTGTGTAAGTAAGCAACAAACTTCAAAGAAAAAAATGAGTGTGATTTCCTTGCTTAATTTGATCAAATTGAATTCAATGTCTTATCCCCACCCTTCAAACAGACTTTTTACCTGCGGCTGCGGTAACTCCAAACTGAATTACATCAACATGAATATTTCGTGCTTCAAATGTAGAGGAACTCTTGGATTTCTTCAAAAAAAAAAAAAAAAAAGTTGGGAAGAATTGCAAACTTGAAGAACATGACTTCTGAAGCCGAAACTCCCTGATTTCTTGTGACTTCTCTCTTAAAAATGGTGAAAAGTGGGTAGAGTCTCCGGGTCATGCAATGGGAGATTCTCTCCACACACACACACACCCACACCCCCCCCAGTTGTTTTTCTTTTGTAAGATAAAAATCAATGGCAGGCACAGAGATCTTGATATCACACTCTGCTTTGAATAGTCAAAAGCTGAACGGACTCCAGCTGTCATACAGGGAAAGAATAACTAACTTTGTTGTCCTGATGTGCTTTGCTACATCTGCTTCCACACTGGAACAACCAAAAATTCCTATTTCTAAGCCATTCACAGCTGTGATAATGAAGTTCAGGGAGCAACTTCGAGGCTTTGTGGAAATTCACCCAATACCACCTGCAAATAACAAATCAAAGGCTGGAAATAAAACCAAGGGGCAATCCACAAGCCTATGCAGCCTGAAATGTGTGCACCCACTGCTGCAGCACATCTCCCTGCAGTGCTGGATGCTGCTGCTCCAAAACTGTGTTATCCATCCCAGCGGTAAATACATTTTTGTGTTCTTGTGGTTAGTGAATTGCTATGAATTCAGGAATATCTTCAGTTCCCATTCAAATGACAGAGGGTGTGGGTAGGTGTGTGAGATGCATCGATGGCACAGGCTCCCGGTGCCCCTGTGGTCCAGCTCAGTGTGCCAGCCCAGTGCTTGCCTGGTTGAACAACCACTGGTTCTTGCTAGCCTGCAAGAAGATGGCCTCTGGACTAATTTTTGGCTGGATTGCCAAGTTGATTAGCGAGCTGTCTTGCTGCACAAGTTGTACAAGGGCTGCACGAAGGAAGCTGCACAAGGGCTTGGCCAGAAATGGGGAGCTGCCTGGGACACCACCCCCACCTCCCCTTTCTAACAGTACTTTGCTGATACATTGAGTCAGTCCTACTGCATAGCTACATCCTAAATATGTTTTAGGATCTAAATCCTAAGTAAGAATAGGGCAGTTTAGATGAAGAACAGCAAGGGGAAGAGTGTATCAAAGCAGCAGATCAGGTCCTCTTCAGGTATTAGGTCTGGGGACTTTGTTGCACAGATTTGATGCGTTAGTGCGTTATTTATGGCAATTTATTCAGTCGAGGGAGGAAATGCTCCTTTTGTCTAAGCTGAGAAAAAGAGCTACAAGCTGCTTGGTCCGTATCGAAAGCCAGGTTAACTGTGTGGCTGTCATTTTTTGAAATAGTTCCTTTTTGGTGTGTTGTGGAATGAGGGTACCTTTAGTGCTGGAGTTATGTGAATTTCCTGTATTTTCAGTTTAATCTATTGTAGTAGTGGTAATCAGGTTACAGTTGCCTCTTTCTCAGCAGACCCATGTGTCTTTGCCTGCTGTGGTCCACTCTTCTCTCTCAGTCTGGATGCTAAATGACTTCAGAAATCGGACTGCTAGTGAGACTTGAATATTGAAAATTAATGGGAACATGTGTGCCAGTAAAGACTGAAAAACTTGGACCGTAAATTGTCTGCTTTCTCAATGAGTTTATCTTTCCATTAACCATTTGTTAATTACCTTGCCTTCAAATACATGTTCCTGAGAGTATTCCATCTGACAGCAGATAAAGGACTCCAGCCTGGTCCTGTAAGGACCAGGAGGGTGTTTTAACAAGTTCTGGGTATGTAAATGAAGATAGATTTCTTTTTAAGCTTCGTAACTTGTTTTAAATATTCTTCTGCTTTCCTGGAAGAGTTCCTCTAAATTTGGTTCCTTTTTTAGCTGGTACCAGTGGAGGGACGTGATAGAGTGCGAAAGAAGCTTTTTATGTTACGGGAAAGAGGAGGAGGGAGGAAATAAGACTTGAAGAGTTTTGTAACAGCGGAGATGGTTCCTGCGTTTTACATGTAGCTGCTAACGGAAGGGATGAGCACTGATCAAAGGGAGTGAGGGGAAATCTTCCTTCTGCTGAAGTCCATGTGAGTTTGCAAAGAAGGTTGAAAAATAAGTTACCTACAGCACGAAAAATGGTTTGCTGCTCCAAGTGTGGTGCAGTCTGCGCTGAGGATGGAGAGCTTGAGATCAAGTCTGAGCTCTAAATCCAGCTGGAAAAGGGATCCTTGATGCTCGAGGTGGTTCAGCCTTTGCATTCAACCATTCCCCATGGCCCATGGTGGGACGCTTCATCTGTCAACGCAGAAGAAACAACGATCTTCATTTGGGAGCATTTCTTTTTTTTAAACAGACTTTTAAAAGAATTTGCTTATACTGAATTATGTTCATTTATAAGGAAAAGGATATTAATTATTTACCTCAGATGGTTTCATTCTAGAAATCTTAATTTCTGGCGAGGTGGTAGGACTGATCCAGGTCTCACTGAAATCAGTGGTTTGGCACATAGTCACTAGAACAACTTAATGCATTTTTTATTAATAATAAAAACATATTGATTGGGATCTTGAGGTAAAACAAGTTGCAGAAATTTGATCAAAGTAACATTTTGGGGAGGGGGGTGGGGACGGATGCTAAACCACAACATGTTAAATTGATCCTGCTAGTCCCTGCATTTGATGTTTGAAAAATAAGTTTGAGTTCAAAGGTGTTTAGGTGGTTGGAAAAAGTACCATTTTCTCAGACATGATATCTCTGCAGCCTTTCAAAATCACTGTAATGGGTTGCAAAGGTCCTTCCCAGGTCTAATCGTTGCTGGAGCTGTTTGGCTTTGGGTAAATACCAGGTGAAACAGAACAAGGTCTTAAAAAAAAAAAAGATTAGTCTGGATGAGTTTGGTACAATGCTCTGGGTGATGCTCTGTTTGTGCTGAGAAAGGAAGATACTCTGAATAATTAGAAAAGATAAGGTGGGCACCTGAAGGAGATAAGGAGACCATCAAGTCAGGAAATCATTGAACAAAGAAAATGGAAAGGTCTACACCACCTAGGTTCCATCTACTGTGAATGGAACGATTAGGTGTCAAAATCAAATGAGTATGTACGTAAAGATGCTGTGTAACCTCTCACGAAAACTGTATAAAATACCTAACTTTTCACTGACAACTCGGGAGCTAGTCTGTCTGCTGCAAACCGGCCAGCTCCTCAATGTTGCACAAAATAAATACCTTTGCTGCTTAAAGACAAAATTGGTCTGTGAGCAGTTACTCTGTGCTGTTTTAGCATCAGAGGCAGCAGCTCAGCATCTTTCCTGGTGAAGCACCTACCCAGTGGTCACCCCAGTTTCTTTACAGCTCCCGTTTAGTCCTTTCCTCCTATGCTGGTGCTGGCTGGGGCAGGATTTTCCGTGTGTCCCCAGCAGCCACCGTGCACGGATGCTCGTGGACACTGCATTGAGCTTGGGACACCAGAGACTGATGGGGCACCTGCTCAATGGCTTGTGTGCCCCCAAATTCCTTGTTTCACCATCCAGTTGAGCAGGAAATCAGAATGATTACTTTACAAACCTCAAAACAGAGATAGGTGTAAACACAGAGTTACCGTGGCGCATACAGTACTTTTAAGATACCTAAATCAGATTTGTTCAGATTTAATACAACATTCGTGCTATAGAGGTGAATTAATCCCACTACCCCATAACCCAGCTGCAGTTGGGGATTTCCTTGTTGAATTTGCAGCTTGTTCACACCTGCTTGTGAAATAAGGTGAAGGATTGCACTGAATCTCCCAACACCCTTTCTTCTCCCCTCTTAAAAACTAATTTTTTGCCTATAGAGATGGCTGCTTCTTGAAAAGGTGTTTTAATACCTAGTCAGTAACGGCATTTTGCTGCGTCCCCATGGCCTAGGTGGAGCTCTGGTTCATGGTACGCCTTGAAAGCAAAGTAGGGCTGTTGCCAATGGACGGAAATGCCACATCTTGTATTTACACTTATTATTTGCCATTATACAACCAATAGGAAATCTGAAAATTATACTGCTCGGTGCTCAGCATTACCATTTTGCAGCTTTCATCCCTGTATTTGACCAAATCATCTCCTAGGATGAAGGGCTGCAGCTGGTTCTGCAAGCACAAGGGGGAAGAGACCCTTGCTTACAAATTATTAAATGATTTTTTTTTTTTTTAAAGATGCACCTTGGAGAGGGAGGGGAAGCACTGCTGCGTAACTTGCTGACATAGAGGCTGCTCTAGGCAGCCTGGAACCGTATCCATTTGCTGCACTGTAGTCCACAAGTCGTGCCCAGCACACGCTCCCCGTTGAACTGGAGTGCTCTTCTCCCGTCTGTAATGTTTCAAAAACTCTAGAAATAGATAATTTGCAATGCACTCAGCAAATCCTGGTGTGAAAAGGCTTCAATTACATCTACCCAGGAAAAGATGACAAATATAGCAGCATTTTACATTGCTTTTCATCACTAAGATCTTAAGGATGTGGAAGTGACTATAAATGATTTAATAGCATGAGCAGGAAATTTTGGTATGGCAATATAAAAATTTTTTTAAATTTCCATCATTCTTATCAGAAGAGCTGCGATAACACCCCAGCACCTTGTGAAACACCCCACTTAATTTAGCAAAAATTACTGCATTTTGCAGTGGATATGGTATTTCATGCACCTTTTCCTTTCTGCCTTGCATTCAAACGGTGGTCCAACACCAAAAAGGTAGAACGATGTAACTTGCTAATTTAAAAGAAGTATTCTCCTTTTCAGCTGGATTCCTTTGGAGAGTTTGCTTTTGCTGGATGAGATGATGAGGAATGGAAGAGTTGTTGCATTTGTTGGGGTTGGATTTGTGGAGCTTTGCAATTTGGAGGTTGCATTTGCAGGGCTGTGCATTTGTTGGGGTTGCATTTGCAGGGCGCTCAATTTATGGGGGTTGCATTTGTGGGATTTTGCACTTGTGGAGGTTGCATTTGTGAGGCCGTGCATTTGTTGGGGTTGCATTTGCAAGGCTTCCAACTCCCGGGTGTTGCATTTTTGGAGTCTTACACTTACGGGGGTTGCGTTTGTGGGGTTTTACATTGATGGGAGTTTTATTTGTGGGGTTGTACACTTACAGGGATTGCATTTGTGGGGTTTTACATTGATGGGGGTTGCACTTGTGGCCCTGTGCATTTGTTGGGGTTGCATTTGCAGGGCTTCCAGCTTTCTGGGGATTGCATTTGTAGGGCTTTACACTTCTGGGGGTTGCATTTGTGGGGCCGTACATATACAGGGATGGCATTGTTGGTTTTTTGCCCTTACGGGTGTTGCGTTTGCGCACCTGCGCGTTTGTTCGCGTTGCATTTTTGGAGCTGCGCCTTTTTAACGGCGCTGCTCGCTGTCCCGTCCCAGGAGCACTACCTGCGCCTCCCGGCGCAAGCGCCGCGGCCGCCGCCCGCCGCCAACCACAAAAATAACCCCCAAACGTGCCCGCCCGCCCCGCTATCCGGCCACCAACCACAAAACTAATCCCCAAACGCGCCCGCCCGCGCCGCTCTCCGGCCGCCGGCGGCGCGCCAACCGCGGGGCGGCGGGCGGGCGGGCGCGCAGGCGCAGGGGCGGCGGGTGGCGGCGCGGAGGCGCGCGCTGTGGCGGCGGCGGCGGCGGGGGGTGGGACCCGGATGTCGCGCATGCGCGGTGGCGGCTGGACGTGTCGGCGGCGGCCGTGGAGCGCGAGCTGCCGGAGCTGCGGCGGCACCACCACCACCACCACCAGGAAGGCGGCGGGGGTGGCGACAGGGACGGCCGTCACAGGGCGGCCGCGTGGCCCCCCACCCCGTGCCGCGGGCCTGTGAGCGCCGGCCCGGCCCGGCCCGGGGAGGGGAGGGCGGGGGGGGCGGAGGCCTGGCCCGCTCCGCCGCACCGGGGCCGGCTGAGGCGAGGGAAGGCCCCCCCCCTCCGTCCTCCTCCTCCTCCTCCTCCTCGCCGCCGCCCCTCACCACAGCCACAGGCCGCGCCCGGAGAGCGGCCGCTCCGCCGCCGCCCGCGGCCCAGGTAACATCCGCTCTCGGCTCCCGCCCGCCCGTCGAGGCCGCCCGCAGCGCCCCCCCCCTCCCCTGGGGCCGCGCTGGGGACGGGCCGGCTGCCGCTCCGGGGAGCCGGGGCAGCGCCCCCCTCCACCCCCGGGGGCTTCTGCTGGACCCCGCCGCGCTGGGTGCCCCTCGCCTCCCTCCCCCGCTTCCCCTCGGCGGCAACAACAACAAAATTCCAGCCGCCCCCCCACCTCCCTCGCCGCCCCTAAACTTTTAGTGGTATTTTTAAAAAGCAAACCCTTGTGCCCTCCGGTAAAGGCTGGCCAGCCGGCCTGTCCCCAGTTCAACTTCCCTGCGCCGCTGCTGGTGCGGAACGCGCTCTCCCTGCTCTCTCCCACACGCTGGAAAATGCCCTGGATGGTTTTGTTGGGAGCCGCTTCGCCTTTAGTGCTTTGCAATCTGCCATCTTTGCCGTAACAGAGAGCTGTGCTTTTAGCCGATTGCCAGGGCAGCGGGGGGCTGCTCGGCGCCAGGGGTGTGAATTTAAGATTATTCCTTCTTTCCTGCTCTTCCTTCCCATCCCCGGTGCTGGGGATGTGGGATTTTGGGGAGGTTTGTGACTTGCTGGGTAGTTGAGTCTTAAAAAAGGTTTTGCCACGGAAGGCTGATTAATTTCTGGGGTAATGTACTTGTGGGTTAGGTATGTTATTACTCGGAGCCCAAATTGTGCTACTGCAAACCAAGTGTTCTAAAACACAGACGGTCGGGGTAGGATCGTGGTGTCTTTTGCCACCGCTTCTCAAATTATCTTGGTTAAGAATGGTGTGCCACTGTCAACAGGCAGGAGTGATTTCAGACTCTGTGCGATAGCTGTCATCTTTTCAATTTTAAGACGGTTGTACTGTTGTTACTTTGTTCGGTAACGTAGGTAATCCCGTGCAAGGCTGTTGGATTAGCTCTACTGCCCTCTAAAACTTCACATGTTTTTGTACTCCAGTGTCATGATAAGTAGGCAACTTGTCCTTCTGGCCCTCCTCTTATCTTGGCCGGATTGCTATTGGAAGGGGTTTCTTCTCTTCTTCTCACTTTGCATTTTCATGAACCTCTTTTGATTTGCTTGTTGCATAAGCATGCGTGTTTAATATTGATATGGAAACTTTTATTTCAAAGAGCTGAAGCCTAAAGAGAAGCACTAAGTGTCTCAAACTGATTAAAATTCCTTTTTTAAGTAGATGGCTCTTTTACATAATGCATTCAAGCGCAGCGAAGGCAATAGGGATATGAGGTTTGAGAGGGTATCAACAGATTTAGTGGAGAACAAAGGTGCTGAGAGCAGATAGCTTGTTCCTGGTGAGGGGCAGCCTTCGCCATGCTGTTGTTAAGGTCCTGCTGGAACTTTAGGACTCTGTTTTCTTTTGTTGTTAACCTTGTGAAAAACTCTACTTTTGGTTGGGGCTGAAATTTTCCGTGCTTGCTTTGCCCAGAGGTGATTTTTTTTTTTTTTTTAAGCTTGAACAAATGCAGGGAACATTATCCCCGTGCAGATAACATCTGTTCTTTATTGTAATCTAATACACCTATTGCTAGGGTATCGAAACATTATGTACAAGTGAAAAATCACAGCAATTCTGCCTGAGCAAGGTTCGACTCTTCCTTTTATTGCTTGGCATAGCCACAATTGTTTCCTCTGTTTGTGAGGTTTTGACAAATTACTATTTGTCCTTGTTGAAGGAAGCCTTCTGCAAGAAGATGGGTCTTGCAGGATCCTCTGAGGAAACGTTCAGGTCAGGTTTGCTCTGTCATTCTACAGCAGGGACTTACACCACCTGCTTTCTGAACCTGCCGTTCCCAGGTTTTCATCCCCTCCTTACCTCTGGGTGCTGGGATGAGGAGAGGATGACCTCTTGCTCCGGGGGGACGCCAAGGGTGCCCTCTGGGAGGTGAGGTAGTGCAAGGCATGTATGTCTGCGTTGTGGAAATAGATCCGGTTGCAGAGGAGTTTACTGCCCTTCCCATGCTCATGGCATGATAATGTGCAGTGGTCTTCCTTCTCTGACCATACAGAAGCCTGTATTGAAAAGAGGAGTGTTTTTTTCAGCTGCATACTTTCTCAAAAATGAAAAGTAGAGAGAGGGAAGGGGAACCAAAATGAAAAATGCAGCTTTCTAGGATTTATAATGTGTGCATATGTGGTCACATCAGCATAGTAGTGCTACCTTTTTCATTGTGTCCTGCCCCCCATGCATTCAAAGACAAGATAAGGATTTGGATGTCGTTTTTATTGTTGTAAACATTCCTTGAACGAGATTTAAACCCCTCAAACCGTGTGCAGCAGAAACATGTGCTGCATTTACAGGATCAGTCTGTTGCTTTTGTAAAGTGCTTTTGAAAGCAGTTGAAGTGCACAGGTGGAAGCTGAGAGGAGTAAAGATGCTGAGCGCTGCCATTGGGCAGTTACATCAGATCAGTTTCTCTCACAAAGAAATGGCTGCTCGTACTTTTTAACCATGGATTTATGGTAGGATGAAAGAATTGCCACTCAGAGTTGTCTTAAAACTCTTCTCCAGTTCCTTTTGTGCTGTCACATGTCTTCAGTTTTTTTGTAGCTACTGACAGTGAGATGAGCAGAATTGATACTGATGATTCAGATACACGCACAAAAATAGTATTCTCGGGAATGTTAGCTCTTACTGTACAGAACAGTGTGAGTGTAGTACATTCTTAGTACTCTTTCTCTTGTTCTTTAATGCTAATTGTTCTTATGTCTACAAACATTTTGTTCCTGTTCACCCTTTGGGCAAGCAGATAATAGTCTAACGTGCTGGAAAGTATCTGCAGTTTAATCACTTATTCATATCTTCATCAAATCATGAGCTGCCTTTTGTTTTATTGGTTTATGGATTTTTCTTTATCATGTTTATCATAAAACTTCTACCACTGCATTATTAAACAGCAAAACTCTGGAGTAATGTTTTGGTGGTTAAAAGCTATCAAATCTGTATGCTGCTTTTCTGACATCTTTGTGTTTGTCTAATTTTGGAGGTAACAGCTTATGCAAGAGCCTTACTTGTCCTTTATTCATGTGAAATGTTCTAGCAAGATGTCAATTTGTATGCTGTTCTAATTAGCCAGTTCGTTAGCATTGCATTTACTGCCTGCTATCAAAATGCTGGAAATCTGTGACTGGCATGGCTGTTACTGGTAAATCGTGCTCCCAGAGCATCAGTGGCAGCTTCAAGCAAATAGCTCAACTATTCTTATTTTATCTTAGATACATTTTTCAAGAAATTACCATCATATTTGCAACTTGGATATATGTTTTTGGCTCAGATGTTAGGAGCTTTTTTTTTTTTTTTTGAAGACCATAGTGGTAATACTCACTGAAGTCATGGCTCATCATGAAGGATACTTTGTCTGCAAATTTGCTGACTTGCTTAGACCCTTCTACAGTGTGTTACAATGGATAATGGCCAAGTTATCTTAAGATTCATAGCATAGATAGAAATCCTGTATTGTACCTGGTGAAGGCTGTTAGGCACACTTACTTGCTTTATGTTACTGTCTTTAGCATCCCTGTACGTTTGTAACACCAGCCATTACATGGATATGCCAGGCTTATGTATTTATGTGCATCACAGAGCATTTTTGCATAACAGTTGCTCTATGAGTTCTCATAAAACACACATAAAATCAGTGTTCCTATTATTCAGAATAGTTCAGTTAGCAGGGACTTAGAGCGCCCATGTGTTGAGGGTCATTTGAAATGCTCTGAGGTGACACAGGACTGTTGTCTGATTGGTTTGTACAAAAAGATGGCAAATCTCTCTCTGTTTGAAAGGCTTCCTGAGGCCCAAATGTGTCATCTGATACTTAGCATGTGTAAATTTTCCTCTTTGATTTTAACTTTGCAGGCTGGTTGGATTCCCATCACAAGGGTTTATTTCAGGCTTCTTGTGCATGCAGTCGCAAATCCATCTCGCATTCTTCATTTGCTTCTGGTGTGTCGGTATATGCTGCGCATTCCCCTGCCTCCCCCATTTGCCATGTTTATCTGCCTTCCCCACCAGCATCTCCAGACCTTCAGTACCGTGTCTGTGTCTGGAACCGCTTTTCTGAGCTGATCTGAAAGACTGCTTCCCTTTCTCCCTCAAAAGCTTTTCAAAGGGCCATTGCTGCCCTGACACCTCCAGGAACTCTAGTTCTAGTTGTGCCAAGGCTATACTACATTTTTAAACATTTTTTTTCCCTTTAAATACAACACTTCACAATTCTTAGCATCTTAATTTTTAAAACAAAGTGTTACTTGATCACTCCTAGTCATGGTACTTCTCATGTAATTTGTCCTGCAAACAGTGAAGTCTGTCTCCGAAGAGCCTCAAATTGTCTCTCGTTTGAAAAATACCTAGTTTGCTGTAGAAACTTCATTAATATATGCTAAGAAAGTGACATGGAGTGGGTTTTGGCCTTTTGCCCATGTCTTAAAGTAATTATCCAGTGGCATTTGGACTGTCACATTTTTAGACTGAGTTTCTTGGTGAATTTGATCCCTCTGCAGCTGCGATTGGCTTAAACCCTACTGTAAATGAGTAGGGTAGTGTATCATATCAGCATCGGGCCTGGATTAACCATCTTGCCCATGCTGTTGGATTGCTGATTGCCTGGATCATATTCCTTTGGGTTACATCGCTGACTTCCAGCTCCATCCATAACCGCCTGGTTTGTTCGCGTAAGCGTGTTATTTCCTTTTGATGCCAAAACGGCACAGAGTAACTGCTCACAGACCAATTTTGTCTTTAAGCAGCAAAGGTATTTATTTTGTGCAACATTGAGGAGCTGGCCGGTTTGCAGCAGACAGACTAGCTCCCGAGTTGTCAGTGAAAAGTTAGGTATTTTATACAGTTTTCGTGAGAGGTTACGCAGCATCTTTACGTACATACTCATTTGATTTTGACACCTAATCGTTCCATTCACAGTAGATGGAACCTAGGTGGTGTAGACCTTTCCATTTTCTTTGTTCAATGATTTCCTGACTTGATGGTCTCCTTATCTCCTTCAGGTGCCCACCTTATCTTTTCTAATTATTCAGAGTATCTTCCTTTCTCAGCACAAACAGAGCATCACCCAGAGCGTTGTACCAAACTCATCCAGACTAATCTTTTTTTTTTTTAAGACCTTGTTCTGTTTCACTTTTCTTGTTTGGGATCGATCGTTCTCCCCAAATTGCAAAGTGGCTTTTGTGGGAAGAGAGGGGGAAGATAAATGACTTGTGAGTGTAAGGTTGTTCTTAGTATGTAGAAAAGAATGTGAGTTCTTTTTAAGAAATCTGGATTTGTAAATCCTCAGCAAATTTCAACCATGTTAGAGTATTGGTAATGGGAATTGTTTGGAGGAAGGGATTTTTCAGGTAAGTTTAAAAATTGACTTGACTGAATGGCTAGGGCATGCTGATGAGGCTTTAGATGGAGTCTTTGTATTCTTTTTAGCAGCCTTTGCCCTTGTGTCTCAGTTGAGCTTCTGTATGACTGTAGTAATACCTTTGTAAAAGCAAGGAAATCAAGTCCATGTGTTTTTTCTAACTGTGAAAAGCAGAAAAAACTTCATTTTCTTTTTCCAAACCCCTTGTACCTTCTTCAGACTATGTGCATGTCTGCCTACATCTGTATGCGTCTGGATGCTTTTCTGATGAAGAATTTCAAACTGGAATATACCTCGGCAACTCTCGGGTGTCATGTGAGGCCTTCCAAATGATCCTGTCTCTTAAATACCTAGTGTGCTGCCTGAAGAGTTGCTGCAAATATTTGGAAGTCATGGCTTGTGCTGTTTTTGTTACCCTGGGTTTTTGGCATGTAAAAGCACTTGTTCTTAAGCTGTGCTAGCTTATGATACTATCTTGCTGGTGCAGCTGAAGAGATACTGGCGAAGAATCTGGAATATTAATTTTCTGTTCCATAAATACGTTGGTTATCCCTTTGGGTGAGATCTCATGAGCTTTTTGTACTTTGCTCAGGTTTTTTCCTAGTTGATCAGGAGCACCGTGCTTCCACAAATGGGAAAGCTCTTCTAGGGCTCTGAACTAGCTTTTGCAGAAGATGCTGAGCATTTAAACGTGGTCTCTGTTTTGTAGTCATGCTAGTAAAGTCATCGCTGTTTTGAGGGAGAAAGTGTAGTAGCAGTTGATCTGAGAACAGTGGAACAGTTTGAGTCAGTCTGGTGTTTATTTTGCTTTCCTGCTCATAAGATAAATGTAAGTGCAATGAGGGCACTAGTGTGAGAGCTCACTAATGTTACTTCCACGGAGATAAGTCAATAATATATTTGCTTTTAGTTCTATGAGGTAGCATACTGTTACGGATGCCTGTGTTTTTAGAATCTATTTATATTGTGCAGGTAACCACTTCTGGCAGAATTATCCACAGACATGAAAATGAGGCATGTGGCACCAGTGTTGCATTTTTAATTTTAGACAGCTGCTTCATGGTTTGAATTTCATTGCACAGGCTAGAAAGATACTTCACCCTTGAGCAAGGCGTCGGTGGGAAAGTATGTATGGCAGAATTAGGATGTATTTGTTCAAGTCTGCATCAGTCTTGAAGGATTTCAGTTAATGGTTACTTATCACTTCTCTGAAATAGCAGCACAGATCATCAAAGGTGTTTCTAATTACCTGGCAATCTTAACTTCTTTTGTCTTTCAGATTTATCTCGTCTTCAGAGGATCTTACTCTTGTTCCCATACTGTATGGTTCCAATGCAGGCTACTGCAGAACACTAGCTGTTCACTTGTTTCATAACCTCCCTGTTAATACTTTGTTACTGAAATACCTGACTTGCTAGAACAGAATGAGGTACTTCTCTATAACTTTGTAACTTGTTAGCATTTTACTTTAGCCTGTCTGGATTCCGCTCTCCCCCCCCCCCCCCCTTCTGTGTTCTGCTTGCATCACACTATAGCAAAAGGGAGAGAAATACCTTTTTGTTCTTCGGTAGGTAAAGCTGAGAACTTTACTACAAGTGCCGTCTCCTGCTGCTGCTTTTCTCATGTTCACTGTCTCTTCTCTCTGCCTCTTTTCCTCCAAAGCATGCGCTCCCCCATTTCTGTTTCCATGAAATCCCTGGCTACGAGGGAAGTAGATCTTTGTTCAGTGGATTTGGCCCTACCTGCTTCAGTAAAAAATCTGAGCTTGAGCTGTAGTGTGGGATCACCTCCTTGGGTGGGCAGCGTGCTAAGGAATGAACTTGAGGTTTCGTGCTCACATCAAGGAAACATCAAATCACACAAGCATGCTGCTGTTTTGCAGAACATCTAGCACTCCATGTCTGAGGGCATGCTGGGACCTTATCTTCAGAGGCATCTTCTAAAAATACAACGCATCAAGATTACATTTTGCTTTTATTTGCACACACGAAAGTAATATAGTAAGAAGGTGTGAAGGCACCTCTTGAATGTGTGACTCAGAGATAGGCTTGTAGAGCTATTTTGTGAGAAACTGAATTGGTGGCACGTAAAAACTTGGCTTGTCTGCAAAATACAGTAATGCTTCTGGTGCTTTGGAAGAAATACATCACAGCGTTTGTCAATTCGTGCCAGATAGCTGCCGACCTCACCCCCTCTTTCTGGGGATGAAAATGGCCAGATTAAATACAGCATTTCTGCAGATGGGGCTTCTAAAGGGAGGGTTTTGAATTAGCGTGCAGTTACGCATCAACAGTGTGTAACAGTATTCAAAATCCTAAACAAGTGGCCTGGCTTTCAAAAATGCTGAACAGTCAGAAGCTCCCGTTGAGCATAGTGGCAGCTGAGGGGTGACTCAACATTTCTGAAGATCATTCCGCTTAAATAAGAATTTATTTGCTTGCTCTTAGTCTTCCAAAAGTCAGCAAGCAAAATTCTCATTCATGGTTTTAGGGGTGTAGAAGGTAGAGCTGCCTGTCTAATTTTAAGCATCTCTTTATTTAAAACTCTTCTGGCTAACAGCTTTCTCAAATCACTTATTTATGATTATTTATGTATACCTATCTGGGATGCTGTTTTATATTTAAGGAAAATGATGTTCTGTTCTGTTTTAGCTGGCACGCTTTTATGGATTTATGCGAGTGTAGGTTGCCATGGAGAATGACTGGCAGGTTAAGCTTGACTTTTAAAAGAGGCTTATTGAGTTGAAGTGCAAAAAAAAAAAAAAAATGTTGAGAGAGAAACTTTTAATAGCTAGGTAAAATGATCTTACTCAAACTTCTAGGTAATTGTTCTCTTTTGGGAGAAATTAGGTCCAGAAGCATCCTTACAAAAGAAGAAAACTGTTGAAAATGGAGGTGGGGGGATTTGCAATGTGGATTTTTTTCCAAGTATACCAAAGGATGTTGTATTCAGGTTGAAATTGGAGAAAATATAAAGTAGGGAAGACTTTGTTTCCTTTTATAATTGTGCTGGATTTCTGTTACAATATTCCTTTTACAAGGAGGGAAGCCATACATTCACACTGTAATTTGTGTGATGTGCTAACTTTCTAAATTAACATCCCCTTCATTTTTGTGCAACACATTTGTTTCCAATAAATACTTGCCTCTGCTGTACCTCTGTTACTGCACTGGAATTTTCCATGTTATTAGGTCTTTGACTGGATGTGTTCCTTGGATACTATGAAGAAACTTTTTTCCCTTAACCATTAAAATCAAATATACTTTATTTACATTGCCAAGAATGACAAACATGTTATTTTCAGAAAGGCTTATATTTTAAGCTTACTCCGAAAATGTAAATGCAGTAAAATCACTTAGGTGGATTTGCTGCCACTGTTTTAAAGTCAGTGCACATAGTTGGTAGAATGGTGTTAGTGGATGACTACCTGAAGCCAGAGCCGCTTGAAGAACCAAAGTAGCTTTTTGACAACATCAGACTCCTTTTCTGTGACCGCATGAAACCTGTGGTCCTATGTTTCTGGAGAAAGCAAAGCAAAGTGTAGTAATTAGCTCATTCAGAACTGAGAAAATCAGGCCAGCTCTTCTAATTAGTGAATTAAAGGAAACTTCAAAAGGATGAGGTCTCTTGGCTTTGGGAGGGATGACTTCATGGCCAGAAAACCACTGCAGGTTCTTAGCAAATGGAGTTTAAAGGCCAAATGTGTTAGGAGGGTCTTATTCCGTATCTTACACGTAGTGTAATTAAGGCAGTTCCGTTTGAGACAGTTTGGAAGTGCGTTTTTAGTGACTTCAGTTGATTTGTCTTGATCCAGAAGAAGCTGGATCCAAACAAATAAAGGCAACTTTGCCAGTTGGGATTTTCATATGTAAAGATACACACAGTACTACTTCACATAAATGTGTATTAAGCTAATGGCGAGGTACAGAAGAGAAACTGAGTTAGTCTGAGGTCAGAACATAGCTGAACTGTTTGAACAGGATTATTAACTAGAGGTGACAGATGATTCTGGTGTGCATTCATGCTTCTTCACTATTCAAATTTTGTTTAAATTGATCCCCTCGATTCCCAGTCAGTACTTCCACTTGGTTTCATCCTACCTGATTAAAACTTAAGAAATCATTGTCACTGTTCTCCTTTTCCTGATTCAGAGCCTGTTCATCTAATAATCCCTACCTTTCTATATGTACATACTATGTGTACATGTATATAAACTATAATCTTTAAATATTGTTGCTAGGGGAAAAAAATAATCTTATATCTAAAACTGTGCAAGCAGTGTCTTAAGCATGTTTTAGCTATCATGGGACAAGCAATGCAGTTTTTCATGTGCTTTTAATATCCTGCACTTAGCTTGAAAATAAAAGAAGCAAAAAGCCACAGACTTCCTTAGAAACATGATCTGCAATTTGTTAAAAACAATTCTAATGTAGATATTTTTTCCTCCTAGGTTTTACCAAGAGACAGTACATCTAACACTTAACTTGGATCATCTCTTGTTCATCAGCTTGAAAATCATAACAGCCCCCAAAACTGACATTTGATCTGAAAGAAAAAGCTGTGACAAATGGACAATATGTCTATTACTAACACACCAACAAGTAATGATGCTTGTCTGAGCATTGTTCACAGCTTGATGTGCCATCGACAAGGTGGAGAGAGTGAAACTTTTGCAAAACGCGCAATTGAAAGTTTAGTTAAAAAGCTAAAGGAGAAAAAAGATGAATTGGATTCTTTGATTACAGCTATAACCACAAATGGAGCTCATCCTAGCAAGTGTGTTACAATACAGAGAACGCTGGATGGGAGGCTTCAGGTTAGTACAAGTGAAAATCAGATATTTTCCTCCTAGTGAAGTTGGAGCAGAAGTGAGTGACACAGGATCCTAGAGTGTTCAGGAAGAGTAGCTCTTTTCTTGCAGCCCCCCTTGCCCCCATTTGTAGGTATGTTTTGTGGCTGGAGCTCTGGACTGCTGCAGTAGTTGATTTTATTTTTTTTTTTCCAAAAGGAGCAGAAGGCGTTGGATCAGCCATTCTAAACGAGTGTGTGTGTGGCAGTAAAAAGCAGGGTCACGTAACAAATTCGGCTGTTTATCCTGGTATTTTCACTACAAGCTTCTGTTAGCTCTGTGTTGGTCAGCAGTGTGAAGAAAGACCTAAGATCCCTTGCTAAGGTACTCCAAGGAGTCTGTGCTGAGGATTTATCTTAGCCTTATATTGTCAGTACTCAGTACCTGTATAGCTTGGGTTGCGATTTCCTTGTTCCAGGACAGATGTCATGTTTGCTGGCTAGCTTTCTGTATACCCTAGAAGCATATATATATATTATTTTTTTTTTTTCAGTATAATGGATTGGCATTGTTCTACTTGTAAATTCCTTATAGTATAGCTTAGTGCCTTGTTCCTCTTCTTCTGGGGCAAAGCTCCTTCATCATCCATGGTGGGGAAGGTGACCATACATACTACATTAAACACAAATTCTGCTTCTGCCATTTTGTATCCAGTAATTTTTCTTAAGAATCACAGTGTTGACTTAACTGTAGCAAAACCCTAATAGTTCTGTTGAGTACAGAATGTGGGTAAACTGTACACCACTTTTTTTTTTTTTTTTTTTCATATTTTGATGATGGAGAGAAGTTATGTTGTTGTTTGTCCTCTTCCAGCTTTGCTCCTCACTAAGTAAAGAGAAATGTCTTGCTACTTTCCCAATCAACTTTTGTGTCTAACTTTTTAGGTGGCTGGTCGCAAAGGATTCCCTCATGTGATTTACGCTCGTCTTTGGAGGTGGCCTGATCTTCATAAAAATGAACTCAAGCATGTTAAATATTGTCAGTATGCTTTTGACTTAAAATGTGACAGTGTCTGTGTAAATCCTTACCATTATGAGCGTGTAGTATCACCTGGCATTGGTAAGTAGACTTGATTTAAAATGGAACAGTGGGAATGAAATGTAGAATGTTTTCCTTTTGAGTGTATGAAATACAGGCCTAAATTAGAAACATTAACTTTCAGTGATCTAATTATAAATTACTCTCATATGCTCTTGTCCATCTTAATGGAATTATTCTTTTGCCTTTATTTCAGATTTGATAGAACAGTTTGTGGCTTTTGTTTAAGCCTTTCTGTTGGCTTTGCACACAGTTCTTGCAGTTAACGTGTATCCTAGGAATAACTTCGCATTGAGACTTGTGTTGTGATGGAGGGGGTATAATATGTAGTCTGTAGGACTGATTTCTAAAGGCTTATAAACTTAATGCTCAAAAACCACTGCAGATCTCAGTGTATATAACCCTCCACACCCTCTTTTCTTTTTCTTCTTTTTAAAGACCTCTCAGGACTGACACTACAGAGTTCTGGTAAGTTGGTTTTTTTACTATTAAATTTCTATGGGCACAGACTGTAAGCTTTTCAGTGTGTACACAGTTTATTCCTGTGTATCTCCTTGGGAGGGAGTATAGGCAGCAGATGGAAATGCATTTGTGTCTTTGGTTTTGGAAAACCAGCTGGGTAGCATATGAGAGGCAAGTACTGATAAATTCTCTAAATCGAGGCTTCATCTCAGCTTGTAGGTGTGTTTTGTTTTCATTGCCTGCAACTTACAAACCCCAACAAAAAAGCCAACCCAAACCAAAAACCTCACTGTTGAATGCTGCTAATTGAAAAAACCAAACTCAAACCAAACACCCAAATCCATGTGCACCTGTGTGATATACTAATTCATTGAATTAGGAATAATAGATGCTTGTGACTTAGTAAGTAGTTTAACAAGAAAACAATGGAAATTGTGTAGTTAATACGCATTTGAATGAGGCAGTCTAATTTTCTTGCTTTCTCTGGAACTTGAGAGAAATTGGACATTAAATGTCCAGTGGATATGATTCAGAAATCTGAGATTGTGCTGCTGGTAACTTCTTTATTTTCAAAACTCGTTTTTTTCCTTCCAGAAGAAATTTGTAGAGAAGGAAATTTGGGTAATCCAGCGTTTAGCACATTATTAGAAGTACTGAAGCAAAAATGACTTAAAAAACTCTAAACCTGACAAACTGTTAACTTCACAAGTTGTAACTTGTGCACTCATCTCTGCTAATTTGTGTTGCTACTTGTGTCTTTTGTAAAATGATCCTTTTGTACAGGATCAAAGCTTACTAGCCAGCAGTTAAATAGGTGTTTCCTTGTCGTGCTGCTGTTTTTGCAGCAGGAAACAGAAAATTACGGCCAGATTTTAATATTTTTAAGGCTACTTTGAAAATGAGCATGGGAGCTAATGTAGTGTGAGAGTTTTACTTGAATTTGCTCAATAGGATATATAGAAAGAAATTCTTCTAGTGGCGATGGTATCTTTGTGTGGATTGTCTTTGAATGTGAGTTTGATATTTCTTGTCAATTTGGATGGGAGTTGCTTCAGATTATTTCAGGGGTGCATGAAGGTGTTTGTGCTGTGTTAATGAATTACATTGTTCATAGGAGCTTTATGTGTGTTCTTAACGTGTACTAGGAATTGGTTTGTTAGCGTTGACATGGATTTAGATGTTTGACAAAAAGCACGTTTCTCCCTTTTATTAACCCTGTCCAACCACACGGTGATGGACTAGAAAACAAAATGCTATTGGAGTCTGCTACTGTGGGACTAAACTGCTTGTTTGATAGCAGTAAGCAGAATAAACAGTTTGCTTTTCCATCCAGTTACGCTTCAAAATTTCCTGCTGCTGACTTGGAAGTGTTTATTTGTAATTTAGAGGAGTGCTTTAGCAATGTTTATATAGGTTAAATCCTCCTCCCAGTAGTTTCAATAGCGTTGTTATTGCTTGAAAGTAGCAGTGCAATTGTAGTGAAATCCTGAAAATACTGTTTAACCGTTTGCTTCTTCACAGCTCCATCAAGCATGTTGGTGAAAGACGAATACGTTCATGACTACGAGGGGCAGCCATCATTGTCTTCTGCTGAAGGCCATTCAGTCCAAACCATCCAGCACCCACCAAGTAACAGGGCATCTACAGAGCCTTATAGCACCCCAGCCATGTTAGCTCCTACTGAGGCTAGCACTACCAGCACCACTAATTTTCCCAACATTCCTGTGGCTTCAACAAGTAAGATCTTTGAGATTATATGAAATCCTAAATTGTGAAAACAGGAAAGCTCAAAGATAACTACTCATTTTTGCCAAAGTAGATCTTGCAGTGGAACTGTGCTGCTGCGGTGCTATGCTGATAAAGTCTGTGGCAATATGATCTAGACAGTCTTGTAAGTGTTAACATACGGTTTTAACTCGGAGCAGAACTGGAGTAACTTTTCCAGTCTTTTTTCAGTGGGGCTTACACTACATGAGTGTCACAAGACTGTTGTGGATATGCCCAAGGTTCAGTGATCCAATGTTAAAACAGTTGACCACTGACAAAACATTGTGGCTATTACTGGAATAATTGCTGTAGGAATGAAGAATTTTATTTTATTAAAACAGCAAGCAGGACAACAAACAGATATACTCTAAGGTGGCAGTGTTGAGAGGTTTTCAGGCAACTCTTTAGTGTTCCACAGCTGACAAAATGAGTCTTCCAGTTTTAACTTGATCATTTTTATAATGGCCCACTGTACCACCAAAGGAGCAGCCTTAATTAATATTTTCATGAGTCTGTTGGAGTGCTGCGTTGAAGTTTTTCTTCTCTGTGTGTATCTGGTCCAAGTGGAAGAGTCTGGTTTACCAATATCAAACACAGCAAACCTCACACTTCAGCAGGACAGTAAAGCACTTAGGTACGCAGTATCCTGCAGCCCCAGCGTAGGGAAACCATGAAGTTTTGGAGGGGTTTCACATAGTCTTTGTCACTTTAATATCAAAAGACATGTGAATATAACGAACTTCGTGTTATCAAATTTGAATTATGGTGGTGTGGTGTTTTGATAATGTTCTTTATTTTTAGTTGACAACTTTTTTTGCTGAGACTAATGATGGTTTTGCCAAGCTGAGATACAATGTCTGTATTTGTCTCAAGCAGAGAAAAAAGGATAGGTGGTTTAATTGTTTTGCCTTTGCACAACAGTTTATAGTCAGTAACTTTTTCTCATCAGTGCTATAATTGTTGGAGCCAAGTAGACAGGAAAAAAAGCTCATTTTTAGGTTTTAATTCAAGTTCTCAACGTGTTAAATTCTGCTAGCCACACCAGTTTGAGAGTGCAAGTGTACTTGTGAAACTGCTGATCAGTTTAGTGTTAATGGCTGAGCTGAAGCCTTTTAAAATCAAATTCCGTTAACCTGTTCTGAAATATCTGTAGTTTTACTTTAAAGCTTAGACAATTCTTGAAATACTTACTTGGGAGGAAAAAAAATAAAATAATCCTAGTGACTTTCTCAGGAAGGAGTCCAGTGATGTATGCAGCTCTATTCCAAAAAACCAAGTACTGTTCAGTATGTTTTGGAGGAACATAAATTTAAGCGAGTGTCCTCCTTAGGAACAGTTGTTATGCTGAAAAAAAGCAACTTGTTGGACCTGCCGTTGGCCTGTTTGGATTCATACCAAATCTACTCCAGCTATGTTATTCAGTAAAACCTGTGACATCTCTTCTTCTTTCCTTTCAAATCAGAAAATGAGATGCAAACAGAACAAAGGTGTGGTTGATAAACAGAGTTCTCTGCATACTTCTACTCCTAAAATATTAAGGGTGTCAGAGTCAAAATTAGCTGATGCAGAGCATCTTGCTTCAAGTTTCCTAGGACACTCTGGTGGGTGGAAAAAAAGTACTGAAACCAGACTTGTAGGAACTGTGTATTGCAGTGCCCTTAGTTGGGTGTATTTTCCTACCCAGTAGTGCTGAGCTCTTCTTAATTCAAATTTTGGAACGTTCATGAATAGGTAGTGTGTTCTTTTACCAGGTCAACCTACCAGTATATTGACAGGTAGCCATAGTGATGGACTCTTACAGATTGCTTCAGGGCCTCAGCCAGGAACTCAGCAGAATGGGTTTACAGCTCAGCCAGCTACTTACCATCACAGTGAGTATATACATATGTGCACTCTTCTTAGTTTTCTAAAACCAGTTTCCAAATGTTCAGGAGAAATAGAGGATTAGAAGTGAGATGCGGAAAAACTCCCTTAAAAACCAACTGCTCCTTTCTTTTTCTAGACAGTACTACAACTTGGACTGGAAGTCGGACGGCAGCCTACACGCCTACCATACCTCACCACCAGAATGGCCATCTTCAGCATCATCCACCTATGCATCCTGGACATTACTGTAAGTAGTGCACACTTCCAAATCACTCAATTCGTTTTCAGTTTTGGTGAACGGTGAGGGCTCATTTGTGATTATTCTTTAACCCCAAATCCTTTTTTTTGTTGTTGTTTTTTGTTATAGAACTACCATTACTTGTTTAGTATATTCTGACAGGTAAATAAAAGAGCTTGATGGACTTTCCTCCCTTAAAGCAGCAGAGGTTGGAAATTTGGAAAGCTATAGTGATGCCATCTATATTATAGATGTCTTACTATACCTAACAAAACTAGCCTTTCCTTTCTGAACCTGTTTTTAAAGCTTTGCAATCTTAGAGTAAATATTTCCTTTGCAGAAAAGGAAGTTGATTTAGAATGTGTTGTTTAGATCGTTTTCTTTCAAAATGTGGAAGTTCCTGGCTGTTTTTATTTTCTAGAAATTTTGAAGTCATGTGTTAATGAGGTAAAAATCTCCCTTAAGCTTTGGAAGATGTGTGTCCAGGTACACCAGCCAGTTTAAAACAACTTTGTGACAGCTCGTGCAGTAAAGTACTTCTCAGTGAAGGGGTTTTGCCACAGCCTGGTTCATGAGTACATTTGGCACACAAACTTGAAAATCTTTTTCATCTGTGAAGTAGAACCACAACCTCTTAAGATGGGAAGGCAAAAAACAAAGGTGGTCAGATTTCTACTGTGTCTAGTATGTTATGTGCATTGTAAGAATATGATGCAAAAAAACCCCACCCAAACTAAAGTTTTTCTAAATTTTGCGGCAAAAATCTAGAATGTTTCTTTATTTCCTAATACAATAGTTAAGCAGATCACCTGTTTGCAACAGTTGTTATTAGTGGAGGGGAGAACATAATGTGAGTTAATGTTAGAATGACACTTCAGCTTGTATCTATCAAAAATTGTGGATTAGATATGGTTATTAAGTTTTGTTATTTTCTTGTTAGTATCCCACTTATCTTATTTGTTAGAAATACCAGAATGTAAAAAAAACTTCCAGTGGTGGTGTAGATACTCTATAAACGTTTCTCAGTGCATGTTTCTTTCCATAATTAATATTTGTAACTGGCTGGTGATACCGCATAGAGCTTTTCTTGGCTGCTGCCATTTCTCGCTTTGGAAAGTTGCATGTTTTGACACCTACCACCGTTGTGCCTTTTTTGACATCTTGTTGCGAAAGCTGCTGTTCCTTACAATGCTGTGTTTAAGTCTTTCCTTGTTCTCTGCTGCCTGTAAGGGACCTAGTTAGTTTATAAAAGCAGAGGGAATAAACTGACTGATAACAGGACTGTATTCAGTATTTTTTTTCTTTAGAAAATGAGTTCTCTAGGGCTTTTTTCCATCTTCAGGTAGTATTTCTTTTGGTCAAGTCCACAGCACGCTGGGCAACTTGTTCTGTGATCGATGAAACTAATGAAGTGTGGTTTCTAGCTGATATGTATGACTCGCCTCTGTGCAGTGCTTCTCTCCTTGTCCAACTTGGGGTACATGTGAAGCCTAAGTCCTAATTCTGTTACATCTCCATACTACATCTGGTTTCTGCTCTCTCCCAGAGCTGGGTCTGGCTTGGGCAGCATGTGGCCTTTGTTCCTGGGATACTAATGGAGCTCTTTGCTCTACTCAACTCAACTGAATTTTTAGGAAACCTCTTAAGAGCGTAGTTCTTCTGTGGGCATCTTTCTCCCCCGTCAGTTTTGGCCAGTTGATTCTGAAATTACTGGGATTTATAGCATCTGGCATCCTCACAAGTCTTTTTTTCATAGGAAAACAAGAAAGAAAACCTTATTTTTCCTCCTGTAAAACGAATTGCATGTTTTCTTTTAAAGGGCCAGTTCACAATGAACTCGCATTCCAGCCGCCTATATCAAATCATCCTGGTGAGTAAAATCTAACATATAACGTTAATATCATGGAAATGAATAAGTTTCTGTTGTCAGTTCTGATGGTTTTTTTCTTGGTATAAAGTACTCTGAAATTCATGAGATTTATGAATTCATGAATTATACGCATTCAAAATGGGACAAAAGGAGAGGAACCATTTTGTGATGTGGCCTTTTGGATTCAGACATCTCTTTTGGAATGGTGACACAGGCATCTAAATTATATTCAGTTTGCAGCTTAAGATTGCAATCCTCAAACCCACTCTGAGCTGGTGCCTACCTTGGAGGTGACTGAACTCTGAATGTCCTCGATTCTAAACTTTGTAGGTTGCCTGAAGTTGTACAAATTTTTGCCATCTTAGAAATGTCATGGAGCTTAGGTCACGCCAAAGCCCTCTTGGATCTGTAATCTGGAAGTCCATTGTGACAACCAGATACCCTGAAAGACAGTTATTGCCCTTCTTAGCATTTTTGGAGCTAAATTCGTCTTCGGAGCTTTGCGCAGAAGCTTGCTTTTCAGGAGTCTTCATTAATGGTAGCAGTTCATGGAACTAAGCGGGTCTGGTCTTGTGGTACAAGCTAGCTCCATTGCAGGTGTGAGGTGGTATTCTGATTTTAACAACAGCAAAGCTATTGCCTGCATAGGGAGAGCTGCATAGTTGAAGAACTAAAAGTTTTAACTTGTTTATTCATTGGCCAGTGACAGTACCAGAAATAAACGGTTGTTAATTGCTGGCTGAACTGAACTGTAGCTAAACTGTATTTTGTATTATTTGGTGTGTCTCTTTCACCCTGTTGATTCACCTATTGGTCTCACCCTATTCAGTTCTCACAGACATGAGTATTTATGTGAAGATAAAAAACTTAAAGCAATTCAGGCACAGGTTTATTCTTTTCTAATGAAAACAGAACAACGGTTTAAGACAAGTAGGTGTGCCGTTGGGTCCTGCTGTTTGTAATGATTGAGTACCACTTACGGCACTGGCAGAACTTTTTTTCCTGTTGGCTTATCAGGCTGTGGCATTTAGGTCCTGTCATGTTTGCTCTTCTGTTTCCCCTGTTTTGAGTACACTGTAGTCCTGATTTTCTTTGCCCTTCCCAACAAGCTGCTTCAGTGTCAGCTGTGTTACTGTTTTGTGGAAATTGGCCCTTGTAGTCAGCAAAGGTGCTGAGTCCCGAAATCCCCAGTGACTTAAGCTTGTGGCAACTTCAGGTTTTACTGTGTCTGAAGAGAGAGAAACTCTTCTTAAAAGCATGCACAACAAACCCTGCAGACGGCTGGGCAAGCCAGTTACTCCCAGGTAGCACACAAGCAGCAGACACACATGTACAAAATCACTTCGTGTGCTTTATCAGGTTTCCTTGCTTATTTGAAGTGTTTGGGCTTCAGCAGCATGCTCTAGGGAGTCAGGATTTCCCTTCCTCACATGGTAGCTTCTTCTAAGTACCATCTTTCCTTTGTAGCCTGTTTTTAAAATGGTATGAGTTAAAAGGCGCCTCTTTGCTATTATAACATGCCACTTTGTTCTTCTTCCTTGTTTTATCTACTTCCTTGTTTTATCCCATTACTGACTTTCTTGTGTGCAGACAAGATCAGTGTGTGATCTTTGATATTTTTCCCCCATTGCCCTGCTTTCCAAATCTGGTTTGCTTTGCAGGGAGGATAGAGAAAACTGCTTTCACCTGGGAGGTGGTTACTCTTGTATCCTAAGCCAGATCTGTTTCAGGGTTAGTTTATATCTGCCTAGCCATGAGTAGACATGTGTATGTACGCTAAAGGAGGGCAAAATCGAGCTATAAGGTGTGGGAATGCAGATAGCTTGCAAAATCTAACTGGAATTATAAACAGTTCAAAGACTTAAAAGATCTCAACTACAACAAATCCTTGTGATGATGTGTGCTCAAAGAAAAAATGACAAGCCCGTGTTTGTTGTAGCATGTGGAGTTTCTCTGTGCTAGCAGACATGTCCGTTTCTATCTGAACTTGCTTATGATCAATGGATTTGCAGCAGACTTAATTGATTGTCTGGAATGGGTTTTGGGGTGGGTGGGTGCGCCTTTCAGGCGGTTAATTGTATATATTCTTTAGCTCCAGAATATTGGTGTTCAATCGCATATTTTGAAATGGACGTGCAAGTTGGAGAAACATTTAAGGTCCCTTCAAGCTGTCCGATCGTTACGGTTGATGGATACGTGGATCCTTCTGGAGGAGACCGTTTTTGCCTGGGCCAGCTTTCCAACGTGCATAGAACAGAAGCCATTGAAAGAGCAAGGTATTCTGCAAATCCCCAGAGCCCCCAGCTCTCTGTGGTATTTGGTAATCATTTGGTTTTGCCTTCAGTGTGTGCCTCCCTTTTGAAATGACAAGTCTGGTATGTTTCTTTGAATTAAGTGTAGCAGAGTGTATCTTTCTAGGCCACAACTGTAATGCATTCAAAATGTGGACTGTGTGACAAAGACTTTCGGTGCTTTGCAGTAGTGCATTGCTTTTCTTGGCTTTCAAAGGCAGCACCTTCAAGGATAAAATTAGCAACTCGTGCCATTATGTATGCAAGCTGAATATTAGCTCTCCACACCAGAGAGTGATGTGAGAATAACTGCAATATATCGATTTGTCAGAGGAGCGAAGGAAGGTTGATAAAGAGCTAGTGGATTTTCATTCATTCTCGCCATCTGTGGGATAGGCTTTGATGTGGAAGCATAGAGAACCGAAGCAATCTTGCAATGCTTTTTTTCCCTCTTTGAAACAAAAGAGGAGGAAAATGATTCCACGTCTTCAAGAACGTTGCATTGTGGCGATCAAAATGCTAGATTGCTGTAATGAGATTCAAACGAACACACAATTCTGCATTAAAATGTGGTTTTGTGTATGTACTATTTCTGTACTAGATTTTCTATACTATGTTTCTATACTAGAATACTTGTGGGATTTTACACTTCTGAACAGAACTGAATGTGTTTGGCATCACAGCTCTATATTGTCAATGAGTACAGTAGCTGCTACTCAAAAATCATTGCTTCTGCGTTCTGTGTTTCTCACAGCTCTTTACGTGGTATTACAGATGGCTTTTTACTTTACAGATTTTGTGTGACTATGTACTGACTTACACCTAAGATAATAACTACAATTTCAGGTCCTTGTATGAGTGGAGCGTAAATTAAGACAGCACCGCTGACTGAGTGCTGGAAAATTGTTCATGGTTTATTTAGTAAAGGTCTCATTTACAGTATGTACACACAGGTGCATTGGAACTGTTTTTCTTTTTAAGGTTGCACATAGGTAAAGGGGTGCAGTTGGAGTGCAAAGGAGAAGGTGACGTGTGGGTGCGATGCCTCAGTGACCATGCAGTCTTCGTTCAGAGTTACTACCTGGACAGAGAAGCAGGGCGTGCACCAGGGGATGCTGTTCACAAGATTTACCCAAGTGCATATATAAAGGTTGGTTTGATGTTCCTAGATGAAAATTGTGGGGGAAATAGCATACATTTGGTTCTTGTAAAAGTGTTGTGTAAATGTTAGGGAAGCTATGAGGCACTGACTTAAATGTCACTTTCCTTTTGGTTTTCCTTATAAAAAAAAAAATATACTCCATTTGACAAGTCATTTAAGATGACTTTTTAAAATTACTCTAAACTTTTAAGTATCATCTAGATACTATGAAAGAAACTGATTTTGTATTTTGTCACAAACAGTCTTGATAGCAGTTCTTTCTACTTTTAGCCTTACAGTTTTAAATTAAGTGCTACTAAAATTTTTAGCATAGGTTATCTGTTTCTTTACTTTCTCTCCAAAATAAGAAAAATTGGGAAAGTGTGTATAAATGCAGTAGAAGTGTAAAGTGTGTGTTAGCGTTAACGAATGTGAGTGATCTAGAGGTTGCAGAAAGTTGCATGGAAACAAATTATTTTTGGGAGGTTCTTACTTGGACATGCCTCTGCCAGATTTGAAGCTTTATTTATGGCAAATCACACTTGTGAAAAATAATTATTGAATTAGAGATAAACTGCTTGAAATTTGCAGTGTTTTTTTTTATTTTGGGGTTTTTTAATCCTCAGTTTTGCAGACAAATCGTGTAATGAAGGTGAAAGAAACCCCACTGACTTCTGTGCCCGAGCTTTCTAGTATGAGAACAGAGTTTCTGTAGATATTACTGCCGAGCCTGATCACAAAGATAGAAAATGCTACCAACCTGAAACCTAGCTGCTGAAACTTTATCAATTATTGGTATTTCTTTTAAAGGGACTGACATATTTGAGTAACGCAGTGAAAAAGAATAAAGTCTGACAAAGTTAAGCAGGATTTGGTGGCTCCCATTTTTATTTATGTGCCTGTTTTTCTGGAGATCCTGGGATTTAACTAAGAAGCTGGGATTATATCAGCCTGTGGCATTCTTCAGACTGTGGTCCCGCAGTCAGTTCCACATAGAGTATGCTTTAACCTGCTCAGCTCAGCCGGGTTCTGGTATTGCTGGTGGTAGTAACATCATATGAGAAGGGTTTCTTCAGAAACAGCTTTAATGGACTGTTTCTGTTAGAAATTAAGCAAAACAGGGAAGGCTTGCTTTTATCCAAGTGCATGATGAGACCGCAGAAGTTGCTTTGGGCGAGCAGAGAGGTCCAGATTATTGGGGATGGGAGCTGAGGAATTCTTTCCCTCCTTGATTTTGGTAAGTCTACATAGTTCAGGTTGGTTTTGTTTTGTTGGGTTTTTTTAAGGTGTTTGATTTACGCCAGTGTCATCGTCAGATGCAACAGCAGGCTGCCACGGCGCAAGCTGCCGCTGCTGCTCAAGCTGCAGCAGTAGCAGGAAACATCCCTGGACCAGGATCAGTAGGTGGAATAGCCCCAGCCATTAGTAAGTACATTAACTATTGGTCTCCTCTTTTTTCCTTACCTGAAAACAAACAACACAGCTCTCCTCATAACCGCACCCATCCACCCATCGCCCCTGCAGTGGTGCAAGCTAACTTGGAACGAGGTAGTAAGACTGGGGTGAGATGGGGCGGGGGTGGCATCCAAGTAAGTCTGTATTCATTCGGTTTGTTACTGCTCCACACACCAGTTTTCACTCTGAGTTTTCACTCTGTAGCCTTCAGGGAACGCTGGATATGAAAGTGGGTACTTACTGTACTGCAAGAAGTGTTGCGGTACAACAGAAAACATGTTCTATACAAGGTCAGATAGCATAACCTTGTAAATAAATAATTTTTTTTTAAAAAAAATATTTAAATAAATATTCTTTACAAGCATAACCTTTTAAATAAATAAAAGAGAGTTTAAGCAGAGATACTTTTGGCTGCTTATCCCAAGCTTGAAAAATGATCTATGAGATCTAAGCTCATAGAAATGTTACTCAAAACAATAGGGTTTACTGGGCAACAAAGTCCTTGACTAGGTATAGAAGTTAGTATTACAGTTCTTGAGAAGAGGAAGAAGAGAGCGTGAGGGTGTGTTTCTCTTTCTCTCTTTTTTTTTTTTTTTTTTTTAATTATTATTCTGGGCTAGAGTTTTCTTAGTTACTAAATTCTGTATCCTTGAAATTGTACCCAAGTATTTCTAAAAGTGTAAGTACCTACATGTCTCAGACTGCTTTATGTGCCCTAGTGTTTTCTGGATTCCTTGTGTTGCCATGTGACTCTCCAGCTGTCCTGCAAATTGCTGAAGGCATTTTGAAGGATGTATTTAATTTTTTTCTTAATCATACTTGCAATCTGAAGTTTGCCAGCTGTATTCATCTTTTTTATTTTATTAGATGCAAGCAATGTAATTAGTTCATCCAGTTTCCTGCAGGTGGTCAGTCACAGTTCTTACACTAAAAATGCAGCATTTTTGCAAACCTCAGGGATAAGTATTTTTTGACTGTGTTTCTTAAATAAGGTTTGTGCGCATTGTTATCATATAAGACATTGGGTTTCACCATGTCTGCTTTATTATAAGGAGTTTTATATTTCAGAACACTTTCAAGATTGCAGAACGATGAGAAAAAATTTAATTGGAAGAAACGCAGAGTAATCGCTGCGTTCATTGTAGCAGAGATCTAGAAATGTGGATTGGCCTTTGCTGTGGTGAGAGGGGAAGCTGTACATGAAGAGAGAGCCGAGCAGACAGGAATGGCTAAACAAACCAGATGATAAAAGAAACGTGTCTGTGAACGCTTACGTGAAACCTCTCCTGTTTAGGTTTGTCTGCTGCTGCTGGAATCGGTGTAGATGACCTCCGCCGCTTATGCATACTCAGGATGAGTTTTGTAAAAGGTTGGGGACCTGATTACCCAAGACAGAGCATCAAAGAGACACCGTGCTGGATTGAAATTCACTTACACCGTGCCCTCCAGCTTCTAGATGAAGTACTTCATACCATGCCTATTGCAGACCCACAACCTTTAGACTGAGATCCCTCTGCTGCACTGCTGTGGGCCATTATATTGTGAGGATGGTGGATTGTAAAATACATTTCTGTTTATAACCTGAAGATATATTTTACTTTTGTTCTGCTTAATCTTCTAAAACCAGGTTTTAAAAATGTGTTTGCCGCCTTGCTCTTAGCAGAAAGAAACTGAACATGCAGAATTTGGATTTCAGTTATTTTCAGAACTTAACTGTCATAATACAGGGCTTAAAGTGGAAGGTAAACGCCTTATAGAGACTTTACAGTATTGGGTTTGTTCCCTTTGAAACTTTCCTTCTCTATTGTGGCATCTTGGTGATAAGCCTCACAGGAGCCTTTTGTATGCAGAATATATATTATATATATATTTATATCTGAAAATTCCTTCTAATAGTTAAAAACATTTACCTTATAGCAACTTTAAAATTCCAGCTGATTTGTGATGTTCTTTTTAGGGAACAATAGTTAACAGAAGACTTCTTTATTTTGTTGACTATCTTGTTATGATTTTTCCAGATTAAAACCTAGAAGCTGCCAAAAAGTGAGGGACGAGACGTACGTTGTTGGCATTGATTAAAAATAGCAAGGAAAAGAAATGTGGCTTTTCCTTCACTAGTTTTTAAAAAAAAAAGATATCTTAGATTTTTATTTATATAGATGCGTGAGTTTTAAAACACTAAAGGAAATGGATACTTTCAGTGCTGGCACTCGGTTTAAGTATAACATGAAATACCCAGTCTGCAAAGTTGCCACTGAAAATGCATAATGAGTACCTAATGGCAGGAACATATTTTCATAACTACTACTGACTTCTATGATTTTACTCAAGTAAAACTTGGCAGGTATTTTAAAAAACTTGCATGACTCTTTTTACTTGCATATACCATTAAATCGTGTATAATATTACATCGATATTTAGGATCCAGTTTTTGTATCTGTTCACCATTTCCACTCAGGGCAAGATGGCAAACTTGTTTTTATACCTCTTGGTTATTTTAAGCCCTATGCCATCAATGACCGTATCAATTGGCAATGACTTTGTATAGAGAATTTATAGTAGAAAACAAAATGCAGATGTATTGACTGTATGACAGATACAATATGTATGCTTTCTCTCTAGTTAGTAGTATAAATAAAACTATGAAAACCCTGATTTTTATAAATTTAGTTTGCTTCTATTATGTAATTCTGCACCTTGAACTCATTGATCTTGTCTTGATGGATTATTTCACTTTGCAAGACCAGCAGCAGCCAATAGTGGTAGGAATTTTTGTTGGTTTGAATTGCCAGGAAGCAACTCTCATTTTTCTTGCTCCCCGCTTCTCACTAAAAGCATGTCCTAAGGATATCTGTTTCGGCTGTTTGCTGGGGTATGAAGAGGGAGCAGGAATTCCTGCTTTTTTCGGCCTGTGTGTAGGGAGTCGGAGCTTAGTGAAACAGGCTTAGAAGTACGTAGACACCAGCTTCGGTCCTTCGCTGCCAGTTTGGTCTGCCCGCCGTGCTGTACTGAGCCGACCTGGCAGTGCAGCTGTAGTGGTTAACCTAAGTAGAAATCTTGGAAGAGATTATTCGGAGGCTTTTTGCCAAGCTTCTTGCATAGTTTCAGGAATCTGTAGAGGGCTGTGAACACAGTGTTTAGGTATTGCTTCCCCCATCTGCTGAAATCCTTACTGAAGATGTCAGTGGTCATTGTTTCTGTCTTAGGCGTGGAAGCACAGAAGACTGCATGAGTTTCCTCCGTGTTTTCATTAACAGTTGTTGCCTTCTTCAGACTAACTCCTAATGAGATGAGTCGTCTTTTTCCCCCTCTTATGTGGTGACTCCTTGATACTTGGAAAAATCACATTTCTTTTTCTCAAGGCCTTTAGTTTAAAACTTTTTTTGTTTTCTTTTCACTCCTAATGATCTAGTTTGTCTGAAAAGCAAGCTTCAGGTTCTTGAGGAACACTTTCAGTAGAGGATTCTGACTACGTCCTCAGAGAAGCTTATTAACCAGCAGCTCAGTTATGCTTCATCCATAACAGAAAGCTTGACTGGGGGGAAGAAATGAAAAGCCTGACTACATGTTCTTCTTGCCAACCCCCTTTTGAATTGTCTGCCCTGCTCTTACTGCTCGTTTCAAGGTGCCTCGGCCTTGGGAGGCGTCTGGCCTTCCGACGGACAAACTGCTTATAACAGACTGTTCTTTTGATTAGGAGTCCCTGAGCTTACTCCCTGTTTAGCTTTGCGGGTTTGCAAGATGCTTATCTTGGTGGGTGTCTGATCTGTGTGTGGCCACTTCACAGAAAACCCTCTGTACCAGTTTCTTATTTTTGAATTGTGCCGAACTCTGATAACAGTAACAGATTGCTTCTGCCTGTTGGTGTTCCTGCCCGGATTGCAGCCTGAAAGAATTCAGCTATTAAGACTGGGGTGGTTTTGGCAGATGTTTTGCAAGTCTCCCGAAGTCTCTACCTACAGTGAATGGTACCTATAATGTGGTATTTAGATGGCTAAAAACATGCTGAATGGAACAACAAAAGAACATCGGTTGAGTTTATCAGAACCAAGAAGGCGCAGGCTCCACATCAGGAGTAATCTGAATATTGTGTGGGGCAGTAAAAATGCTGAAATGGCGCTCGTCTTATCCACTAGACGGTTACTGATAAGATGCAGTCATAACTGTTAAAGGGCAAAATGAGAGACTCGTTCTTAGTTTTTAATATGCCTTTAACTTAATTTTTGTACTTTTATTTCTTGTGACAGGGCATAAAAGGCAGCACATAATGGATTGGAAACCCTTCAGCAGCAGCACATTGAATCTTTGACAGTCTTGCATTTATGTCTTTTTCTGAGATTCAAAAAAGAGCTACAGCTGCTTGACAGCCGTGACGATCCCCATACGCGCTGTAGGCAGGGATGTCAAGAATGCCAGAATCGCGCCTCCTCTTCAGCTCCAAATGTCTCAGAGTCGGTGAATTCAACAAGTATTTTTTTCAGCTAGCAAACTCTAGCTTGTGCTCCTGTTCCCGGGTCTGTTCTGCTTCGTTCTTTCGCTGGAGTAATTACCCTTGTGTTTCTCACCCTCGGTTACACGTGTGCTCCTCAAAAAAAGCATTGGAGCTGGAGTGCCTTGTAATTTCACTTCATGTTCTGGAGAGTTGGGTTTAGCACCACAGGGTTTAGATGGCTTTAGCCGTGTTATTGTTAGTTTTGAAAGCAAGGGCATTTGAAGTTGACGGGATAAGAGATGTAGGAGAGGAAACCTTTTCGCTGGCATGGTTTCAAAAATATTTAAAAGAATTCTAATGGGAAACCCTTAGAAGGAGCCGTAAGCGCTACGCAGTGCTGGTTAGAAATGGTTGTTCTGAGATGTGGCTTTACTGGGCTTGATGAGAGCGATGTGCTCAGGGACCCAGACCCCCTGGCTGTGACATCAATAACTTCATTAACGGCTCTAGCATACTGAAGACCTGGGAAATACTCTGGCTGCTTTACAGAGAGGGACCTAAAGGAGGTGACGGTCTCCCCCAGTCACAAAAGAGGTCTGTAGCAGCAGTAGTCATTGAACCTGTGTCCAACTCCTGTGCCTTAACTTTGAGACCATCTTACTTCTTGTGACACTTCTAAAGACGACAGCGTCCTCTCTGCGTAGCTCAGGAACGACTGCCTCAATTCTTTTACTAGGATCCATTAAAAAAATTCCTGTGCCAGTGTATCTGGGGGGGCTTCTGCCTCTGAACTCTTTGAATGTTGTTTACGTCTTGCTGGTAGTCTTTATTGAGACACCTTTAATCTCTTCTTTGAAGAGTAAGCGCTTTAGAAAGGACTGTCTCCTCAATTTGCATTTTTACTCTGCTACACGGGGTGACTGGGATTGCTGGTCACTTCTTTAATGCAACCAGTTAAAGACAGCCAGATGGGTCTTCCTCTAAGTGGGATTCAGACTTCATTTAGGAAATCCTCTTTCCTCCCCCCCTGCCTTCTCCTGTCACGCCCCATGCTACTTAGCATCTGCTCTATAAAATTACAAGATGCTTGGTTGTCAGGTGTTCTTAAGGACACAATTTTTGAGCGGTTACTTCCTTTCCGTTTTTTAAGTTAAGGCTTAAACATTGAAGGTCATGGTCTTGCCTGGTCCTGCTGATGAGTGTTTCCATGACTGGTGACAGGTTTTTGAGGATCACGGTGCTGTTCTTGTGACTGAGATTTGCAGCTTGCCCGTCGTAGGCATGTGCATTATTCACAAGCACTAAGCTGGTTGCATCTACTCCTGATGCGCCTAGTCGCACTTCGGTCCCGGGCAGGGAGATGAGCCAACGGAAAGCACTTCCCCACCGGTCACGTAGGAGCTGGATGCTGTACGTATCCTTGCGTTGTGTCATCTGCCTGCAAAGCCAAAGATCATGTGTTTCTGAAAACGATCTGGGAGGTGCAGCCAGGTCAAGTTGAATCTGCTGCGTATGGTGCTGCCGAGGTCCTCAAGAAGTGACTTGACTTTCCAGCACTGCGGAAGTTTCACTTGGTGAGACCTGGCGGAAAGCAGAACTACCGCCGACAAAATCTCGAGAAGTTTTTGTGCTGTTGGCTGCTGTTGTGCCTTCTGAGCGCTGTGCCGCTCCTAAATTTACAGGACTTAATTCTTTCAAGCTCACCAAAATCACCTAATGCTTTCTTGCTCCAGTACCTTTTTCTGTGTCTTTTTGGTGCAGTTTGGTAGCACTACAAAGTTGTGATTCAGCTGGATTGAGAGCTGCGAATTACCCGTAACCCAAAACTTGCTGCGAGAGGGTTTTTTGAGCATGAAAGCCTAGTTAAGTGTTTCTTCTTTTAGCCATTGCCTTTTGATAAGTGGTCAACAGAATTCCCAGTAGTTCCTTTGTAGCTTATTGTATGTTTTTCATTAGACCTAGTTTGTGGATAATATACTGTAGTTAACTTTCCTGAAATTCTGTAACAGAGTATGTTTTTGATTAAAAAAGGTAAAGATCTGAGTCTTTGGCTTCTTTATTTTGTGCAGCGGACAGCTTTGACCCTGTTTCTGGCTGGCTGGCAGCACTGCTAGCTGTGGTCTCGGATGGTGTGGGGGCTGGGAGAGCTCCTTGGGGCAAGGCTGCAGGTTCACAGCATCCTCTTCTCACGGTGCCGTGTGTCAGCCGCTTGGGTGCCACCAAAGTGACCCCAAAGCCAAGTGCAGCGTCCGGTGTGGTAGCCTCTCCGGAGCACGTGAGGGCAGGCAGGTGCCAGGCTGTCTGAAGCTGGTGGGACATGGCAGTTTTGTGGGTGTTTGTATTAATGGAAATTATATTTTTTAATCCGCCAGCTGAGCTCTGTGTGTTGCAGCCTCGGAGCAAGGACCAGGGACTGGAGCTGCTACCAGGTCTCGGCAGCCGTGCGTGGCGATGGAGCGATGCTGTGCAGGCCGGGGAGGATGCGGCTGAGCCCGAGCAGCGCATGCCGGTGGCAAAATCCCTCTTTCAGCCTCAGCCGTAGCCTTGCTCCGGCCGGCGCCGTTCCCAGACCCCACTAATGCCCTGCTGGTCCCGCTCCTCAGCTGTGGCCCCGCAAAGCTGGCGGTGGCGGGGGGTTGTATGTGCTGTTAACGTCAGCAGTGCTTGCTCGAGCTGTGACCCTCCCTCAATAGCTCGTATGTTAACGATATTCACGCTCAGCTGCTGCTGGCAGTTGGAGGGAGCAGATGGCCGGGGTGGCTGCGAGGCCCTTGCGCCATCCCGGGGGGGTGACACCCCTTGAGCTGCAGCGCAGGCGCCCGGCTTCACGTTTACTTGGCTCCTGGAGCCCAACCTGCCCCGGGATGGAGGGTGGCGGGGGCAGGACTGTGCCAGCCTGGCACAGCGAGCTGCGGCAACGTGAAATCCTGCAAAACCTAAACGGTTTGGGTTTGAGGTGTTTTTTTAATACCTGCAGCAGAACCAGAGCCGTGGGCATGTGGCTCCCGTGGAGGAGGGGTTGTGTGTGTCTGTGTCCTCGAAAGCCTTTAAGGGACACGGGGCTGGGGATCCCCGGGCATGGGAAGGCTGGGGACAGGCACCACCAGAGTCATCTGGAGCCGGTCATGGAATGGTTTAGGTGGGAAAAGACCTTTAAGATCATAGAGTCCCTCCCTTAACCCAGCACTGCCAAGTTCCACCCCCCCCAAATCACGCCGTGCCACGCAGCGTGTGGGCTTTCCTACAGCCCCTTGGTGCAGCTCCTTTGCCCCCAAACCCATCTGTTTTCTTTGCAACAACCTGCACCCCCCAGCTCCTTCCATTCCTTTTTCATTTATTTACTTAAAATTTTACCCAAGCAGCTGCTGGAAATGCAATGTGACTTTGGAAAGAAAAAAAACCCAACAAACTAAGGCTAAAGGTATTTTTTGGGGAAAAAAAACCCTCACAAACCAAACCCACTTTTTTTTTTTGGTTATGCCAGTTACACTTCTTTCAGGAGTGGAGCCCTGCGGCACCAGCGTGGGATCCCTCCAGCGTCAGCCCTGGCTGCTGTACCAGAGCCGGGCTCAGCCACGGCAGGAGGTGGGTGCTCAGCACCTCAGCGCCAGCTGCCTGCACCTTACCTGCACAAACCAGCCTGCCACATCCCACCCCCCCAGCGCCCGCGGGTTGTCCTGGCAGCTCCAGTGAGCTGGAGCAGAAACGCTGCAGGATGGGGCTGAGGAGGTGCCCGTGGGCAGGAGCTCACTCACCCGCTGGCGAGTTTTGCCTCAAACTCTCCATTCCAACCCCCAAAATCAGCTCAGCTCCTGAGTCTTGATGTGTTGGTGGGCTCATCCCAAGGGAAGCATCACCCTTCTACCTCTGCCAGAGCTACAGGCAACGTAAGCATCCTCATGAGACATGGAAAACGGCATTTTTGGCCCAAGGAGGGAGAGGATTTCTGAGCACAGCTCCCTGCCGCGGTGCACCAGGCCGACTGCTCACAGAACTGAAAGAACAGCACCAAGTACAAAAGGATTTACTTTGTCTTGGGTTTTGGTTTGGTTTTTTTGTGTGTTTTTTTTTTTTTTTTTTTTTTTTTAAAGCAAACAACTTAGAGCAGTTTGTTGCCAGCTCCTGCGCTGTACCTACTGTCCCCAGCAGCAGGTTTGAACCCCATGGGTAGCTGAGCAGGAACAGCCGAACCTTGGCTGATTTTCAGGACCCAACAGGAGATGCTGAGCACAGGGACGTGCCGTTCCAAGCACAGTTTGCACTGCTTCCCACCCCGAGGTTCGTACCGCTGCTCGCCAGCAGTATCTGCAACGGGGAGCAGAAAACAACCCCGAGTTCCCTCCCCAGGAGCCAGGAGAGGTTTCCCTTCCCTGTTACCCCCAACAAGGAACCAGATGTTTCCCAGGACAGGGACTGGGCTTTCAGACCAGACAGCTGCTGCTGCAGGGGGGCAGGGCTGGGAGTCATCCTGCCAGATGAAGGTCCTGAGGGGCTTTTGGCTGATGCCAAACCAGCCTTGCCAGAGCCCCCCCTGCCTGGGGAGAGCTGCTGCAGGAGCGCCACCCCCCCCGCCCCCCCCCCCCCCCCCCCCCCCCCCCCCCGGCATCACACGGCCCAGCTGGGAAAGCAGCTCTGTTCTTCAGCGGCTGAAAGAAAAAAGAAAAAAAAAAGAAAAAGAAAAGAAAAGCAGCAAGCTTAATGCTTCCTTAAAACCTCACCTTGGAATGAAAAAAATAAAATAATTTAGCTATTCTAACGAACCTGTCTGGCAGTGGGGCAGACCGGCTCATGCAGATGTATGCCTGGTGGCGAGTGCTTTCCTTTCCATGAACAAGAGTTAAAATTCCAGGCGGGTTAGTCACCCATCACAAGTGCTCCTGAGCATGGAAAAATAAATTCAATTCACGACAGCAAATTGAGGAGAAGTGGAGTTTTTTAAGACCATGCCTGTCTTATGCAACTCTGAAGCAACCACAGCGCTACTTGCTCTGCTAAATAAAACGTGTTGGAGGGGATGGGATTTAAGATGGTTTATGCACATCTAGAAATAACGAGGTTCTATCTCCCTGCTGCCTGAGGTTTTCTGTCCAGGACCTCTTGCTACACTACTAAAACTGCCCCAAGACCCAAGTGAAGTGAATTTAAATACTCTTTGATCTCTTCCCAAGACTTACTATTAAAAAGGCACTTAAAAAGAAATATTCTGTCTTCCTGAGGAAAGTGAACAGAAAGTTTAGATTTGAGGACACAGGCTCCAGGGCGGTGGCTTTGAGGACCACAAGCAGATACACAGGCTCCACCACCTCCAGGTACCACAGGGATGTACCCCAGAACAGCTGATGATGAAGGAGATGTGAAACAACCCCCACGCAAGAATGGCCCTCGGGCATCTAAAATCCTTGGTCGAGCGGGAGAAATTCATAGACTAGTATCATAGAATGATGTAGGTGGGAAAAGACCTTTCAGATCAAGTCCAACCGTTAACGCAGCGCTGCCAAGGCCACCGCTAACCCCTGGCCCTGTGCTGCCAGGAAGAAGCAGGGATTATTCCCCACCTCCCTAGCCCGCAAAGAATAATCAGAAGCAGGTTCTGGTAATAAACCTAGCAGCACCCCAACATATCCACCCCACCGAGCCCCAGCAAGGCTCCCCTTCCGCACCCCCAGGCTGCAGGGAACAGCCTCGGGCAGCATTGCGAGCAGGATTTATAACACACACCTCTGAAGCCAAACAGCCTTCAAACGCCTTTTCCTATTGACTGCTGTCACTCACCTCCATCCCAGGGAAGTCCATCCATGGTCCAGGTGCTCTGCTTTGCTGCAAACCTTCCCGGAGGGGAAGGACTCCCTCCCACAGGCCCCCACTGGTGAGAAATCAAAGAACCGTTTTGGCTGGAAAAGCCCTTTAAGGTCACTGAGTTAACCCAGCACTGCCCGGGATGCTTCAACAGGGAGCAGGGATAAATCTGGATGGACATCGCTCAAGTACCCAAACACACCACAGCGACAGCCAGCACAACACCCAGACCAAGGAGCCTGCAGCTGGGCTCCTTCCAACTGCAAAACCAGAGTCAAAGGAGGAGGAGAGGCAAGAGAAGGCAGCTCACGGCAAGGAGGGGATGCGAGGACTTTCAAAGGAAACATGAAAGTGCTCTGCATCAGGCACGGGGCGCAAACCACCATCAGCCTGGGAGGAAAACCAACAGGAGACCCGCACAACTTGACACCAGGAGGTACTTTCGCAACACCCCGTTGGAGCAGGTCCAGGGGAAGCCACAGGGATGGTCAGGGGCTGGGGCATCTCTGCTGGGAGAGCTGGGGTTGTCCAGCCCGCAGAGGAGAAGGCTCCGGGGAGACCTTACTGCAGCCTTCCAGCACTGAGAGGGGGCTTAGGAGAAAGATGGGGACAGAGTTTTTAGCAGGGCCTGTCGCGACAGGACAAGGGGGATGGTTTGAGACTCAAAGAGGGGAGATTCAGACTAGATGGAGGGAAGAAATGTTTTACGCTGAGGGTGGTGAGACACTGGCACAGGCGGCCCAGAGAGGTGCCCGATGGCCCATCCCTGGGAACATCCAAGGCCAGGCTGGACGGGCTCTGAGCAACCTGATCCAGCTGAAGGTGTCCCTGCCCATGGCAGGGGGCTGCGCTGCAGGGACTTTGAAGGTCCCTTCCCACCCAAACCATCCCATGATTGCTGCTGCTGGCTGATGCTCACCAATACCAGCATGCAGAGTTTACCTCGCTGCTGCGCTGAAAGCCCCCTGAAATGCAAGCTCCTGAGTGTTACAGCTGGAAGACCACGAGCTGCTTGTCAAAGGCAGCATGTAAAGTCAGGAATTAGTGGAAAACAAGATTCTTTGCACATGAAGTCACCCAGCCACACCAAAGCCAGGTCCATGGTGTATTAAGCACTGGGAAACCTCCGGGGGGGGGGGGGGGGCATCAGCTAGCCACAGCCCCCGTGGGCTGCTCCAAGTGACAACTAT
This sequence comes from Falco naumanni, assembly GCF_017639655.2. Taxonomy (NCBI): domain Eukaryota; kingdom Metazoa; phylum Chordata; class Aves; order Falconiformes; family Falconidae; genus Falco; species Falco naumanni. Next base: position 83,984,534 of record NC_054080.1, read on the forward strand.
GAAGACAGCAGAACATTCAAGTTAATGGAAACAAGTCTTTATTAAGTAACTTTTAATATCAGAAAAATAAAACTCTTGTAATTCTCTTTACAGCAAATATATAATATCAGTGCTTTGGCCATCATAAGTTAAAGGCCCTTTATCATAAAATATATGGTTTTTAAACTTTACTCAAATTGAATTTATAATCCCTATGACCTCCCTACATATACATAACAAAAAGTGTAGTAAAATTAGCAAATACTAAACTATATTGGTAGTTTATCATTCTTAGTTTGTGGTTTATAGAAATTGTACACGCACCTAATGTCTGTTGGTTCCTTGGCTTATTAGTTGCAGTGTACGATGCAATAAAATACAAAATACATGCTTGGTGAACATTTGTTCATATCTACGAGACTGCAGCTAGAGATTAGGTTTCAATACTGACATGTAACTATTCTACAAGCAATTACAGCATTAAAGTTATGCAGTACATAATATGCCATCAAGGCAACTCTTATACTGAAAATCATAAAATAAAAACCGTTATTTGTAAACTTTTATACGAAATGTAACTCTTCAAGTGGAAATAAAAAATAAAATTTTCTGTATATTTACTAGTTCAATACACGTATAATTTCTTTTTTGTTATACTGAGAAAAAAAGCTTTGTCTCGTTTTGGGAAAATAATGCTTAAAAAAAAATAGAAAAATCCACCAGAACTCCACTTTGTGTCTTTTTTTTTTTGTTGTTGTTTTAATATATGCCAGCACAGATTTGGGAATGCACTGAGGATGAAAAAGCTAGGAACATCCACAGGTTGAAATGTAAGAAGCACGTTCAGAAGACTTTTTTTTTTTCCCCCTCCTTGTGATTGGAAAGAGAGTTTTGAAATGAAGTAAACTGATTGCAGAGCCCCTGTCACAGCTGCTGTCATGAATAATACAAGGGCACATACGCAACTCCCCCTTTTTCCTTTTCCTTACTAAAAATAAAGTATCTATTTATATATATGTGCAAGACAAATACAGATTGAACATAAAAATGCTTCACATTTTGAACTATATACTCTTTACAAATGTAATTTAAGAACAGCTTGATCAGACTAATGAACGGAATGTCAGCATCCTCAATGTAAGTCGAAGTATGTGCATCCCAAAGCCCTTACTGAAATGGGATGAAGCCAGACAGACTTTTCCACATTACACAAAGAAAAGCAGTGGGTAGGAATTCACAAACCAAGACGCTCCTGATCCTCTGAACATACTGCCCTTAACTTATTGGACAAAATGGAGGTGCATCAGGCCGCTTCTCTCGTCCCACCTCACCTCATTATCTAAACCTGCCAATAACATAATCCATTTCAATAAATCAAACTATACTTTAAGAAAAAAAAGCATTTGCAATGCTGAAGAATTAGGCATAAGTTGTTGCACGAAGCAAAAAGAAAAAAAAATATTTCCCCAAACCTGTTTTTCAAAACTGGCAGTGTAAAGAAGGCAGCATTGGAAGTGTTGTTTGATATATTGGTAATGCCACAAACTCTCCACAGCAGACGAGTACTTCTGCATTCAGGCGACAAGGTTCATTGCTGCCAGCACACAGAAGTCAAACGCTTAACAGAGATCCTTTAGAAAGCCTGTAAAATTTGTTTTTTCAGTTGTGTAATTGATGAAAACTTCCCCTCCCTGTGCCAGACAATCACACCAGATGTATCTCTGCTAAACATGCCATCTGCTTACACTGAACCGGACAGAGACCACCTAGGTTTAGTGTTACCGTAGCAGCCTTTTGAGAAAGTAGAAATTTATTAACAACTTCAGCCTAATCCCAAGAAAGCCCAACAGTCGGAATTCATTAGGAAGTTTACTAGAGGGTACCATTATACCCATGCCTTTAAGAGTTTTTAAGAAGTCCACATACAATAATATCTATATATTTAAGAGTGAATTTGGATTGCCTGAGTAACAGCTGTCTGGCAAACGGGACACGATGGCGTTTCCTTTTCACAGATTTTGTTGGCACACTCCATGCAGAAGAGATTGTGGCCGCAGGGGACCAGGGCCGCAATGACTTCGCTCTCGAAGCAGATCACGCAGTCGTGCTTCCGTCTCGACTCGGGGGGCGAGCTGGATGTGGAGCCCCCGTTGGAAGAGGAATAGCTGTTGGTACCATTGGAAAAAGCGGGGATGTATATGGGAAGGCCGGCTTGGTGGCCAGTGCTAGGCGGGTCGCTCCTCACTCTCCTAGCCAGCGGGTGATCGAGACTTTCTGGAAACGTGGGTGACAGGCGAGGCGTAGATGGCTGGCTCCCTCGGTGCTGAGGCTTGGCGCTACTAGCAGGGTCGCTACTGAAGCCAGAGAGAGGGTTTACAGGTTCAAAAGGAGTCCAAATGGTTTGGGAAGGCGTCGGTAAGGAGTCATATGCGGGAGAGTCGACCGCAAGGTCTTCCGTGCCCACCGAAGGCAGTGCTTCTCCAAACCAGAAGTTGCCTGTGCTGAATGGACTTGTGGGGCTGAAGTCAGCCAATCTATTGCTTCCAAAATAGGAATCTGTGGAGCCACTTCCCAAGGAGCTGGAGCTGTCATTTCTATAATTAGAAATCATTCTGGTACGGCTAGGAGGGACAAGATTAGAAGCAAGCCATGCAGACCCGAGAGTGCCACCTTCGAAGCTCACGTCAGTACCGTTGTAATGGAAATCGTTCTCTTCGTTCAGCTCTATGTAGTTCCCAGTACGCATGGCTATATGCATCTCTATCTCCTCACGCGCGCGGTCGACGTTTTCGGGCATTCCTGTGACTTCAAAGACTGGCTCCTTGTCTCTGCTGGGAGTGACTATGTAGGTATGGGTCTGCTGCTGAATTCTTTTGATTGTAGCTCCTTTCGGTCCAACCACTAGCCCAACTACACGGTAAGGCACCCTGACTTGGACTGTCGTCTGACCTGGCAGGTTGGGGGTACATGGCAAACCTCCCAGGGCAGGGCCGTTCTTGTTGCGCGACGCTCTGATCATGGAGAAGTGTTCGGCAGCTGACAGAATTTCCCTTTTGGCCGTGGCTACGTCCTCTTTTCGTCCAGTAACAACAAAGATGGGCTCTTCTCCACGAACGGGGGTCTTAATGTAAGTATTTGTCTTGGCCCGTAGTGCTTTTATTTTGCAACCTGTTTAAAGGAAATACATGCAAGTTTAGCAAGACATCTAAGTTTAGAAAGCCACAAGAAAGCAGTCTATTTTAAGCTGTTTGAGAGCTTCAAGAAACCGTAGGGTGAAACCAGAAGCAGCTGTTTTTATCTCTGCAAGCCACATTACAGAAAGTGGTAACAACTTCTACCTATTATTTCCAAACAGACCTCTTGACACTTGGGAGCCACAAACTGTTTTAGCAACATTTCTTGGGCTGCTTTAGCCTATAATTTCCTCAATTACTATTAGATGGTGAATAAACGTGGATGGCTTTTTCTCTCCAAGAGCCACGCTTGTGATTATCCCATAAACATTGGTGGGTTTAAATTTTTTCCATCAATGGGGTATCCTTCAGTTATTTTTAAGATCCTGCAAAAAGGAGTCAAGGCTCACTCATTTGCGCACGTAACTCTACTGGTATGCTAGCCTTTCACTGACAAGCGTGACCTAAAACCAAATCAAACATTTACAAGCGAGAGAAGGGTATCTCAACCTCTGTAGGATATAGATAAAATTATTGATTTACTGAGAACTCTTTCTTCATTTGCTTCCTGTTAGCAATAAATGTTATTTAAACCTTACTCTTCCCTGTGGGATGAAGGAGCTACTCCTTGAACTGTCAAGTAGGAGTTCAAGCGGTTTGTTGCATGCAAATAAGGCTTGCTATGTGATGTTATGTGCCTACATGGAATTTCTCTCGTTACCTGGGTAAACACAGTCTGAAAGAGAAGCACAAACTTAGCGGAACATTTGTCTCTGGTTTTTGGAGACTGAATTATAAAGTTTGCCAGGACACGGCGGTGGCAGGCTCTTTTCTTAGATGCTTACGGTGTTTTGGCGTGGTGCATACAGAAACACCTTCTACCCATCACAGGACCAGAACAGCAGGTAGCGCAAAATTAAGACACGCAAGCAGGTCCGTGACCTGCAAGAGAGCCTACTGGACTCAGTCTTAACTGAATTTCACCCATATTAAAACCAATTCAAAAGCACATCACCCTAAATGTCATTTTATAGCAAACCTCATCTTGAAATAACTGTAAGCAACATTTGCAGATCAAGTGCTTTTAAGCATCATTTCACTTGCAGAGTGAAATTTGTTCCCATTTTTCTCATTTACTTGAAGTACCTCATGTCTGGGTCCACAAAATAGTCTCTCAAAATAGCGTTGTGTCAGTCCCTCACACCCAAGTACCACTAGCAATAATTTTACAGTTCAAAGGCCAAAGATGCACTTTGGTCAGGACTATCTAGTAACAGAAAAAAAAAGCAAATACACAGATGCAAGCTGGAATAGAGGGAAGGAAGGGCTGCTTGTTGCAGGGCCCCTGCACACAGCAAGGAAAAAAGCTGAACACAACAGCCCTTTGTTTCCAGGACACAGCTGGAGAGGAAGTTCATTATCTTCAACAGCTCGTCAGGAGGGCTCTCAGAGGCCGTACCTCCACCAGAAAGCGCACGGAGGACCACGGGAGGGCTCCCGCAAGGCCAGGAGCGAGGCACAGGCAGATCTGCACAAAGAGGGGGACGCAGACCCAGGAGCCCCACAGGTAGTTTGGCAAGAGCAGCAAGTATCTGCAGGGGAGAACAAACCCATGAGCCACAACCTCCCAGGACAGCCCGCTGAGAAGGGCATTAGTGCTCTAGCAGATAAAAGAGGGGAAAAAACACAGACGTGAAGTAGCAAAGCAGAGAGCCTTTGAAGCCGTGCCATTTCCCTGCTCGTAACAGACAGCAGCACCTCGCTTTGGCAATTTGCCTTTACTCTCTCCACCTCTTTGTTTGCGTTTTTTCCTCTTAAGTACATCTGCTCACCCGCTCAGCTTCCCATTCCTCCATGGTTACTCAGAAAAGATGGTGGGCTCAAACCTTAAACGCGTAAGGATCCCTAAAATGGTGCTGCTGAAGTTTTCACACCCATCAAGCCCTCTTTACCGGAAGACCTGAAACCAAAGTCAGTCTCCTGGTGTGTATTAATTATTTTCCAATTTACAGGACTTATTTTCATTTACTCCACCCCACCCAAGTATATATCCTCAGTTCCTAAAAACTACTGAGGCAGCATTTAAATACCAGGAGCATCTAGCACAAGACACACATGTATTAACAGCTATATAATTCTTTTCCATATGCCACAGTTCAGAGCCTACTTTATTCTAGCTTCTGAAGTGCCTTAGCAATTCTTACAGTTTACATTTTAGACAAGATTTTCCCGATCTTTTAGAAGCCCAGATCAAGTAAAAAATCTGCACCTTCAGCCCCATTCCCCACGTGAGCTGCAACTCCCAGGGACTGCTTCGCCAGAGCCACATTTCCAAAGCACTCTGGTGCGAAGAAAAGCCTTCTCGCCTTTCTTCCTCAGGCTGCTGAACGATGCAGACCAAGGTGGGCAGAGCTTTTCTTTTAAGGCATGAGTCACATACCTAGAAAGCAGGGGCCAAACGCTGCCTCAACTCCCTGCAGTGGCAGAACAAGACTTTTCAGCATTGGAAAGATGGCTTCAATGGAAAGCCGACTCCGCAGACCGTCAAGGTCAACCCTCAAACTTGATCTGAAGTTAGGAAGAACTGAAGAAAGTCACCACATACAAAACCCAACATTTCTGAATGAGTCAGTCAATACCCACTGGGTTTTGTCTGCAAGGAGTGCTGGAAAACCCCGCAACAGCCAGTCATGTCAAAACGCAAGGTCAGTAGCCCATTCTACCACCTCTGAAGGATGATCTTTCTATTTGCTTTCACCCAGCTGCTCTGGCTTCCCACCCTCCTCCATTAGTCACTACACTGAGGCGATGATACAAAGCACAGCTGACCCCATCCCCTCTCCAACAACTCACAGCAACCAGAGGCACTGTGGCCACAATGACACAAGGTCGGTCAGCTATGAAGTCACGTGGCCAAAGGATGAATCAAGAAGTTTCCCAATCCCCTGAGCTAAGTAATCACAGAAAGACAAAGGGGGAAAAACCAAAACATACTGCCCCACACTTTTGTAATAAATCATCAGATCATTGTATCCAAGATTCTGAAATACACAGATTAAAAAAGCCTGAAAAGAGGACTTCTAGACTGGGAACTCAATATAATCAAACCTTTCAACGTAATTTTAGTTTTGGTATGATAATGGAAGTTATTCAGTACAAGTTATCATACTTGGCTCAGCAGCATAAGCACTCCTAAGCAGCATGTTCAGCCTTAAGTACATACTGACATAGTTGATGCAAACCCCTTTAGTTTTGCTTTTGTTTAGGTAAAGATTTAGTGCTTGCAAAGCTTTAGTACCTGCCTGCCCAGGCACCCGAGGAGGAGCTGAGCCTGTACCAAGCCCTGCAGGCAGCGTTCATCCTGTGCTGGCTGATTTGTATCGTTCTTCTCAAGCCTCCTCCCCATTTTTCCCTTAAGAGGATTATCTGACTGAACATTTTAAACACACTATGAACGTTATACTCCCCAGGAAACTTAAAGGTAGCTCTGAAGGAACAGTTTACCTCACACTGCTGATTTAAAATGATCACATACTTTCTTATTAAGAAAAGGTGACAGGGAGACAAATTATTTCTGTGCCCCCCCCGGAAGTGAGAGTGAAATGTAGCAGCCACAGCACCCGCAGTCCTTACCCATCACAGCGCCAGCCAGCTCAGCCTTCACTCCGACTTTCACCTTTCATCACCACAAATGGGACAAGGTAAGTCAAACCCAGTCCCAGGCCACTTACTCCATGAGGGAAACTCCCTGGTGGTGCTGGCAGAGCCAAGTGACCGCAGCGGGAACACTGTGCACGCCTGCCTCGCGCCACGCCAGCCGGCCTGCTGCCATGGACCACCAGCAAAAGCATCCCCCTGACTCCTCTGCCCAGGAGAAATGGAACCTTCCTCTCCATTTCTTTCTTCTGCTGAATTCACCTCAGTGCCACACACTGGGAATGGGACAAGGATTGATTGACAGATGAGGATCCTCTCGTTACATGGTCTCTTCCAATGGGAAGGGAGTCCTTCATGCTTCTCAGTACCAATATGAGCAAAATGCAGCCTGTCAAAGCAGAGAAGCAGGGACACACACTTCATACCCACGTCCCTCCTCCAGCTCTTGCCAAACACTGTGAAACTGGGCTTCAGGCATGCACAGGAACCCAAACCTTCTTACCATCACGTCTGTTTAACCTTGCCTCCTCAATTACATAGGGCTTTAGGAAAAAAAATCCTGAAAAAAAGAAAAAGAAGTTTACCTAAATAGAAACCCAAAGGGCACAGTGGGTAAAAATTCAGTGTGCAGCCCCTGTGAACCACAGTCAATTGATGATACCAGTTTGTTCTCCTCCCCTGCTCCTGCTGAGTACCTAGCTAAGGGGATCGAAACAAGAGAACCTCCTGAAGCTCCTTAGACACACAAGCCCTGTGGGAAGCCACGGGTACCGCCTGGACTGTCAGAGCAGCGAGCAGGGTGAAGCTGCATTAGCCCCAGCTCCTCTCTGACGCAGAAGGCAAGGCTGATGAGCAGCCCCGACCAAACCTGGCATCCTCCAACTTGGCCCCAGAGCAACCGCGGGCAAAGCGGAGATCTCGCAGATAGGCCTCCGCAGCTCGTCAGCGCTAAAGACAAAGCCCTAGTTCACAGGAACATATTTTTCAGTAGCTTTGCCGTTATCTGAAGAAAGGCAATACTGTATTACAGCCTCCACTCTGCATACAGTCTTCAGCACCCTAACCACCGATTTTGCAATATGCTGACACCACGCAAGGAGGCAGCGACAGAATAATTAGTGGCATCGACCTGGAACCACAAGTTGCTGGTAGAACCGTGACTAATTCCTTGCCTAGAAAGTAAGGGCAGGGTCTGGGAAGTCCCCGCAGGGGATGGCACAGCGGTGCCAGGCCGGCCAGTGTGAGGGGGGACTGCACAGGGATTTGTTTTCTCTGAACCTGCAACTGTTGTGTACGGACAGAGCTTTAAAAGTAGAGCCTGTTAAGCTGGCACAGCCCTTATTTCATTGCTAAGTTGCCACAAGCTTTTAATTGGAAAGTGAGAACTCCTGCAGCTAAGGTAAGGAAGATTTGCAGAGACTGAAACACTGGGTGTACCAGAAAGTGAACAGCTGCTGGGTCTGCCGAGCATAACACTGCCCACCTGATTAACAAACAAAGAAAAATTAATCTACTTCATTAAGAATGACTGCCGTGTTTTTCAGCAGAGCTGTTTCATTCCCACGGGTGGTACAAGCTGCATTCTTTTGCTTAAACACTGAATGCTCCCTCTCAGATGTGACATGGCTAAAAACACCTATCCAGTTTGTGATCATACAATATACGCCCCACTTACTAAGCAGAGATGAAGCTGCATTGGACAGAAAATAAAATCCTATTCCAAGTTGTTTAATGATTAAGCCTCCTTAAGCAGGCTGGCTACCCAAGAAAATTAAGACCAGAACATTTCTTGCACTCCACTAGGTTATTAAAAGTCATATGACATATACTACCTGTTGTCTGGTCAGTTGATGGACAACTCTGGCCAGTTGATGGTTCACCTTTCACCTAAGATCAATTGAATCATCTCACACCTTGTTTTAATTCATGGACTGGAGAACTTCAGCTCCCAACAATACTGTTTTTTCAACTGGCTGTTGAAAATAGCTAGTGGATTAAAGGAAGACAAAGAAAGTAATTTCTCCACACTTGCAAAAGATGATGACCTGTACAAAAACCTAGATCTATGTACTCAGGCAGCTATTTATCAGCTATTACTTATTTATTCTTTTCATTTTTGATTTTAGGAATGAAGGATGTAAAAATATCGCTTCTAAACTTTGTTTTTGAACAATTTTAGGAGACAGGCTAAACCTGGATAACAATTATCAAATAATTTTTTGAATGCAAGTTCTCATTTATTTTTATGCAGCTTTCCATACAGCAAGTTGCAGAAGGTAAACTGAGAGACACCTCAGCGCAGAGCACAGCATCCATCCTGAAGACAGGACTAGACCAAGCACCAACAGCTTTAATGGCTCTCCATTAGCATTCTATAGCGCAGATAATAGTCTGATCACTATTTGGGTTAATTAGACAGTAAGATTAGGGCTCCCCTGTGACAATTAGACATGGTACATGCCAGAGAGCTAACAAATATGAGTACACCATGAGACAGGAGCAGCTTGCAGCTGGGATTTGCTCAGGCTCACGGGGCAGGCTGCTGGCAGGTTTGGAAACAGGAGGTGACAGTCTCCAAAGAAGAGAGCAGGCTAACTGCTTAAATGGGCACACAGACATGGACAGATTTTAAGGAACAGCTGTTTTGTTCACCACCTCACAAACCAAAGCGATCTCCTCCTCCCTGGTGGTACCCGAAACAAAGTTCCTTGGAGATGTCCGCATGAAACACACAAGTAGAGTCGTGAGATTAACGTCCCTGGGCAAAGGCTCTTCCTGCAGGCTACCCAAGCGCTAGTATGTGCTCCTGCTCTTCATTGGGTTGCATTTTTTAGAGGACTTTTCCTATTTAGCACAGTAAGGATGCCTCCTTGTAATGAGAACCCACCAAGCAGAGCTTCTTCCCAAATTTACAGTCCAAAATGTGATATGGATATCATTGCAACCCAAAACTTGGGAACAAAGTTCTGGCTTTCTGCACTGGAGTGTGGCTGTATTAATGGTTGCAGACAACGACTGTACCTCAGAAGTGCTGTACCTTGGTAATGACCATCTTTCACTTCTAACTGTAATGACACCACAATAAGTAATGCTACAAGTAGGCACATTAGGGACATTAGTGTAGAGGAGAAAGAGAAACTCAACTGACAGCCACTCTGATAAAGTTACTCTAAGAGAGGGAAAGAAGACATACAGGTCTCTCACAAAAAAATAAAAATTAGAGCATTTTATACCAAAGACATTTTTCCCTACCTCCTGACCCCATCATTAACTTACCACTGCAATCAAAGGCTTTTAGTTACACTGCAGTTACCAAACCCCCATGCCTGCCTGTGGAACATTTCAATATGACTCACGCTATATATAGCGACCGAGACTGCTCCCATTATAATTCCATCACACTTACCCATTTTTGGGGAGCAACTGACCACTTAGCATTTGAACATGTAAAAAATACGAAGCGACGTAAGAGGAGAACATGACTTTCCTACTTGTCATCATCCAGCTGGGTTTTTAGGCTAGATACTTTCCAGACCTGCACTTCAAGTCTGAACACACCAGGCGCCGCAGCCACATGGGCTCGCTTAGGTACCGGGAAGCAGGACAGCCTGGAGATCCCGAGTACTTCAACTGAGAGCCAAGGAATCACAGTCAACTACTTGGCTGTGCCAGACCACAGGGAGCAGGATTTTGTTTGGCCCTACTGCTGCCAAGCTAACAGGTGGGAAGAGGTCAGCTTTAAGTGTCTCCGATGATGCTGAGGAAGCTTCCCAAGATAGTTTGTGAACTCTCAGGGACACTTCCCTTTTCTGGGAAACAAAAGCCTTGGCTACAGAACCACACAGACACTCTTTACTGAGTATTTCTTAGTTATGCATCAATTTATCAATCCATTTAGATATCAATCCTGTACAGAATGAAGTAGCCAGTCTGCACACTGTTTCTTTTCTCTATCAGGCTGGGACAATCTATCAAATCAGCAATCTTACCGGCAGAGGAATATTCCAATTCCCAAGACAGACTGCAACTCAGTAAACAAGTTACACGCTGCAAAAGAGCTAGAGGGCAGCAACTTATATTATTAATTACTTGCACTACTGCAGCACCAGGCCCATGGCAGCAGCTGCTGAGCATAATTAGAAAGATTCAGTACTAGAAAAGCAATCATTATGAGAGAGAGTTACATCCAGGCAGCTACAGGAAAACAGTTGTTTCCATTAGGAACACTCATCTAGTGAATATAACAGATTGGTGCAAGCAACAGGACTGGGAAAGCTGACCTGCCAAAGGAGGCTACTAAAAGGGACCACCACTCAACACGCCACACAGCGTGCCACGATGGCCAGTAAAAGGAAGATTGCAAAAAACCTATGCAAATCTTCACCTGCACCCAATCCTTGATTCAAAAGTGCTGTGACACCTGTTTTTTCACACACAAAAATCCTACAGTATATTGTAAAATGAACTAGAAGGTAAAGAGTAAGAGATACTGTGTTGTTGTTCAAAGGAGCAGCAGAGAACTCTGTGCAGGCTGCAGAGCTACCGACTCATACCAGTGAAGGAAACTCAGATCTCAGACGTTGGCGAGATCTCATGAACTTAAAGGAATACCTGCAAGAGAGAGAAAAGGAAGACATTCTTAAAGAGTAACTGAAATTTGAAACAAATGCTTGATTTAGAGCTTTTTGGTCTTGCCTTTGATTAAATAATAATTAAAAAAAATTATGTTCTAGGGCTCAGCAGCCTTTTTTTCTTACAGCAAGTTTGCAACCCTACTCCTGTTAAATTTTTTTGCCTGCAATGGGGAATTGGCTCTGTGGGGTGGAGATATTGCATGAAAAACAAATTTAAGATCTCTGAGATGTCCAACACTTCATTTAGAACAAAGCTTCTCTTCCAGAAATTCAGACCACAGTGCACCAGAAGAGAGAGCAGCATGAGCTAAGACAGGGAAACACACAGTATCTGCTGACTTTAACAGCTTAAAAAAACCATTCATCACTGTTTTCTCATGCCACAGACAGGTTAGCCCAGTGCAGCTCGGAAGCACGTTAATCACGATTTCTTTTGTATGCGTATGTCATAAACTTTACAAAACCCATACTCTTTCAGAACACAGCTATTTTACAAGAAAAACAATAAGGACCAGAGGCTTAGAAACTGCATTTTACCTTGCAGTATTATTTTAATTTCAGCTTCATAAAAAAAAATCTTACTTATGCAGGTATTCATATGTTAAAGTCTACAGAATTTCTGGCAGACTACAAAAGAGAAAAAAAATATCTCCAGCATGCACTGTTTGGTGTGCTTCCCACCCAACAAGCCAGACAAGAGCAGCATTTATGACTGAGGATTTATGATCCCAGCTGGAGAACCTGCACCCTTCTGACACACTTTGCAACTCGAGTTGGAACTTTGCATAGCACAAATGACAAATAGCAGAACTGAAATGATGTTTGTCACACAGTACCAGAGCAATAAACCACCGAAACTTCAGCAGTGACTGCAGACTGTGCCAGGCCACGGTATGCTCATGTTCCTGGAGTTCCAGGCTCTAAAAATGACAAGACTTCCAACTTCTTAGAAAAACAGCTTTTATAATGGATTTCAACAAATGCCTCAAGTTTTCTTTCAGTCTTTAGAACAAGCCATTTAATACAGCATTTATTAACCTGCTTGTTATAGAAGACGCAAAAAAAAAAAGTAATCTGAAGTTTGACTGCCTTTTCAGCTTTCACTTAAAATAAGTCAGCTGAACCTGTGGTCTTTGTGGCAATCAGCTGACACCAAGATACATGATGACTTCACTCACACAAATTAAACTTATTCATGAGAGTGGAAATCTTAGAGCATCCAGTTTTAAAAAACAACAATATGCAACTCAGACTGGTTAACTATGCTCATGCTGACTACTTCTTACAGGTCAGGAATTAATAACCAGTCACGGCTACATAAGTATTGTCAGTAATTCAGTAACATTATTATCACAACCCACCGAGACATAAAACCAGACATACAGTTCTTTCTGAAAGGACTATAATTATCTCACCATAGGACATTTATGTACTGTACTCAGCTAACACAAGTATTTGCTCCAGGATTGTTTTAGCACTGTTTCCACTCCCCGAGAGCGATAGCTATTGTTTTTATTTGGCTGTTCATCTCTGCCAGATAGTTATCGGCTACCAACAACTTAATAAGAATTTGTTTTGTTGTTTCAACTTACAGGACTATTTTAAGCAAAGTAATATTTTGCTCAAGAGCCCACATTCAAAAGCAAAGAGCAAAAAGGAGCCCTAGATCATTAAATATGCATAAAAATGTTATTTTAGTTGCAAGGCTGTCTCATGCACAGCAGTTTTGTCATTATCGATTTAATCAGTGAAATAGGATGATATCATTCCTCCTCCTCTTACTCATCTGGGGTTTGGAGACCGCCCTGCCCGTTTCAAGTTCTGCAGCCATCATCCAAACTATGTGTACTGAAGGAAGAGAAACATCACGCTTTACAGTTAAGTAGCTTCAACTCGAGCGATGTCTTAGACAAGAAGAGTATTGTCAGCTTCATCAAGGATATAAACACTTGGGAAATCTCGTTACTTGGACAGTCACAATGCTGGAACACATTAGCAAATATATTCCAGCAATCATTATCTGAAGGCAGTTAATACACTCAGGGATGCAGCATCTCCCTACAGGACAGACTTTTGTCCCTTCCAGCATCTCTCAAGTTTTCTGTTCATGTCTTCAGACACCATCCCTCTCTCGTGCATTATTCAAAAGAGCTTTTAGTGTTTAAACATGTCTTTTTTTTAGCATAAAGAGAGTAGTGGGGAGCACTAAAGACTCCAGTGAAACTTGTCAAATCCTTCTCAATGCCCACCAAGCCATGGCAGGACTACTACAGAAAACCACCATCACCAACTTTACGTATGGGAAACAGTTTTCAGGTGATCCACTGCAGACTTTCACAAGTCCTTCACGTGCTTTAGAGATTAAAAAAAAGATAGAATCTTCCAAGTTAGACCGCCACAAGTTTTTTTAAGTCTGGATACACACTTATATAATTTTGGGTATACTCCCTATGCCAGCTTTTCTCAGTCAAACAAGGTCACCTCCTCAGCAATGCAGCTTTCTTGCTACCACTTCTCAAAAGCACTTTCTCCAACTTTTTTTCTTTTTTAACCCAATGCAACTTTGCGCATGCAGGATTTTTTAGCTGCTGACAGCAAAGGAAATCACTTTTCTGATCAGCATGATGACTGGCCAACTTACTGAAGGTTGGATTCAACAGCTAGTTCAAATTCATACAGGAAGCCTGTACAATGCCATGAATGGAATCTAGTTTTCCTGGCTTCCAGTCACATGCCTTTAGAAAAATAAAAGGATACAAATATCTCCTCCTTTGTTGCTCACCTTTGAGATTCTTCCACTTCAAAGACTACAAAGAATTATATTACACTACGCCAACCACTGTCCGTCAGCTTAATTTTGGAGGGTACAAGTGGAATAAAAAAAAAAATGTTGAGAACATCTAAGATTCAAAAAACACCCAACAACAAAAAATAAGCACAGAAAACTCACCAGGTTTCAGAAATACTACAGAACTTTTTTTTTTTTAATTTAAGAAGGAATTCCTACAAGTCATTAAAAGAAAATCCTACTTAAGCCTTTTCTAGTGATACAAAAGCTTCCAGCAGCAACACACTGAACTACTGCCACAGTAACTAACCCAGCAGCCTCCAGCGTAGCTTCACAAGAAAACAGTCAACCACAAAGTACATTTCAGGCACTTCACACCTTCCAAAGCTGCAACATCCCACATCTGTGCACAGCTACCAGCACAGATTCGGCAAGAGCATCTACCCACATGGGAACCTGCAACATAGTGACCTTGAGCGGGGCTGTGGGAGCACCACTTCACCACCGAAGTGCTATATTTATTTCCGAAGCTTGCACATAATTGAAAAAAGTGTTACATGCAAGCACTGTCAAGGTTTTTGCTTGTCTACAGCTCTCTTAGGAATTGGGGGCTCCTTCAGTCTGATACTGTGTCTAGAAATTCTCTTCCTCCATGCAAAAAAATTAAATTTGGATAAAGAATACTATGGAATTCTGGTTATCATTACTCTTTCTATTAGGGGGTTAGGACTTACAATAAACATGTTTTCAGACACAGCAGCGAGGCCTCCAGCAAAGCCTAGATCAAACTCAGCACTCATGGTATTTCAGAGCTGATGTTTTTGGGCCGCAGACATTTCAAGTTCTTTTTATACCTCACGAAGACAGCAACAGAAAGAATATAAACTTAATCTTCGTGAAAATCCATCAGAAGTAACATTCCAATTGCATCACCCTTACATAATTACATATTAAAGTATTACAGCATAGAGGAGCCTGGCATAAAACTTCAGCTGAATTTGTTCGAGACAGTGCAACCAGCTGGTTACGGTGCATGCTAGGAAGAGAATATGCAGCACCTTCATTTTTAGAGAGCAGAACAATCAGCAAAGGATGCAGCTTCAGCCAGCCTTGCTCAAAGCAGACCAAGCTGCACCACAGCTGACACCACTTTGCTGGGCTAGAGCACCGACACACACAAAGCAGGTGGGTGAGAGCACAAGAGCCTCTAGCCCATGCCGTCAGCCAGCACAGCTCTGGGCCATAAAAGGAGATGCAAAGACTAGTATTTCTAAGAAATCTGGCAAATATTTAATGGAACTAATACAAGTTATGCAAGTCAGTCTCTAAATGTTAAGTCTCCCTCAAATGAGAATTTTGGAGGACCTCCTTACGCAAAGCTTTTGGGCAAGTATATTTGGTAATGATTTTTTTAGTTCTCCCTCCACTCCTTCTGCTCCTTCCCCTTTTGTAACCCTAATTCTTTTTATGATACAATCCCTCCCCACAGAGGCTAAATATTTTATCACAAGCTAAATAGTGTGACATCAGATAAGAAATAAAAGCAGAAGCAGCAAATGAACTCTTCAGGAACAGTGAACCTATTTTTTATGCAAACTCCATTATTTTGTTTTTAAGGGACTCAAGTACTGAAAAATACACAACTGAGAACAATCCTGATCTGGTGGAGAATAAACACAGCAGCCTGACCAGTCCTTGAAGCCCAACAGTTTGTATTTCTCATTTAAAGGGCTGCAGCAATAACAGTTTTCAGTCCTGTTTTCCACCCCCCTGCACCCCGCCATCCCCAATGACATACGAGCAAAGACTCAAGACACTCAAACACTATTTCTTGGAAAGATATTTTCTGCTTAGAAGGATGGACTTGTCTGCATCAGAGGAAGCTACCTGCCAATTTCTGCAGCACAGCTTTTGGTTCTCCTTTGACACACCCAACAAAAACCCCACCCTTGACTGCTAAAATCCTAAAATAAACACAGCAAGAGGAAAAAAGAAAAGAAGTCTGCCTAAGCATCAGTGTTCAGTGGGCATTTTAGTACCACATTGGTTTAGACTGATTTTTACCACTTCTTCCATATTCCAGGGAAAAAAGGAAACAAAAGCCACACTGATGTAGAGACTAGACAGCATAACCACTTGTTATCAGAGCTGATCAGCAAACAAGACACACCACCCCCAAACCAATAAAGAGTAACACACACAAAAAAAAAAAAAAAAAAAGGAAGAGGAAGAGAGTGGCAACTTCATTGTCTGCTTTTCCACACCTACACTCGACACTGCTCAGCACTTCTGATGCACAAAAAGTGCTTTTAATATTAGGTTCACTGCCAGAGAACTGGCACAAAACATCATCTTTCTAACTCCTCCAAGCACTGCTCCCACAAGACCACATGAAAGGCCAAAACCGAACATGACATCACCGATATGACCTTATCCTAACGGCGTAACAGAGACCCAGGGAGTCTAGCAAGAGCAATCAACAGGAAGCCACAACCCCAGCAGAAAGACGAGAGCTTCCACCCAGAAGAGGGCTGCATGTGGCTCCTTTCTCCATCTCGCTGGCTCCAGAGGTCCCACTTTGCCTCAGTGCGCTCCATGGGAAGCTGCAGGAAGAGTGTCAGCCCAGAGCCTGCTCTGCCGGGCATGTTAAGAGGCCTTCAGCCCAAAGTCTCTGTAAAACACAGTCCAAAGTTCCTGGGGTGAAGCGTGGCTTCCTTCCGAGGGCCACAAGCTGAGCATCGCTGAGGACCAAAGCCTGTGCCAACACCTACCTGCCCACGACCACACTACACACATTTTACAGCCAAAATTAACCATAAGCCAAGGTCTGAGCGAAGCCAGTGCTGGCTCTCGGCTCCTCCAGCAGGGCCGCCTGTCCCCGCTGGGGAAGCCGGGGTGTGGAAACGAGGTAGGCCCCAGGGCCACGAAGCTCCTACCGAGGTGAGGGGGCTCCCCTAGCCGCCTCCCCCCCAGGGGGTGCTGCGGCCAGTGGCCTGCCCCGAACCCCGGGGGCCGGGCAGCGGGCCCAGGCCTCGGCCCGGCCGCCCCCCCCCCCGGGGGTACCCCCCGCCCCGCTGCCCCACTCACCCTGGCGACCCACGATCTCGGCCACATGCTCGGAGCTGGGCACGGGCACGCACTCGGTGGTGTTGACGCTCTTTCGGCGCAGCAAGGCCGCCTGTTCGCCGTTGAGGCCCGCCGCTCCCCCGCCGCCGCCGCCCAGGCCGCCGCCGTAGGCGTGGGACAGCATCGCCGCCATCATGCCCTGAGGATCGTCCGCCCCGCAGAGCACCCCCGCCACCTCCTGCGCATCGAAGGAGGACGAGAGCAGGACGGAGCCCAGCCTCGGCAGCAGCGGGAGCGGCTGGGAGGGCGAGGAGGACGAGGAGAGCAGCAGCAGCGCGGCCGGGTCCTCCTCCTCGTCCTCCCCCGCCAGCAGCTCCTCCTCCAGCTCCAGGTCTCCCTCGTCCCCCGCCACCGCCGCCTCCTCCTCCTCCGCCTCGCCAGGCCCCGGCTCTCCGGAAGGATCAGGCAGCGGCACTAAGCCCGTCCGCCGCCGCCGGGCTTGCCGCCGGGCCGCCCCCACCTCTCCGCCGCCGGCAGCGGGCAGGCCGCAATCGCGGAGGCCGAGACCGGCTAGGCGCTGCTGGAGCAGCAGCAGCGGCGGGTGGTGCGAGGGGAGGCGCGGCGGTTCGGCGGGCTCGGCGGCGGGGGAGGCCGCGGCTGGGGAGGCCGCGGCGGTGCTGCCGCTCGGCATGGCGGGGGAGGCGGTGCGGGCCAGGGTTAGCGGCGCCGGGCCGCCATGCCGCGGCGGGCAGCGAGCGAGGCGGGCGCGGCCTGCGCACGGGGGCCACGCTCTTCAGCGCGCCTTTTGTCCCATGGCGCTCCCCTCGGCGGCGGCCGCGGGCGGCGGCGGCGGCGGCGGGGGCGGGGCGAGCAGGAGGAGGAGGCGGTGCCGGCCCGCCCCGCGCTTGCCGCCCCGCCATTGGGCGGTGGAGCCGGTTCCTGGGCGGGGCCGAGGGGTGGGCGGGGCCTTTGGGTGTGCCGGGTGGAGGCCGTTGCCCGCCCCCCTCAGGCCCCCAGGGAGCCTGCGCCTGGTCGGGGGCTGTGAGGGGGGCTGTGAGGGGGGCTGGGGGGGGGGCCGGGGTTCAACCCGCCCGCCTTGGTGAAACGGGGCGAGAACGAAAATACATTACAAAAAAAATCACAAAGCAAATGAAATCAAACCAGAAGTCATTGATAGATCCTCGTGTTTCGCTGGCCGCCTCCCCGCTGAGGTGAAGGCTCTGATACGAGTTACGGCCCTGCGATTTTTCATGGCTTAGTGTCCGTACGAGTCGTAGGTGAAAATTGTCAGGCAAAACATGAAGGAACTTGTTTGCAAATGTGATTGTGCTGGCAGGAAGATGTCAGGAATGAAATGGGACTTCTTGACAGTGTTCAAGGTTGCCCCTGGAATGGCGCGGTGGGCTCTGGGCCCCTCGCTCCCAGACAGAGCCTGAGGGGCTGGAGCGTGTCCAGAGCCGGGCAGGGGGCTGGGGAAGGGGCTGGGGCACAAGTGCTGTGGGGAGCGGCTGGGGGAGCTGGGGGCTCAGCCTGGAGAGGGGGGGGCTGAGGGGAGACCTTCTGGCTCCCTGCAACCCCCTGAGAGGGGCTGGAGCCAGGGGGGTCGGGCTCTTCTCCCAGGGAACAGGCGACAGGACGAGAGGGAACGGCCTCACCTTGTGCCGGGGGAGGGTTCGGCTGGGAATGAGGGAAAATCCCCTCACGGAAAGGGTGGCCGAGGCTGGCACAGGCTGCCCGGGGGGCTGGCGGCACCCGCCCGGGGGGGATTTATAACACCTGTAGATGTGGCGCTGGGGGCCGTGGTTAGCGGTGGCCTTGGCAGTGCTGGGTTAAGGGTCAGACTCGATGATCTGAAAGCTCTTTTCCAACCTAAACGATCCTATGATTCTATGACTCTGAAGTGAAATCATGAGCAAGGAGTGAAGACCACTCGCTGCTGTTTCATGTGCCAGGGGAGAGTGTCTGGGGAGGAGCACAAAGTTTGTTTGAAAACATGATTACGCGGTCATGAAGAGTCGGGAATGAGACAGGGTTTCTTGATTCTGAAGTAAAATGATGAGCAGGGAATGAAGACCGCTCACTCCTGTTTCATGTGCCAGGGGAGAGAGCCCAGGGAGGAACACAAAGCAGAGGGTGACATGGGCCTCCACAAAAACAAGACTAAAAAGTGGTCTTCAACAGCAGCCTTCAAGGTCAGCGTGAGCTAAGCTGGGTTGTTCTTGTAGTCAAGGAAAGGCATGTGTAAATAGTTGAAATTCAAATGTCAGAGCAAGAATTGGGGTTGTGTAGCTGCTTCTTGAAGATGTTAGGCTATGAAAAGGTTCTGGGGAAAAGCCCAAGTCTAGGTTAGAGATACCAGTGTCAATCCCAGTGCAGGCAAAGGGAGAGGCCAGGGTAAGAGCATGGGCTGGCAGAGATGAAAAGTTTGATATTCACCACGTAGCTGTGAGCTGGCAGACAATTGTCAGATGTGAGAGCGACAGCAGATCATTAACTGGTGTAGAAAGGCAGAGGTCTGCAGCAGGATCAGTCTGTGCACTGTTGGCAAGGGAAGGGGAGATTTCCAAGAGAGGAGCATGATTTACCATGCTGCAGGTGGCTGACGGGTCCAGGAGAAGGAGGATGGGTCTGGCAAGCATGGCAAAACCCCTAGGATGCCAAGGTGGAGGACTTTTGAAAAGAAACGAGGTCTGAACCAGAGGAAAAGCTCTCCAGACAGCAGCAGTTGGTCTCAGTGCATGTTCTCAGCAGCCAGATGTCCATGTCATTGCAATCACTGGGGGTGTTAATTGGCACCCAGGTGGATGCTGCTCGCAGCCAGACAAAAGTTCAAATTGCCTTGCTGTGACTGCTCCATTATCTAGAGCTCGTCCTCAGAGGTCCTCCTTCCAGGCCAGAGCGAAGCGGAGATGCTTTCTAGGTCACAGTGCTGGGGGCACAGCCCTCACAGTGTCCTTCAGATAAGCAGGGGCCTTCGTTTCCCCTTTTCACCTAGTAAATAGATAAATGAGCACAACAGCCCCCAGATCTACTTGTGGAAAATACTCATAAACCCAAAGATTAGATAATTGTCTGTCTCCCCGTGGTCGAGACAGAAAGTGTTCTTGGAAATATTTTTTGAGCACTGAGGGCTGAAAACATCATTCCTACGTCGGGTCAGAGGTAACAGCCAAAAACCCTGGATGCAGCGAACGAGGCTTTTACTGCCCCTGCTCACATTTGCTCCGTTAGCCTACAAAAATGCTCAGTAAAGACTTTCCCATCACCGCTGTTAGACTTCAGGTTGTATTTCAAAAGCGTCACTAATAACCAAAGCTCCTGCTTATTTTGAAAACTTCCAGTAGCCTTTTGCCTTTGTATACCTTTGCTTCCAAGTGTGAATGACTGGAATTATAAATGCAACTTTGTGAAACTGCCTATAATGGACTGATGTAATTGGCTTGAAACAATCCATGCATTAAAATTGTTAATTATGGTAAGAAGGGGTTCTTGTGCTATGAGGGAGGTGAAAGTAGGGTTGAGGAAAAGAGAGCGTAGAGAGATTGCTGCAGGGATGAATCCTCCCTAGGCTGTTGATAAAGCTGACACAAGCTTTTATGTTCTTGCTGCTTTTTTCCCCCCCCTTTCTTGTTAAAAGCAGACGTAACGTACAGAAAGGCTCAGTTGGACCTTTATACTGTGTGGAACATGTTGTGCACTTATGCTTTTCTTAATAAATCCCACTCAAATTCAAATGCTTTCCTCTTCTGTTTCATTATAGGTTAAATTTGGTGTTCTGTAGCATGCATTTTAAAATCTAAAGTCAGGCTCTGTGGGAACTCTCCCACTTGTACTTAGGCAGAAGTATTCATAGGCGTAGGGTCGTGGGGTTTGGAGGTGGACCCAGCCTTGGGTGACCTGCTGCCCCAGGGTGACCTCGTGGCTGGAGCCTGAAATTCCTCTTCCATGCCATGTAAAATCCTCCATTCCTGGCATTGTCTGCTCTAGGTGACTTCAGATTTAATAATAAAAAAAATAATGACTTGTGAAGCAGAGAGGTAATGTGAAAGGAAGGGAATGGTGAAATAAATGTGGTTTTGTTATCTTTCTCTGGGTGGGAAGGGCAAGGCTTTCAGGTACACGTGAGCAGAACTTGGCAGTTCAGCTAGCCTTGAGCTGCAAATCTCAGAGCATCAAAGGGATGCTTCTTCCTCCAGCCCCGTGCAGTAACATGCTGATAGTAAGGACACCTGCAGGGACCTTTTCTGGGGGGTTCTGGGGTTTCCACGTTGTATTTTCAAACACTCCCTGCAGGTGCTTGGGAGGTGGCCAACAGCGCGGGGGGACAAGCAGGGCAAGACAGGACAATTTCCTTATGAGGCTGGAAAGGAGAGAAACCAGAGGCTTGCTCTGCGTGGTGGTTTTTTGCCATGACAGTGCTGATTTCTGTGCTGTCCAGACACGTTGCTGTGCATGGCAGCTCCCTTTGGCCTGTTCCCCCAGGTTTGCTTTCTGTGAGAAGCGGAGTGCTGCAGGGAGCGGGCAGGGAAAAAAAGGTAGTTGATGCATTTGTAGGTCTTGCTCTGAAATAACATCACAAGGCAGCCAGGGTGTTCATAGAATCCCAGGATCAGAGAATGATCAGGGTTGGAAGGGACCTCTGGAGACCCTTTAGTCCAACCCCCTGCTAAAGCCCAAGCTCAAGTCCAGGAGCTGGAGAGTATTTCTGGGTGCCCTGGTTTAGTGGTAGTTAGAGGAACCTGTTCAGCTGCTCCTCCTGCTCCCTTCTCTCCCCATCCTCCTTCTGATCCATCACTGTGCCCTCTCCACAGCAGGTTTTGTGTTGGAAAAAGTGACACTGGACCATAACTGTACATTATATATAGTATTTCTTCGTGACTTTAAAGACTTGTTCTTAAGTGGATTAAATGGCAGTCACGTTGTCTTCTGGAAACAAGCTCTGCTATTCGGTCATATCTTTTGAAGCCCTCTAAAGCTGATAAATAAATGAAAATTTATTTTGGCAGCATTTGCCAAATGACTGAGAAGAGGATTTAATGTGAGCCTAAAGGGGAGCAGTAGAGTCTTCAGTTTCAGATGACCTGAAATGAAGAGTAGTGGATCTCTAGAAGTTATTTATACACAAATTACTAGGTTACAGCCGTGGTAACTGGGTGAAGTTCTGTGATTAGATTTGATGGCCTGAAAGCTCCTTTTTTGCAATGAACTCTGTCAAAGTTTCCATGATTTCATCTGGTTTGGCCCATCGCTGTTGGTTGGGAAACAAGTGTGGAGCACACAAAGAATAAATGGAGACTACATTAGGCTGAGCGTTGGTTGCACAGCAGTAGATGTTCTCCAGACCATTTCCTTGCTCTCCTTCCCTCCTCTGTGCTCTGTCTGTCATGTATTTTGGCCAAATCTTTGCAGTAGCGTTGCCTAGAGCTTTTAGGGCTGGCTGAAGGCTTTGGGGTGGCCCTATTTCCAGTTCTCTGGAAATGTCACTGGGTGTCGTGGTGACTTGTAGACAGCATTTTTCCCATGTTGTTTCCAGATCACATACCAGCTGTTAGAGCTGGGCTGTCAGGCTGTGTCACAATGGCTTGCTTTCTGTTTACCAAGTAATAATTTCCTTTCGGTCCATCCTAAGTCACCAAGTAGACATGGAATCAAAGTACCCTTTCACCTCTCACTGCAACATTTCCTTTACCTCCACTGTTAACATGTACCAATTTTTCAAGCATCAAACTAATTTCCATCCAGAAGCTTTTACTTAAAAAAATATCTTGGCTTTAAATCCATTGGTGCCAGCCCCTAAGTCAGGATGTTGCTTTCCCAAAGAGGAAGGTTAACCTTGGTGACATCTGCCTAGATGTTGTTTATCTCCTTACTGAGCTATGTTATTTGCCATGATAACAATTCTGCTGTTTTCAGCATTAACCTTCTACCCGCCTCCCTGAAACCAGTGCTCAGGGTGCCCGGGGGCTGCTAGCCATGACATGTGACTCCTGAGGGAAAAGAGGTTTCTTCTCCAGTTTTTGTGGAACATCAGAATCTACCCCATGTCTCTGTATCTGGAGTTTGCTTTTCAGTGGGGTTTATTAACTTTCTTATTTCCTGCCCCGACGTGCTGTCTCCGGCTGCTCTTCACAAACTGGTCCCTGCTCCTTCTCCCAAATTCTTGATGCTTTTCTCAGGTATCTCCATTTTCCTCCCTTCATTCCTCTAGTCCGGTGGGCATTTTCTCAGTAGCTCCACAGCGTGCACATAGGGCAGGTGGAAGCAGGAGGATGCTTGGGGTAGAAAGTGCTGGTCCCACCAGCTGACAAGGGCAAGATCTCACTAGCAGGAGGAGGAGATGCCTGGAGGCTACAAACATTTCTGCAGTGGAGGAAAGGAAGGGGAAGCTAACAGCTCGGGGCTTCCAGGTGTGCTTCAAGCAGCCCAGTGCTGATTGTATCCCCATCAAAGGCCTGGAAGGACTACAAAGACCATGTCACCTCGTTCTGTTCCTGCCATCATTGTGTGGCAATCCAGGATGAAAACACAATTCCTTCTTGGTGCGACTGTTGCTGTAGCTATAGCCCCACAGTGGGTTGCTGGTGGGCTGTGCCATAGGAGCCTCCCCTGCACATGCAGAGAAACAGTGGCAGGTGGGGAAGCCTGAATGATGCCTCCATGGAGCTGCTCTCCAGAGCATCTTTTGGACTAGGGGGGAATCACTGTCTGGGGGTATGGGACACATAAGTGAAGAGCATTTTAGGATTGCACAAAACTTGTGGGGTGATTAGAGGAGGAAACAAACCCAGGGATCAGGGTGTTTTGAGGAGGAACAAAAGTGGGGAAAAAAGATGAAAAGGGCTGGTTGTGTGTAAGCAGGTTGCTAGTCAGCAGCCTTGGCCGTGCCCTGTGTGTGAGCAGTGCAATCTGTCCTGTGTGCTCATTAAAATCCATTTCTAATTATTTTCTGGGGGATGGACTCTGTTCTGTGTGTACAGGAGTCTGAGTGCCAGGACTGCAGTGGGACCACAGGTCGGGGGCATGAGCACGGGTATGCCAGCCAGCATGGAATCTCTACCAAACACCAAGGCAACCTAGCTGGCAAAGTTATACCTGTATTGTATATATATTTATATATTTCCCGCTAATGAGCTTTGATCCTGCCCAGCCAGAGAGGGGACCAGGATGAAGCTGTTGGTGCTGTTTTGTGTTTGTGCAAGTGTTTCTGTTGATGTAGATATGCAGGAAGGCAGTGGAGCTCTGTGGGGCAATGGGAGCCCACTGGGGTGAGAGGTGATGCACCCAGCAGGCGATGCTCTGAGCATCACTCCCCTTCAGGGTGTCCCAGGAGAGGGGGGCAGAGAAGCCAGGAAGTTGTTTGGGGTTGGCATTGGAGGGAACACAGAGGAGCATGTCTGAAAATCTGGGGGCTGGATGATGCTACCCAGTGCCTATGGGCAAAGCAGCTGGAGGGATGCGGATTGCAGAATTTTCCAGCATCTTCTTGGCAGTGAAGGTTCAGCGACTGTGTGGAATTAAAGGAGCTGTGAAGCCTGTAGAGTGAGAAAACTGTTCCTGTTCACTTCTTTCAGAAAAGATACAGAATTTCAGGGGGATTTTGCCTTCTCAGAGATCTTGTGTGGGTATGAGGAGGGGTGAGCTCTTTGGAGCATTTGGGAAAGACTTTAAACTCAGCACGGCTTCTGCATTTTTGAGACTGAAGCTGCAGGTAGCAGGTACCTGAGGAAATGATAACAAGTGACCTGATTAAAAATACCCTGGCTGAAAGCCAGACCCTCTCCACTGGAAAGAGAAGTGTAATTCTGGCTGGCCATTGGTGTAAACATGAAAACCATTTGGTCAAACACCTCTCCACGTGGATCCAGTTACACGGCCAGCAACCAAACTGGTTTCCTACCAAGTGTAGACTGGGATTGTGCCTGGGAGGCAGATGGCTTCTTGTAGCAAAGAAAGAGCTGAAATAGCTTCATATTCTTCAGCTTGCAGATTTTCTTCTGCAAGGCTGTGGCACCAAAGCCTTATTAAAAGAGCCAAGCAAGAAAAGAAATAAAAAGGAAAGAAATCGTGTAACATCGGAGCCTGCAATTGATTTCAGTGGAAACACAGGGATAAAATGTTTGTGTAAGTCAGCTGGCACCATTTCATCTCATCATCTCATTTGGACACGTCGAAAAATTATGCCTGGTTCTAGTGTGCGTGTGTCTCTGCGGAGGGTTGATTTTTTTGTGAACAGCGGGTCCTGAATTTTTTTTGCCTGAAGATCTATTTATATACAAATTAATATCCGTTGATGAAGTGTATGGATTATTAAGGTTGATTATTCATCATAGGTGTGATTTCTGTCACCTGGGATTGCTTCCTTTCCCGTATTGGACAGCTAAAGTTTTTATAGAGTTTATAAAGGCATAGCAAGCAATAAGCACATTTGAATGCTTGCAAATGCAGGTATTTCCTTGAAAAAAAAAAAAAAAGCTCTTTTTCCAGTTAGACGTGCAAACACACATGCATCCCTGCCAGCGCTCATAAAAAGGTGAATAAAAGCGATAACTTGAAGTGAACTATTGCCCAGAAAGGAAAGCAGCAGCACTACGGTGACTACGGGAGGCTGCTCCAGCGTGGGGTGATGACTGCCTGCATCCCTGACACGCGGGCTGGCAGCGGGTGCAGGCAGCAGCAGCAGCTCTCTGCAAGGACAGCAGGCTCCAGTGCTTCTCCTTTTTTCACCCTCGGCATGATGGGAAAAGAAACAGGTTTTTTGTTGTTGGACCACATGTCTTGAGGATGCACAGGCTGGGCATTTGTCTGTTTGATTTTTAAGTGAAAGAACCACTGTCACATCACTTAACATAGCCTGCCTGGGCACAGGGGGGGGTCAGGATGACAGACACATATCTTTTTCCATGATGGGTCATCCAATCTCCAGAACAATTCTGGCTTAAAAAAGGAGTAAGGGTTTGGAAAAAAAAAAAAAACAAACAAAAAACAACCCATCTTTTGAAATTTCAGCCAAAATCCACCAGGTTTTGTTGAAGTCACTTTCCTTGCAGGCTGTGCTGAGCTAAACCCCGTTTCAGTAAGAACGGCTCAGATGGAGTTTTAGCTCAGCCCTGCATGTTTGTACAGTGCTGAGCCTATTTTAAGCACTTGATTAACAACACTGCCCCCTCCTTCTGCGTAGCCTGAACAGATTAATATATCCCATCAGTAAGAATATTTTTCAGGTAGTCTAATTTATCCTGAGCTTGATTTTAGTCTACCATGTAAATCATAGAATCATTGAGATTGGAAAAGACCTTTAATGATGTAGAAGATATCCTGATACAGAATATAAGGATGCCTATATATTTAAGCACACACCACTGATGAAAACACCTATTCTGGAGACTTTTTGAGACTCTGAGACAAAATCAGTGCCAACTGAGAAAAAGAGAAAATGTTTTTTTCTGCCTTCAGGCAGCCGAGCATCTGAGCATGGCTTCCTGCAGAGACGGTGACCTTAGGCAATTTTCTTTGTTATCCAAATGACCTGGGGCAGTGGTGTTGTCTTGACATCACCTGGCATGGAAACAGCTGTTATCTAATATATTTAATAGATTTCTGAGGTCAGAAGAGACCATTACGATCATCTGGCTTGACAGTTACTATGATCAATTGTGATATTTTGGGCTCCAGCCAGCAGCCTGCAAGGGCCAGGGAGGACTTTTTCCCCCCAGTGCACAATCAGTGGGTATTTGCTGGGTTTGGTTTATGAGTTTGTTTTCCAATTTTGTTTTTTCTCGAGGCATTCAAGGCTGGTTGTGGCTGGAGATGGGGCCCGTTAGGGCCCTGTGATCTTGTACAGAAGCCGGTTCCCCCGGGGTGGTGATGTCTTCTGGAGATGCTAATGTGCTGGCAAAGCAGAGGAGCTTTTGGGTATTGTTTCTGACTCCACAGCTGCTATATTAACCCATGACCTTGGTCAATCCCATGTAAGATACAGGATCAGAACAAAGTTTTTTCCTAAATCAGATTGGAAAGGACTTTTTGCCATCTTCTGCAAGATGTGGTGCTGGGTGCTAGATTGGGTCTCCGGGCATTGTTTGTGCAGCAGTGTCCTTGCTGGTGCAGCAGTCAGGCACTGCTGGCACTTCAGCCCATCTTCTTTGCCCATAGCACCTAAAAGTTCAGTTTCTGGAGAATAAAACCAACTCATCACCCTGGCAAGAATCAGGTGCTGCAACGTAATCAGGTAGGAACTGCGTGGATTATGGGAATGGGAGATGAGGTTGGTTGATCTAATTGGCTTCATTAACCTGAAGGCTGAGAAATAACTGATACTGGCTGTATTATTTGACTTTTTGATTTATTCTTGGGCATTAAGGACACATAATTCTCATGATCAGAGTAAAACAGAGCACTGGGGTGGCCTGCCAGCTAGTGCCCTGGGAAGGTGAGGAAAGCTCTGTACTACCCAGCTTGCCAGGGAGTGGGAGTTTGCCGTGTGTACTGTGAATATAAATAACCAGATCAGCCCAGAATCAACAGTTTTTTCAGCTGTGTACCAGGGCTGTGCCAGCTACAGACTCTACATATATAATTCTTATTATAATCTTTTCTCTTACACGGATCCCATAATGATCTTGTTGCATAAGGAGGGAGTTTTAATGGGGTTATAAAAGGGAAATATTTCTTCAAGTCCATTGCCAGTGGAAGGCTTTGTGAAGGATGGACTGCCTTGGTCCCTTCCTAAACCAAGGATTTATCCCTGTGTGTCTGAAAAAAACCCAACCCAACACACTGAGCTCCTTCCTTCCAGGTGAGTGAAAAAGCATTGCTGGAGACCCAGCCAGGAGCCCAGGCTCGTGTCTGTTTTGTGGCAGTGAAATAATGCCTTGTGCTTGACACTACAGCTGCTGTTTTACACCTCACTGGGTTTAATCTTATGAATAAACAGTATACTAATTGTTTCAGCTTTCCGGGCAGCGGGATTTGCAAGGCAGCCTAGTCATGCCAGGAATTTAAGTTTATGTAATTCGTCTTTTGCTGTGGATTGCAGGCACGGCCTCTGGCCAAGCCAGGGGGTGAAACACCATGCGTTGGAGATGCCCCACGCTGGGTGAGAACCTGCTCTGGTCCTTATGCCGCCAGAGCATCCTCCGCAGGCAGCGGATCCTGTCGCACTGTGGTCCCACCCTGTGCAATGCTCCTGCTGGGAAAAGTGCAGGGAGCAGAAGCCAAAGCAGCTCCTCAGCTTTGAAATCAATGCTTTCCAAGCAAATAAAAGAAGAGTGAGCTGTGCCAGTGATAAGTATGTGTAGCAGGAGAGAAGCGTCCCGTGGTTGAACATGGGCTTCACATTCGTTTTTCTTCCCACATGTGGTTGAGAAGCTGTCCCGATGATTCGTGGAGCTGCTGTGGGTAACGCTAGGGCAGAGGAGGGGTTGAGTATCTATGACAAAAGGAAATTCAGGAGTGGTTTTAATGGTAGCTTGTACGGATACAATCTAGGCACGTCTGGTATTTTCCCTGCCCCATTGCATTCCGTGTGGTTTTAATCCACCCTGTGGGGGGACCACCCCCTTGCTCGCCAGCCTGGGCAGGGGTGGGAGCACTGTCTGTCAACCTGCCTCCCCTGCACCACCGTCTCCCTTCCTGCAGAATAAACTCAAACACGCTGCCTCCTTCGGTTTGTATTTCAGCTCCCCCTCCCATCTGCTCGTCTCCTCTCCTCCCCTACATCCCTTGGTGCCATATGGTTCCTCTCTCCTGCGTGGCCTCGGCAGCGCTGTCTGGGCCTCCTCCCCTCCAGGCACCCTCAACCTCGCCAAGCCCCAGGATTTTTCTTGCAAAGCTCGTGAAACTTTATGTTTTTAGTGATGTCCCAGCTCCTGTGATGATGGCTGGATTGCAGCTGTTTTCTTTTATCTTCAAAAACAAAGTTTCCAGACCCAGAGCTTGCATTTATGACATTTAGTGCCGTGGGAGTTTTTAAGCTGATCAGGTGGGATTTCTCCTTGATCTTTGAAACCTGCTAAGCTCTCTGGCTGCCTTTTTTCCTCTCTGTTTCAGGAATATTCTCCGTTTACCTCATTCCTTTCAACTTTCTGCTGACTGGTCAGATCTGCACTCTACTTTGGTGTAGATTTTCCTGTTTCATCTCCTTTTGTTATTTAGCGGCAACCCTGAATAATTTAATTTTTCTCTGCCAGCTAGGTAGGCATCCAGCTTCTTTGGCAATGAAGAAGGACATTTTTATAAGCACCTGGAGTAAGCAGGAGGTAACACGGCCACCCATCCTACCAGCCTGCTCCATGCCTGCTGGATGGGGACTTCCATGGCAGGTTTAATTTAGAGGGTCACCATGATGTGGCATTGCTGAAGCCTTTCTTTCAATCAACATGTTTTATTGATCTGTTTTGAGGCAGTTGCTGTCAGTCTATGACCGCCTCTAGTGCTGGTTAGAAAAACCGAGGCTGTGCCCATGGAAGCTGTGGTGGTGACAGGAGGAGATGGACAAAGGGATGATAGGTTGTCCTGTCTACTAGGGAGTGCAGTCATGGACAGATATTCAGGCTGAGAGAGGGGTCCACACAAGTTCTTCATGCCAAGGAAGTAAGGATTTTTGGCTTATCCTGCTAATATAAGAGTGTATATGCACAGGTGTCAGGGAGTTACACTTTTTGAAGGCATCTGATCTGCTCTTGGATGGCTGATTCAAAGGGAAACCATCACACACTGCTGCATCCCTGCAGGAGAGTTGCCATCCCAAATCCACCATCTGCCTGCTTCGTTTGTGGATGCGGCATCTTGTTTTTACAGTTACAGATGGCTTGAAAAGTTAAATCAACTTGACATAACCATGGCACAGAATTTTTCCTTCCCTCCCACTCATGCATGTCAGAACAGCCCGTTACAATCCATCAGCCATTTTGGTGGTGATGGATGGTTATCACCAGCCAGCACGGGATGCTGGAGTCAAGCATCCTGCAGCCACACAGGAAGCCACAGTGTTGTAGCAAGCTTCAACATCCTTATTTTCCAAACAACATCTAAAAACACATCTGCTTGTGTATCTTCATCAGTAAAAGTCCTAGATGTGGAGGTTTGGGTGTTTTTTTTCCCTAATCTGTCTGGCCTGGAGCTGTGATGGTGAGCAGACACAATCCATAGCCTGTTCAAAGAGCAACGATCAGAAACCATCGCTGATCCAGGTCTCATCCCACCCTAGCTGTGGTCCATACTGAACTCAATGGGAGGCTGAATGACTTCCAAATGAAAAAAGACCCCAAATCCTTCTTTTTAAGAGCAAATATTACTCAACTGTTGTTTTTTTTTTTATTATTCTGTATTACCAAACTATTTCTTGCTACTTTTATATTATTCTATATTATTTCCTATTCTATATTACTTAGTCTTTTTATTTCAACTCCATGTGTAACCATTTCAAGCATGCTAGTTCAGGTCTGTTCTCCTACATGGAAAGAGCAGGGGATAGGGATGTCTGCTCCACCTGTTTTAGTTAGGGTGCCATCACTGCTAGGCAGAGAAGAGTCTTCGCCTCCGAAAAATCATGCTCAGTCTCAGCTTTTGATTTCCAAGCGGTGGCTCAGGGGAGTTTGAATCATTGGAATCTGGTCCAGTAAAAGCCACATGTGTACAGATACTGCAACTTGGCCTCCAAGTAGGCAATAACGAACAGAAACCTAAAATTGAGGAATTCAGAGTCTGGCAATACATGGATTTGTGCCTACTGCTGAGTGTAAATACATTTACCTGCTAACGCGTGGGGAGGTGAAGAGGTTAATTAAAGCACAGTTAATCAAGTGCTCCACTGAAGCGGGTTGCTAGGGCCTGATTGCGCTGATGCTTAATCGGCACCTTTAAAACAGGGGTTCCAGCCTGCTGTTAGAAACAGGATAAAAATGAACTTAAATGGGCTATTTTAGGGAGTATATGTATAAGGGAGTGAAGTGGCTGTGCAGTCTGTGATAAACAGATGCTAATGTCCAAATGAAACCCATTCAGGGACTTATGATATATATTATTTCTGTTTCTTGTTCCGGAAGTCCCTCTTGATCCCTGCCCTCACCTTCAGCACCTGGAGCGGTGGTGGCCTGGCCTGCTGCCGTGGCAAAGGGAGGCGGCACTGAGTTTCTTGTCCCAGGAGACAGGGACCTGCCATTGTGATGCCCGAGGTGGCAGTGGGAGGACTCTGCCACCTGTCTCGTGACGTCTATGTGGGGAGAGTCACCTCCTTGTGTCCCTGGTGTTTATACTGTTTCCAGGTGCTGTCTTTCTACATCATGTTTTATCCTGGTATGGTTAGGTGGAATCACAGCTATGGAATTAATGGGTTCCCCGACTGAGGAAACTGTTCCACAGGACACACAAATCAACCCATTTTCCATCCAAGATGCCATGAAGAAAATACTGCCTTGCCTAGGCTGGTTGGTAATCTTTGACTAATGAATTGTTTTGAGCCAGGGGTCTTCAAACTACAGCCCGTGGCCCAGATACAGCCCCCCAGGGTCCTCAATCCAGCCCCCGGTATTTACAGAACCCCCTGTCCCTCCCTCCCCCGCCGGGACTTGGGGGGGGGAACCAAGCAGCCGCAGATGAATTCCTGCCACTTCATCTGCTCGCCGGCCCCTGTTTAAAGTTTGAGGACCCCTGCTTTGAGCCAAGTGCTCTTCATTAGTATGTTTAGGAGACCTACGTCGAGGGGCTCGTTGCTAAGGACAAGTTACACTGTAGTGCAGGTGTGAGTGAGGATATTCACACCTGCATGCAAGATTTTGAGCTAAATCCTGAGAATTACACACTAATGTAATTACATACTTTTGAGATGTGGCTGGTATTTGCATAATTGCTCAGTTTTTTGTACATTGCAGGTAAAGATGATTTTGCCATTAGCACCAAAATCCCAGGAACTGGATAAAACTCCTCCCTCCGAGCTGTTGCGTGAGGTTTGTGTTTTGGAGTGTCCCAGCTGGCCTGGCACTTGTTCACTTGTTATTTGGGTTAAGATCTTGAAAATCCCAGAGATACACTCAGACTAGCTCTGAGAGGAGTCAAGCACATCTCCAAATGAAGAAATTCAAAGAATTTCTGAGCCAAACCCCCTCTGCACAGAGCTGGAAGAGGGAGCACTTCTTAGCAGCCTTGTTTAAGAAGGCACTTACCCAAATCTGTATTTATTTTTTCTCCTATGAATAGAAAATGTGTTCTTCCCTAATATTATGAAGATGCATAAACTTATGCTGCTTTATGAATATGCAAACTATTAACATAATCATGTAGTAAAAGCGGTGATTTGTGATGCTGACTTCATACAAATAATTTTTTAAATGAAGACATAGGTCCAGTGTTGCTGTCTCCCTATTTTGCATTGGTCAGCAGGGATGTCAGAACCTAGGGAATAGGAAAACTCACATTAAGCCCTTTTTTAAAAATAGGAGAAAAAGGATCAGGACATTTGCCGTACGTGGGAGATGGTGGTTTCTCCTGCAGGATAGTTCCATCAGAGAGGTGACCACTCTGGATTCTGTGATCCAAGATGTTCATTGCTCACATTCCTTTCCGACACTGTTCCCAGGAGCTGGCCCTGCTCGGTGTATGCTGAGCTTGGAAAACACAGCAGTTATGTGAAATTATTTTGGGAAATCGAGTGGCAACCAGTGTGAGGAGATGTCCCCGGGAAAGAACCACCAGGGAGATGGAGCTGGACAACTGTCTTCTCCAGCAAGCACGTAGCCCTAAATAATTAACATGCATCACTGAAACTATTGCTATGGCTTTGGTATTTTTGGGACGATAGCTTGGTAGCTGCTTTAGCTCCTTGTAGGGGCTGATGTCAGGTCTGCAGGGGAAGGTATAAAGATTTCCCTTGACTTCCGTGGGATCTGCACATAGTCCTGGTGCATAATCCACTGAAGTGCCTGGACTCGTTCCATGAATGCTGTGGTGTTTGTGTCAGATCTCTCATTTTTGGGAGATAATCATGAGAAAAGTAAGTTTGTGACATAAGGATCATGCATTTGGACACTGACCTCTCTCCTCTTCCAGCAAAACTTCCACCTGAGCAGTGGCCAGCATTGCAAAGAATAGCCTTTAGCAGGACACACATTAATCATAGAATCATTTAGGCTGGAAAACACCCTTAAGACCCTTATGGACATCAATGTTGCAGTAAACTGAAATTTAGTAACCAACAGTAAACATTTGTTACTAAGTGTCTTCCAGTCCTCAGTGAGAGAGAGTTGTTTTCTTCATTGCTGTGTGCAGCCTCTTCATAAATATTATGGCCAATGCTAATGTCATTTCTTCAGCTGTTGAATTTCCCAGGGTAGAGGATGAGCACTGAAAAATATGTATGTAAATACATCTCCCACGTACGGGAGGATCCAGCCATGCACAGTGACTGTTTTTGGGTAGCGGATATAACTGTGAGTAGGAGCAAGCTGGGCCCTGCCGTATTAAAAGCTGCTGTTTTGAGAGAGAAAAGCAATTCTCCAGCTCCAGAAATAAATAATAGCATTTTCCCCTGCACTTGTCCGGCTAGTGATGGGGGACGGCATATAGGGCATGCACCCCGAGGATGAAGCTGCTGGCGGGGTGCTCTGTAAGCTCCCTGCATGCTTTACATGTTAACATGTTGTTTTTATCTTTGACTTCAACTTTTTTCTAGTATGCCTTTTCCACCTCTGGCTTCTCGACTGCACACTGTGGTGCCAGAATGGGCAAGAAACTAAACAAAAATTCTGGTACTGTAGTGCTTCTCCCCGGGTGAAGCTGGGCTGCAAATATAGCAATATAAATCTTACTCATTTTACTTATTAGGCTTTTACTTATTTGGAGTCCTTTGACAGCAGCCAATAAAGATGGTCCCAAACAGAGACAGCTGGTATAAAAGTGTGGCTGACAAGCATAAATAAATAAAATTAATTGTAATAGAAAGACCTTCTGCTTCTTTGTGACGACAGATGAAGCGCTTCCTTAAAAATGGATCAACTGCAAAGAAGCAGAAAAGAATTAGGAGGTGTTGTAGTAAGCTGGGGAGGCCACTTTCTCTTGGAAACTTTTTTTTGATGAAAAAGTGGGTTTTCAGTCAGATTTTTTCACTAGCCACACTGATTTTTTGTGAAAAATTCTCTTTTCTGGAAAAAAATGAATGCCTCATCCTATGAAGTGGGGTTTGGGGCTGTAATCTGGTATGTGGGTGGCTCTAGTTTGGAGGGTCGGCTCTGTTCCTGTAACTTATCTCGTTGTCACACTTCTTGTGCTTGCATGAGGAAGTAACTGTACCTTCTACCACTTTATCTGAGGTATAAGAAGTCTGAGCAACAAACCAGACTTTCACTCTTCAGACAATTGCTTCTGCATATCTTTGCTCTGTGCACAGGAAAAAAAGCCACACCATAACAGCTGCAGATAACTGGGTGAATAAAGGATGGATTCAAAATAAGACATAAATACCCTAAAAAAAGCTGTATGTATTCTATTCCTGACCTCTTTGCTGAATGTAGCCTCAACCTGATTTTATTTACTTTGGTCAGGGGTAAGCTAAAGCCTCCTTATTTGAGCCCAGTATTTTTAGATCCAAAATACAGAATACCCATTGTGGGTAGTGGCCTTGCCCTCGATTTATTTTATTTTTTTCTCTCTGTTGTTCCACTGCACTATAATCATCTTGTGGCTTGTGTTCATGGTATGCTTATATTTGCCATGCAACATACAAATTGTTATCTTGTAAAATACGCAACATCTTTCCACTACCCGTTGCAGGAAGCCCTTGGTTGGCTCTGGAAAACAGTGAGGCGATTAAAAACCAACCCTACTTATTTTGTAATTACATAGAAGCACCTCCCATACAAATTTCACACTGCTTTAAGTGGGTGAGGACACTCTTGTGGGCAAAACAGTGTGCTGGGTGAAAAGCAGGAGTCAATTTGCCCTCTCCTCTTACTTTTATGAGTTGGCATCTTCAAAGGCAGCACGATGGTGGCCAGGGAGAGCCAAGAGGGTGGTTGTCGTATCGCCAGGACCATGCCCAAGGGTTTCCACCTGCGCTCGAGATGCTGGCCACTGCGTGAGCA
The DNA here is from genome assembly GCF_017639655.2 of Falco naumanni. Classification (NCBI taxonomy): domain Eukaryota; kingdom Metazoa; phylum Chordata; class Aves; order Falconiformes; family Falconidae; genus Falco; species Falco naumanni. The sequence goes on from NC_054080.1 coordinate 84,019,905, forward strand.
AACCCACATCCTCCCTTGCTGCAGGGACGACTCATCTTCTTCAGTGCTGCAGTGCAGCCATCTCCGTACAAAGTAATTAAGTGGTTTGAGTTCTGACAAGAGGATGATAATCCTGTCCTGGAGCAAAGCTTCATGTCACAACATGTCCTTGCACACTATCCAGCGGCCGGCCGGCTTTCCTCTAGGACGTCAGGCTCATTAGCAAAGCCTACAATGAAACTGCTGTAGGCTCCAGTCCTCAGGAAATTACAACCTGGCTGTGCGGGGAGAGATGAAAGGGGCTCCAGTCAGCCCGCCGGCACGGCCCTCGGGGCACGCTCACAGCACCAAACCGGAGGCAAAAATGCAGAGACTGCATTTAGCAACAGTTTAAGTAATGTCAGGTCCACCCTGGCTGGTCTGCGCCAGGCTGGTCTTCCACCCTGTGCAATGATGGCTAGTGCCAGGCTGCCATGACTGCCCTCGCCGGGAGCTGGGACCTCCCCTGCCTCCTTACATACCTGATTTAGGAAAAGTTTTGAAAGCAACCTGATGAGATTTAAGCAGCTTTTCCTTGAGCGATTAATCGCATGCACGTTTCCTCATTGCACAGAACCACTTTGTTTTTACCAAGTGTAAATATATTTACTTTTCTACCCTGCATCCTTGGGAGGCATTGCTATGAGTATGCACAGTTAATGGTGACAACCTTCCTCCACCATTCCGAGGGGCAATAGCCATTCCCGCTGCAATACAGAAGTCTCAACATAGATATATCTATCTGCTCACTCTAAGTTCCTAAGTGATCCTGTTCCTGTACTTCCCCAGGACAAAGGGAGGCGAGGTAAGTCCCCAGCCTGGGGACAGTCATGCACCCTTCTGCATCCCTTCCCAACAGTGCCAATGCTCCAGCTCCTCCGCTTGGTAACCAGGCGTCTGAACCAGGCATCTCTGTGCTTTTGTCATAGCATGGATGGACCCTTGTGCAGGGTCCAGCTACAGCATGTGCTAGGCCAGGATCATTCTCTCGGGTGAAATCCCAGGAGGTAGGTCCTAGGATTGCTTGGGAAAATGCAGCAGGGACTTCTTCAGGAGCAGGATGTCAGTGGGCTGAGCCCGTGTTCCTCCACGGTGTACTGGACGTTTTACTCCTGCTGTCTGCATGTTCCTTGGGCTGTCGTGCTGTCTGGGAGGCATGATAGAGATGCGCTCCACAGGACTGGTGCATGCTAAACTTTTTTTAGTAGATTAGCTTATTTAGAAGCTAATAACCTGCAGGATGCTTTTGAGAAGCAGCAGTTTTGCTCCTGGGATGTGAAGGACATTAGAAGCAAGGCCCCATTGAGTGTGGACACCTGACCTAGACGGTGACTCCTGTTGGGAAGGGGTCCTTGGGTGTCAGCAGAATCTGCCCTGGGAGGCTCTGAGGGCCACCAAGCAGCTTGCACCAGGTCCTGAGCTGTTGCTGCATCTCTGATGCACAGCTGGGTGCAGGGTGACACCTCTTAGGTGAGATGCCTGCAGAGGGACAAGCCTCAGCTCTGACCTTTGACAAAAGAGGATTGCTGTTGTCTCCTTTACTCTACTGGGAGCTTGAGCACTGGAGCTGCTTGCTTGGGGGCTGCACGAGACAGGCTGCTGGGAGTTTGTGGGCTTGTGGGATGAGGCGTCAGGCTTTACAGGATGCTCTCCAGCCCTCAAAATAAGTCAGATTTTTTTTTTTTTTTTAATGTGAAAATCTGCCTACTTGTTAGATAAAATTCTGGAAGAAACCTGCCAGGCTTCCTGGCAGAGTTTCAATAAACCCAGTATGGTCCCATGTTGTGCTTTAACTACAGATACATTGGCAAGTGGAAAATAAATGTTTTCAAACCTTCCTTGTGGGCTATAAACCAGTGACTCACCACGATGCTGTCAACTGTCAACCAGGATGAGGTTTGACCAGAACACCTCCCCACACCGCTGCATGGGAATGATGGCTAAAGGAACTATTTTACCAGCCTAAAACTACAGTAAGAATGGACATTGCATAGAAGCAGAAGAGAATACAGTTGCCTTTCTCAGAACCCCTGCTTTGACTAATGATACATCGATTTTCCAGAAAAAGATGAAGAAGAAAAATAGGACTTCGACCTTTAGCATTTATAATCAGACACGCACATTTATCCACAGTACTTTTTACAAGCATTTATTTATTACCTTTTTTTTTTTTACCAGATCAAGCTTCTTGCATTTCAAGGAAATCTTTGTTGCCGGCCCTTGGTGTCAGGACAGGTCATGCCAGTGACATCCTTATGGTACAGGGATCATAAGTCAGATCACTGCAGGATGCACTTGAAGTGACTCCTGGAGATTACGTGGCCTAAAATTTTATGTTGGTGGATTACCTGGTGAAAAAGGTCTGTTGTGGTGTGGGGCTGGTATGTGGCAGCCTGAAAAGAATAATAATTTCTGCCCATAACTGCGTATGGGGAAAGCCAAGCATACAATGTTGATGATCATCTTTGAAAGCAGATAAATGTACTTATAATTTGTTAGCATAATTACCACAGCTTTGCATAGCACTCAGCCAGTAATTCCTTTCTCAACAGATTATAAGTCTTAAATAATTCTCCTGGAAGATTAATTCCTCTCCCTTATATTTGGACACCTCTCTGTAGTGTATTTGCAGAACTTGGTTGGGTGTCATTAACGTCCCCGTGTGATTACTGCGGTCATGTTGTGATCTATAAATGTCCCTCTGGAGTGGCTCCTGCGGATCCGACTATGAAACATCAATCTTCCTGTTGTAATTACATCCTCAGGACAGGAGCGAGCGAGGCTTCATCCTCCCAAAACAACCTACTGCCAATTAGCAGGCTTGAAGTTTTGGGTAGACACCCTGTCATCTGTCTGCTTGAAAACAGAGTCTGCCGCTTCACCCTTTCCAAATTATGGCTGTAAAAAAACAGGTTCAATGTAGAAGGTTGTAAATGTGATATCCGCACCAAGGGTCTTCACCTTCTTTGAAACTGCTTTTAACTCTCCTGCAGACAGCTGTGTGTAGGAACGGTGCAATCTATGAAGCTCGGTATGAATTTTGGATCAAGAAACCTCCTTGAAATTTTAGGCCTGTTTTTCTTCTGTTTTTCTTTTTCTCGTTCCCACTACCAAACAATATCAAAGCACTAAATGCTCTGGCTTCTCTCATATCAGTAGAAGAAACAACAAAGTCCCATTTCTGTGGTGGACCAAGCCTAAGCCTGGCCTGGGCTCTTCCAAAACAAAGACTTAGAAATCCAGGTTTGAACACCAGCCTTGTGGGGTCTTGGATCAGCCCCTTTAGTGCTGGGGTGACACCGTAAAGCCAGTCTTGGATTATTTATGTAGGCCATGATGATCATCAGAAGAAGGTGTGCAACCTCCCGTGAGCAGGGAGACCCCTGGAGAGAGGGGACACACTCTCTGCTGAGCTATGCAGCGCAGTCGGCTTTCAGAAAGTGTTTTCAAATGGGTTTAATGGGTTTTCACAGGCATTTTCTTAGCTAGCTGAGTGTATATAAATAAAACGCAAGTGCGAGACTGCAAAGGGATGTGTCAGCATTCCCCTTCCCCCTGATTTTCACAAGGCTTCTGCTCCCTGCTAGTTTTACCTGCTAGCTGGGGACCTATGGGACAGCCTCTCATCCCAGACAACACTGATCATCTGAGAAGGAGGATGGTTTGTTTCTCTGGATGATTTTAATCTCAGCAGTCTGGCAGTTCCCTGGTTTTTCAGCCCTTCCAAGACCTCAAAGCACCAGGTTTCTCTTCTTCAGCCTTTGGATGCTGTTGGATGTTCATGCCGGAGCTGCTCTGGTTTGCAGGGGGTAACTTGTCTGACTGATTCCAGGTGTCTACACTGGGATGAGAGAGCCCAAATCCTCATTCCTTAGAAGTGCCTGTTTCTTTCTCACCAGCTATGGAGCAGGTTGGTGTGCCCAGTTTGGGGGTAGATGCCGGTATGATAGGCAGGGATGGCCTGACTGCTCCCGCTGCTGTTGCAGTAGGGTCAGCAAGCTGTGAGGTTGCCTTACCTTGTGCTAGAGCTGAATTGATAAACCTGATATTTTTTCAAAATAGGGTTTCATAAACCTGGCTTTGAGGCTGGCGATGGGATGACACTGGAGATGATGGTGCTGGTGGCCCTACCAGAAAGTCATCCCGATTTATTTAAACAGATATAAGCAGGTTGGGAGGATGCTCAGGGATCTCCAGGGGAAGGGATGGGTGGTGATGCTTCAAGAAGAAATGAGTGATGCCAGCAGGAAAGGAGCTGCCCCTCTCCTCGCTCCTGCTGACCCTGTGCTGGGACTCAATTCAGCCATGAAGCATCGCTGATCTTCCGAAAATCAATTGGGAAGGGTCTCTCTGGATAAACTCCTTCCTGCATCCCTGGCTGTTGAGCTGCTTGTTATTTGAGGAAACTGGAGGCAGGATTGTGTGCTATTTTGCGATTCCTCAGTAGATGAAGCCTTTGTGTAGGTTTTGATTGTTTCAAGCTGTAACTGCAGTGTCAGCAAGAGAGGTTTTTATTTTTAACAGTGTTACTGATTGCAGCCTTCCCTTTGAGGGTGAGCTGGCTCCATGTGGCTGTTTCTGTCACACTCAGTAGCTGCTTAGCTGTGTTAGAAACGGCTTTTTACTCTTTGCTGCTCTCCTTATGGTTCAGAGGCTGCCCTGGTGCCACGCTGGCATCCCTGGGATGAAAAGAAACCTGCGGGTCCCCTGCAAGCCTTGCACAGCCGTGCACGAGCATCGTCACAGCCTTTACTCCATCTGTCCGTGGGCATCCTGACACCTACTCAGGATGATGTGTAGAGGCTTCGGCTTGTGTCTCAGATCAGTTGCGGGTCAGTGCCTGCAATCGAGCCAGCTCCCCTTTTTCTTCCCCATCTTCAAAGGAGGTGTGGGGAAGGGGAGTTTGCCTCCTTCTATCATTACCCCAGCTTAGACAGGTTTAGCCTGTGTGGGTGGAACAACAGCGCTGAGAATTGGCCGTGGCACCTGAGAAGATTTTCCCAAGAGCGTTGTCCCCCCACAGGCTTAGTGACATGAACCCCAGCCTCTGCTGGCCACGCTTGTTGCTGGATGCTTCTCCTGAAAAATAATGGAGTGTGACTGTGGTCCCTCTCATCTGGATGGTGCTGGGGGAGCACCTCCCTGCATCCTGGCAGCCTGGGAATGCTATGGTTGCCACTGTCCCAGTGTGTAGGGTGGCACGGGGAGTCAAGCATGTGTGGACTTCCAGTGGGATTTGCAAATGAAGCTGGGCAAGATGCTTACACCAGTTTTCCACCAGCAACATCCTCTGCTTTGTGTGGTATGAACAATCTTGGTGCCAGTTTGTGGAAAGTGTGCTGGGAGGATGGCAAATGTCAGTGGTTTCACAACCAGTTGCATCAACTTTTTGCTTTTATTTTTTTTCCCCTTCTGAAACTTGGAAATTTACAAAGAAAATATTTCCTAGCTTTTGAAATCTAGCAAAAAATATTTGGGGTTTGCTGTTTGCAGGCACGGGGTTGGTGGTTGTGCTGTCATCTGGCAACATCTGTGTTGTAAGGTGCACTGGTGGGGCAACCAGAGCCTGATGAAGCTCTTGTTTTATCGTTATCTGATGCTTAAAAAGAAGAGAAATTTCCCCAGGCTCAATGCTACCTCTAAAATCGAGGTGTCATGTTGGGATGTGCCTGGCTGAGGGACTCTGGGTCCCTGCTTGATGCCCTTTTCAGAGCTTCCCTTCGCACGGGGGGAGATGTAACATGGCCCTGCAGTCCCACAGGAGCTGCCCTGGTCTTACCCCATGAGCCCAATTTCCAACTGCGTGAACAAGCCCAGTGCATCGCCCCTGCAATACGAATTACTCTTTTCTCCCCTTCTCAATAATCGGGAGATTTCACGTAGGAAATGCTTTTTTTCTTTCCAGTTTTCGTTAAGAGGTTGTTTCCAATGCTAATACAAAAATTCTTATTGAGTGCTAAAATGAAAAAGATAAATCATCGGGACAGAGAGGAGAGCCGCTCTCTGGCAGTTTTCTTGCTATCCCCTCACCACCTTCAGCACATTTTTTCATTTGTTCACCGTATTAATCCTACTAAATCTTTTCCTGTTTCGCAGCCAGCACAATAATTCAAGCATGTACTAAGTGCCAGTAACAAATGTTAAAGCTCACATCTGGGACAGAAAATATGAATTTTTCTAGTTGTGGGCAAAGAGCAATGGAGTGAAGAAAAACAGAGGGATGGTGCCTGGTCAGTGATGGTGCCCAGGCCCTGGAAACCATGTAGGGTGCTCACAGGGTATACATGTATTATTATATATTTTTTATATTATTAGGCTAGATATACATTTATTTCATTTAATTATAAAAATGGAGGGCTGGACTTAACTTCAAAGCAAACAACTCTAGCTGTTACACCTTTCATGGTGCTTTCCTTATTAATTTACAGCCCATGACATGGGGCATCTTGACAACAGCGGTAGGATCCATCTGATGAAATGTGCGAAACCGAGATATCTAGGTGTGATTTATTTCATCTTGCAGAAGACATTTAAAACACATTCAATGAATCACTCCCTAAAAATGCCTGTTTCTCTTTGCTGACTAAAGGAATCAGAGGGTGATTAGCTCCGATGGAGACATCTATGCTGCAGATGCCATGAGTCAAGGGAGCTGAATCCTGCTCCGGCTGATGATAAAGTCTTTTATTTTCCCCTGGGTCCCCGCTGACCTTTTGGCTCAGCGACTTGCCTGAGCTCCAAGTAAGCAAACTGCTGGGAAGCAATAGTTCATTTGTGGTAACTGATTTATTTCTTAGATCTCCACTCCACCAGCAAGTGTTAATGCAATGTTGGAGGCTGCCATTGTGGAGTGTGCATCTGGCTTTTGTCTCCTGCAACTGTAATAAGGTATTTAATGATGCGTCAAATGGCAGTTTGGTGAGGTAAATAGGGCAATGCGGTCCAGAATAAAGTCTTTTAAGGTAGGGAAGGGCTGGGCAGGAAATCGCCGTTGGACAGTAGTCATCACTGGCTCCCTGTGGAAACAGCCTTGGGTGTGTTTGGGGGTTACCCAGGGCTGTCCTGGGATGGGCACTCATCTCTGGCTTGTGGGGGTGACATTGGTGGTGTGGTAATGCGCTTATCAAATTTGCAGGTCATCCCAGACTGAGAAAAGCCCCAAAATGGCTTTGCAGGACAGGGCTAGAATTTGAAAGGATCATGGCAAACTGGAGAAATGGCTTCAAAACCGAGGTGGTGCTATGCAGTAAGGTAAAGGCAATGCACATGGATCAGCAATGCAGTGTGAGATGGGACATAATGGGAGAGGTGAAGGCTTGGGGGTGTTATAGTCCCCAGCTGAACCTTTGTGCTGGTGGTGACCATCACCCTGGCCTGCTGAAACAGTGATATTGCAAGTATCTACAACGGTTTGGGGACAATCGTGCTCATCTTGGTGCTGGCAAAGCCCCAGCTGGTGACTGGGAGAAGAGAGCAGTGATGAGAAACAGATAAATGGGGTCCTCCAAGGAGCATCTTGGGGGCTGTGTGTCCTGTGTAACTCTGGAGGAGGTAGAGGTGGTTTTGCAATGCACAATGTGACAAAGGAGGGGAATAAATTGCTTTCTGGGAGCTTTGTGGTTGAGAGCTCTGAGCAATGTGAGTATCAATGCAGGATGTGGTTTCTCAGCTCCACTGGGAATTGCCACCCAGATAAGGGCTGTCCCTGCATAAGCATGGGTTGAGGCATCCTTACGGCTCTGCTTTCCGATGGCCATGTGCAGCTGGGCTCCTCTGGGCATCCGCAAAAGAAAGATGAAATGCCAATGGGGAGAGCAGAGCTTGTTTCATCCCACCCAGGAGACAGCGCTGGAGCGGGGACATGTCAGGTTGGTTAGTGTGCTTAGCAATTTGCATTTTCTAGATCTGCTGCTAACTAATCCCATCACACCCTTCAAGGGATGTAGGTGGGTAAGAATGATTATCCCCATTTTCAGATAACAGGATCACAGGGGTTAACTGATTTCCTAAGGCGCCTGCTGGCTGAGCCGGGATTACAGGGCAGCTCCCAGCTCCCTCTCTGCGCTCCCTTCCCTGCACTGCAGGCTGTATCCCATCACTTCTTTCTATTTCCCCTTTTAATTTTCTGTGTTTACATCTGCAGGGTGGCGTTTTTTTCACCTCCATTTTGCTGTGTACGGGGTAATGGCGAGATGTAGTTTTCTTTCTAACGAGGGCATTTTTTCCCTAGTGTTAGTGCAGCATCGTTGACCTGGTGCTTGACAACACACAGGCCTGGCTGGGCTTTTGACCATTGTGTTTTTAATGGCTTGACAATTTATTTGCCTACCGCGGCAGAGCCATTTTTGGGGTGAGATATATGACTTTGAAATGTGCTGGTCTGGCAAGCCGACGCAATGACTGCTCTGTGACCAGCGAGGAAGTCATTACCCCGATGCACTGGGAGATTTCAATTACTAAACCAGATAATTACTGCCAAGGATGAGCTGGGAGGTCTAGGCAGATGGCTCAGGGCTGGGGTCCCTGCGATGGGCTCTGGAGATCAGCATCCCGCCCCAGCCCAGGGCTGCAGGGTCCACTCGATGTCCCCTGGAAGGGAAACCCCTACATCAACCTCTTGACTCAACGCTGACCTCCTTTTGGGCTGCTGGACTCGATGGAGACCACTTGGTTGCAGTAAAAGAAGTGAAACTGGATCCCCGCTTTGCTTTTCATGCGATGCTTTCACTTCTGTAAATATATAAGGCCTGCCTTATAAGTTCTTTTCCAAGTACTTTCTTTTGTATACAGTAAAACTTGCCTTCGGAGGTCTGTAAATTCTCTTTGGAAGACCTGTCACTTTGTCCAAGCAGCCAGTTGTAATGAAGGAATTTCTCCCTTCCTTCTTGCACCTCCTAGTTTTGCTTCTCCCTCCGGTTTTGTTTCCCCATTGCTTTGAAAAAAACCAAAACATGACCCAGGTTATTCGCTGCTTTGTTTCTCTTCCCTCTTGACCCACTGAAATGAGTGGGTTTTACATCTTTGTATATGCTCGTCTGTGTCGTGGTTGGGTTTCTGAGTGGGCAGATTTGGTAAGATGCTGATGGGAGGAAGCAGGGGGAGTGTCTCCCACTGCCTTTTTCTGTGTGCATTTTGCATTTGCTGTAATTGTGGATCTTTGGAATCAGCAGCTTAGTCAAAAATATTTTTGAAAATTCTGTTTTGGTTAATTGAAGCATTTCATTCAACTCTAAGTGCAATACTGTGTACTGCACTTTGTATACACTCTAAGTCTGTTTTTTCTTTGCATGGCTGAGCCTTTTAGAAACCTTATTTGAAACAAATTACATCCATTTCAGAATTCAAGTATCATCTCTAGATAAAAAATAAACATGACATTATTTTATAAAACCTCTTTCCTTCCCTCTCCCCCCCTGGCTGCAGCTCTCAGTTGTCTGACTTAGGATGAAGCCTGATTTTGGCCATCCCCAGCTGTGCTGTTGTACTGGGTGGTCTTCCAGCCAAAATAACCCACAAGTTCCTGCAAGCTGCCTTTCTCATCAGTATTAAAGCTCAGTGCTTTTACTTAAGGAAATACCCAGTGCCTGGAAAATCAGCAATCTCAATTGCCCTGCCCAAAGTGATGTCTGGGCTTGCTGTCCTGCCCAGAAGATGCTCAGAGCACCAGAGGAAACTCAAGAATTGAGTCACTGTGATGCTCCCGTTAAGCAAAGGAAGCTGCTTCTCTGCTTTAGGAAACAAGGATGACTTGGGGATGAAAAGTTCTCATTTTGAAGAGACTGTCAGGCTGAGCAGCTTTCATGAAACCATTTCAAATGATTTTTTGAAACAGTTCTGACAGTAACATTCAGGACTCGTGTATGAAGTGCACAAAGCAGCCATTCTGTTCCCAGTGTGGTGGGAAACACCTTGCCTGCCATATAGGTGTCACAAACACATGCTAACAAAAATACTATAGCCAGCAAAATCAAGGCGCATGCTGCGTTTCATCTCGGGGATCCTGAAAGGCTGGGTGCCAATTTGTGGATTTTACAATTTTCTGCAATTTTCCAGGCCTAGATGGCTGATTTCAAAATCTCACACTGTTTAGGCATGAGCTGTTTGCTTTACAAGTCTGACTGAAGGTTGCACCGATGAACTCCTCGGCAGCATCTCCTGGCAAGGGTGGTGGCACGGGGCAGGTCTGGTACCCGCGGTGGGGCAGTGTCGAGCCCCCAGCGCTTGGGGCAGACTCCTCCATGTGCCCAGCCTGATGGCACGCCAGGCTCTCGGGGGGGTTATCAGCACAGACTGTCCCGTGGCAGTGCCTTGTGTTCCCTGGCACTGCTTCATTCCCAGGCACAGATGCCGGCTTTGTCCCCTCGTCGCCTGCGCCGCCTGTGACAGCTCAACAATAGTCGGGCGGCTGCTGCGCGCTGCTTGTGATGCTCCTCACAGGCATCTGTTGCCTTGTGCTTCCCCATCTGCCACTCAGATCTGCTCCTGTTTTCTGCAAAAAACACAGGGGCAAGTGCTGCCCTTTTGTTGCTGGAGGGTTCGTCTGCTCCAGGAAGGGTTTTCACATGGGGCAGTGATTTCACTTGGCGAAGAGTATCGTAGAATCAGAGAATCACCGAACGGTTTGGGTGGGACGGGACCTTCAAAGTCCCTCCAGCGCAGCCCCCTGCCATGGGCAGGGACACCTTCAGCTGGATCAGGTTGCTCAGAGCCCGTCCAGCCTGGCCTTGGATGTTCCCAGGGATGGGCCATCGGGCACCTCTCTGGGCCGCCTGTGCCAGTGTCTCACCACCCTCAGCGTAAAACATTTCTTCCCTCCATCTAGTCTGAATCTCCCCTCTTTGAGTTTAAAACCACCCCCCCGTCCTGCCACTACAGGCCCCGCTAAAAACTCTGTCCCCATCTTTCTTCTAAGCCCCCTTTAGGTACTGAAAGTCTACTCTAAGGTCTCCCAGAGCCACCTTTTCTCCAGGCTGAACAGCCCCAAATCTCCCAGCCTGTAGTCACAGGAGAGGTGCTCCAGCCCTCTGAGTACTGGGTTTATCTCTTGGCTATGCAAACAGAGCCACGCTTCCTGGGAAAAGGTTATAGAAATGCTTTGTGTCCCCTTTGGAAGGGTTTTGCTGGGCAGGTGAGTATGCACAACCCAAGCAGAGAACTGTTTCAGTTGTCTGCATTTTGGGAATCAAGGCTTGGCCACTGCAGCATTTCTGCAGTGCTCAGGTACCCTCAAAGCAAAGGTGAGCTCCAGTGCTCTGGAGTATTTTGAGATAACTCAAGGCATGCAGCTGAAGAAGAGGTCATAGTAACCCCAAATTTCCAGCTGGGCATTGTTTGGGTCTGCAGACAAGTTAGTTGACTTCAAAGACTTAGCCGTGTACCTTTAAGACAGGCACAAATTGTCAGGTCTGTAAGCAGGATGTGAAGAACCGGAACTTTGAACCGCAGCGTACGGGCACCTACAGCAACAGCAAATAGCGAGCAAGAAGGAGGACACAAGAACCTATCAGGGTCTGACACCTGCACTGTCTAAGATGTATAAATAGTTTGTGTAAACAATAAAGGCCATTTTGTCCAAACCCAGCCACGCAGACATAGTGGTTTTTTTTTTTTTTCAGTCCGCCTCAACCTGCGTCACCACATTTAGTGACCCCGACGTGCGGATTTGATCCCAGTAAAGCTGGGGTCCTCAGACTACGGCCCACGGCCCAGATACGGCCCCCCAGGGTCCTCAATCCGGCCCCCGGTATTTACAGAACCCCCTGCCCCTCCCTCCCCCGCCGGGGCTTGGGGGGGGAACCAAGCAGCCGCAGATGAATTCCTGCCACTTCATCTGCGCGCCGGCCCCTGTTTAAAAAGTTTGAGGACCGCTGCAGTAAAGGGTATCAAAAAGAGACCCTGAGACTGTGCCGCTGTGACCCCGGTAAGGGGTGTCAGGAGCGGACCCCGGGGCTGTGACCGGCGGGTTGCTGGGGAGGCGGAGCCTGGTGAAGCGGAGTAGCGCGGCGAGCGGCTGCAAGATCCCGGAAGGACCCGACGCCGGTAAGGTGAGCCACCAGGGACAGCATGGGGAGTAAGTTATCTAAAGAAGATACCATGGTGCTGTCAATGTGGAAATTAGTATTAGAGAAGCGTGGAATTTCTTTAGATGGGCTTCGGTTAAAAGATACGTTGTTGTGGGCCAAAACACATGGAGTGGAAATGTCCCCCGTGACTGCTCTTAGCGTGTCGACCTGGGACAATTTAGGATCAACACTGTCAGAAGCTCTGGAAAAAGGGGACAAAAAGGTGCCGGGGCTGTTGCCTACATGGGAACTGCTTAGACGTGTTGCAGGGGACTTCAAAAATCCGCAAGACACAAATAGGGGCTTGCAAAATCAGCAAACTGCGACTGGGGGCTTGCAAAATCTGCAAAACGCGAGTGGAGACTTGCAGAGTCCGCAAGACGCGGGTGGGAGCTTAAAAAGTCAGCGACATGCGAGTGGGGGCTTGCAAAGTCCGCAAGACGCAAGTGGGGGCTTAAAAAGTCAGCAAAATGTGGATGAGGGTACATCATTCAAACCTCCCCTGTATCCCCCTCCGGAATGCAGACAAGAGGATGAGGGGGTGGGGGAGGGGGAGAGTCTGTGTCCCTTACCAGGCGCCACTCCCCAATGCCCCGAATCCCCTGAATCTCTCCAACTGCATCGACTTACAGTCGATGCCGATTCCGGGGATGAGAGGCAGAAACCTCGGTGGACCGATCCCAGCCCCCCTGACTCCCCCCAACATTTGTGCCAGCCCACACTCCTTCCTCCCTCGGCTCCGGCCCCCCCGCCCGCCCCCTCGGCTCCGGCCCCCGCGCTCGCCCCCTCGGCTCCGGCCCCCCCGCCCGCCCCCTCGGCTCCGGCCCTGCCCGTGCAGGATGGAAACGCAGAAAACGCGGATTCGGGGCCAGCTACGACAACATTATCAGTCACTGGCAATGAAGAAGCCGGAGGTGGTAAAAATCCAGTTTCCAGTGGTACAGTAATGATGCGCGACTCTCGGCGATTTTGCCGGTCTGTAAGAGATGGGGCATTAAGTGACGGGAACTGGGATTTAGTAGAACAGATAGGCGCACCGGTCCTTGATCTTCCTACTCATTCCACCGATGCACTGCACACAAATCCTGTTGTACTGGGAGATGCGGCTGCTGGTAATCCTCACGTTCACACACAATTTGCTTGGAAAGCAGTACAGGACTGCCCCTCCAGAAAACAATGCATGCCACAATGGAGAGAGTCCTCGGAGATAATTTATTGTTTCCGCTGTGGAAAGAGAGGGCATTTTGCAAAACAATGTTATTCTCGTTACGATAAAGAAGGATTTTACCTACCACGCCAGAGAGGAGGTGCGCGAGGACACAAGCACCTCAGGTACCAACCGCCCAGCTTTATGTGACCAGTTATCAGGGAGGACCCAGGGATCAGCGGGGATGGATGTATACCAGTGAATCAGTAACTCTAACCAACCATGGAGTGTTTAAGGTTCCTTTGAATGCTCAGGGGCTAATAGGGAAGGGCCTTAGTGCCTTACTAATAGGTCATTCTAGTACTACTTTGCAAAATATCCGAGTACATGTTGGTGTTATTGATGCAGACTTTACAGGTCAAATATGTACCTTAGTTTCTACACCTGTGCCTCCTGTTACAATTCCAAAAAATACACGCCTTGCTCAACTTGTGCCTTTTGTGAGTTGTGTTCCCAGAACAGAGCCTAGGTGGTGGGGTGATGGAGGATTCGGCTCCACAGGAATACCTCAAGTGTCTTGGACACGAGAACTATCTTCACAACAACCCAACCTGACCTGCACCTTGGCGTTATCGGGAGGCACTCCTGCAGAAGTGAGATTGAACGGTCTTTTGGATACCGGAGCAGATGCAACTGTCATATTGGGCAAAGACTGGCCACCTCAATGGCCTTTGGTAAATAATGCAGCAGGTATTGTAGGTCTGGGGGGTGTGACTAACAGCTACTTGTCTGTAAAACTTATACAGATCACAATGCAAGAAAGACAGACTGCCACCGTCTGCCCATACATTGCCACCGCACCATTCACTTTGTGGGGTCGAGATTGTTTAGGACAATGGGGAGTTCGTATCACCATGGATTTTTAACTGGGGCCACTGTACTGCAGGGAGTGAAACAGCCTCCCCTTGGTCTCACTTGGTTAACTGACAAACCGGCATGAGTAGATCGGTGGCCCCTGCCCCAAGAAAAGCTGTATGCCCTGCATGAATTAGTTACAGAACAGTTAGACGCAGGCCACATTGAAGAATTGCATAGCCTGTGGAACACCCCTGTATTTGTGATAAAAAAGAAGTCTGGTAAATGGCGATTATTGCATGACCTGCCTAAAGTCAACGCAGTGATGGCCCCTATGGGGGCCTTACAGCCAGGATTGCTGTCTGCCACCGTGATACCAATGGACTGGGACATTTCAGTTATTGATCTGAAAGATTGTTTTTTTACTGTTCCTTTAGATCCAAAAGACAAAGCAAAGTTTGCTTTTACAGTACCATCTAGAAATAACTCTGAGTCCACAAAAAGGTGCCATTGGGACCGTGCTGCCTCAGGGCATGAGAAACTCACCAACCATTTGTCAATGGTTTGTGGCCCAAGCCCTGAGCTCTGTGAGAGACAAATACAAGGATGTTTACTGTTATCATTACAGGGATGATGTTTTGCTGGCAGCACCATCAACAGAACTGCTGAAAGTAGTTGAAAAAGATGCCAGACATAGCTTAGCAGAGTTTGGATTGGTTGTAGCTCCTGAAAAAGAGACAGGAGCCTTGGAAATATCTGGGCATGAATGTGCTGAAGGGAACTGTGTCTCCACAACCTATCCAATTGAAACTGGACATAAAGACTTTGAATTATGTCCAAATACTTGCAGGAATGCTAAATTGGTTACGGCCTTATTTAGGCCTTACTAATGAACAAATGCAACCTCTTTTGCAACTTTTAAAAGGAGACACAGATTTTTTAGCCCCAAGGTATTTAACACCTGCAGCCTTAGCACTTGTGAAAGAAGTTGAACAGTTGATCTCTTCGTGACATGTGTGGCGTGTAGATATCACACTTCCTTTAAGTGGTTTTATTTTAATGGACCAATCTTCCCCTTATGCTATGTTGGCCCAATGGAACCAGGCTTGGGAAGATCCGCTGCATGTACTTGAATGGTTGTTTTTGCCTTTGCAGCCTAAGAAAATTGCTGTTGAATGGTATGAACTTGTTGCCGATTTGATCATAAAAAACTGAAAAAGATGTTTAGAGTCGACTGGAGCTGATCCAGCAACTGTAATTATCCTTGTACAACAATACTATGTTGAATGGGCGCTGTTAAATTCTGCTGCCCTTCAAGTGGCTCTTGCCAGTTTTCAAGGGCAAATCCAGTACCATCACCCACCTCATCCACTTCTGAAAATGACTGTAAATCTAACTTTGCAGCCACAGCAACTAAGTCAAAGACAACCAGTTGAAGGTGACAAGTATTTGCAGATGGATCTGAAAAAACAGGAAGAGCCGCAGTTGCTTGGAAAAAAAATGGGCAATGGCATTCCCAAATTGTATATCAGGAAGAATCCCTGCAAGTTGTAGAATTGCGGGCTGTGGCTTTGGCATTTCAGTATTTTCCAGGCCCTCTTAAGCTTGTTACTGATTCAGCATATGTGGCAGCCCTCCTTCCCAAGCTAGACATGGCTGTCCTTGGCCATGTCAACAACCCCAAGCTTTTTGCAATTTTAACTTTAGTTTGGGAAAAGATTTGGAAATGCCATTCTCCATATTATGTTATGCATGTTAATAGCCATACTTCCCTACCTGGTTTTATAATTGAAGACAATGCTAGAGTTGATGCTATAGTTTCTGTGGCTCTGTCAGTGCCTGTTCCTGATGTCCATCAGCAAGCTGTGTTAGCCCACCAATTCTATCATCAGAATTGGTGGATCTTGTATGACCAGTTGGGCCAAAAGGGTCTCTCTCAGGCTGCTGCACGCAGTATTGCAGCCTGTCCAGACTGTCAAAATGTTACTTCTGTGCCAAATTACGGAGTTAATCCTAGAGGCCTTCAAGCTTTACAACTTTGGCAAACAAATGTAACTCATTACAATAAGTTTGGCAGACAAAAATATGTCCATGTTACAATAGATACATATTCTTCTGCAGTGATTGCTACTGCCCGCACAGGTGAGACCAGTCGTGACATCATTCGGCACTGGCAACGTGCTTTGTCTGTGCTCGGTGTCCCTCTCGAAATCAAAACAGACCGTGGACCTGCCTATAGTTCCAGGCCTATCAGTCAGTTCCTTTCCCAATGGGGGATCTCCCACAAATTTGGAATTCCCCATTCGCCTAGGGGCCAAGCCATTGTTGAACGCTTGAATGGTACTCTTAAACGCCAGCTTGAAAAAACAAAAAGGGGGAATGAAGGGAATGACCCCAGAGGCATGATTAGAGAAAGCTTGTTATGTGTTGACCTTTCTGAATATCTCTGTCGACCATGCAGTGCCTCCCATTGTGCGACATTTTGTGTCAATTGGTGACAAGCAGCCAAAGCATGAAGGTGTCTTAGCATGCACGAAGACCCTCGTACCGGGCATTGGTCGGGACCGCATGAATTGTTAACTTGGAGGAGAGGTGATGCTTGTGTTTCTACAGATGAAGGTCTGCGATGGATACCTGCTCGCTGTGTGCAGCCCGAGCTTAGCGTGCCGGATCGTGGGAGCGCTGCTGCCGCCAGTCAACCCAACAACTGATGTGTGGCCTCCTTACTGAACCAGTCCTTGTTTGGTGTGCCCTTCCTTGAAACTGACTTGCAGACATTGTGCAAAAAAGTGAATGTATGCGGGGAATGAAGAATCTTACTGAAAGTCTTGATATTTTCCGTAATTGATTACCTCTGTATAATGTTAACCCAAAAGAAGTTGATATTGTTTGCACTTTGAATGTCGATAGTTGTCTTTACGTAGATGTTAATGTAGTGGAAAGCTATGATGGGACCATGACACCTGCATAAGTCAACAGAAGAACATGCTGATAAGCATAATGCATTTAAATGCAATATAGCTTTGGATGAAGCATGTAATGCTGTAGTTGATTTAGGGAACTGATGGGAACGTATTGCAGCGGTTCTTCTCTTATCCGGAGTAACAGCAGGGAAAGCGTTAAAGAATTAAATCACCTTGTTTGTTAGACAGTTAAGAATGTGAGTCAAATTCGCCACCATTACATAAAAAACAGAGCAACTATTGGCTTTTTGTTGTTGTTGGCTCAAGGACGTGGCTGTGAGGATTTTGATGGTATGTGCTGCATGGATTTTAGGCGCCCCATTGCAGCAACATGTTACCAAAATCTGGGAGAATGTCAGCCTTTTTGGCATCCGTTCACTCAATTGGCAGTATTGTTTGTTTGCTATTACCTTGGTTGCTGTCATGTTTGCAAGGGCCCTGCAGAACATGGCAAACCTGGTACTAGCTGTTCAAAAACAAAAAGGGGGAATTGTTGGGGTCTGCAGCGGGTCTGCAGACAAGTTAGTTGACTTCAAAGACTTAGCCGTGTACCTTTAAGACAGGCACAAATTGTCAGGTCTGTGAACAGGATGTGAAGAACCGGAACTTTGAACCGCAGCGTACGGGCACCTACAGCAACAGCAAATAGCGAGCAAGAAGAAGAACACAAAAACCAATCAGGGTCTGACACCTGCACTGTCTAAGATATATAAATAGTTTGTATAAACAATAAAGGCCATTTTGTCCGAACCCAGCCACGCAGACATAGTGGTTTTTTTTTCAGTCCGCCTCAACCTGTGTCACCACAGGGCATTGCCCACAGGTGGCCCACCCAACTCAACCCAACGCATGGACAGGCTATGAACAGCTACTGGATGCTCTGGGCATTATTGCTGGCATACGAACTTGGAGTTACCATTGACAATAACTCATTTAGTGCTTGACAAAGACATTACACATGAAGAAAACTGCATTTTTGGAAGAAGAGCAAGCCCTGATGTCATAGGTAAGGCCCTGCCCAGCTCTGCAGTGTGCTCTCTCTAGAGAAGGGTCTCACAGGTGGGCTGTAATTGCGTAGAATAACTTTATCGCTCTGTATAAATTTAATCCTGTTTTCTCTGCTAAAGCTACACCTACACGCTGAAGTGCTTCTCATCAAGTATGCCAAAGATATATGTAATAATTATGTCGTCTTCCCATATAATTCTCTTTTTCCAGATGTACTTTCAAGAAGTTAATCTTCATGATGCTGCTAAAACTCGCATGTAATGAAAGCAAATGGATGCCTTCTGAATAGTATTTCCTTAGGGACAAAAAGTCCTGCTACAGTTCAGGGGAGCCAAACAGTTTCCAGCATGAGGCTGTATTGTGGAGTGTACGATAAGGTATGAGAAGGGGATAAAGGCTTTTTGAGCTATAGAGCATCTGGAGGCTGGTTTTTCTGCGGGAGGTGAAGTGGGCTTGGTGCTCGGAGCTGCACACAAGGGATCCCTGTGTAATTATTTCATTTTCTCCCTGAGTGCTGGAAAAAAAGCAGGAAATACCCAATAGCTATTGTATGGGCATCAGCATCCAATAGAACACTGGGTGAGGAACATTTTCTTAAACTCAGGGCCATCTGCTACAGGCAGGTTAAACCCCTCTGAGTGTGTAGGGTGGGAAGGGGAAGAGAAAATGTTCTCTTCTCAGCAAAGCTTTGAGCGGCCATGAACCTCGGCCAGTGGGTGCAAACAGGTCCAAGCCACATAATTCAGAGGTTTGGCTCACCCTAGTCCAAGTCAGGAGGGGAGGGTTTAGATTTTAGTCTCAGCTTTGAGATGCGTGGGTGAATGAGGCATCTCGGCTTTGGGGAGAGCCAGCTCAGCCCCACCACCCAGAAGCCCATCATGTGGTGAACCATACTGTGGTCCCTCAAACGGTGATAGGTATTGCAAGCGTGTCAACCTCTATGGTGTATCACAGGACAGACTCCCTCAGGTCTCCGGGAAAGCAAGCTGTGTGCCAGGGAGCTCCTCATTAACCCAGTGTTATTGTGCATCTGACTCCATTTCCCCTTTTAAGGTGAATTAAGCTTTTGTTTAGAGCGGTGTGGCTGGTGGGATGCTCAGCATCACAGAATACTGTCTGTGGGTAGAAAACAAAAGCAAAATTGAAAATACTTGTGAGCATCAATGAAAAAAAAAATAAAATATGCTGTCTCTCATGGTATTGCCAAACTGCCTTGTAGTGGTTTCATCCTCTGGCTGCATTTCTTTCTCGGAAAGGAACTTGCACAATATCAGACTTCAGCATATCACAGGCAGAGAGGAGGTATTTCTGCTGGGGAAAGAAATGCAAAGAACATTTGCAGGGAGGAGCTTTTCCTCCTCTCCGCTGGCTGAAAGAGCTCTGCAAAGGGCTGCTTGGGGCTTTCCCCACCCAGGCATGGGAAATCCACTCCTGTTTTGTAATGGAAAATATCCAAGGGATGCTGAAGCATTTGAAAGATCATAGAATGGTTTGGGTTGGAAGGGACCTCAAAGCCCCCCCGGCCACCCCCTGCACCTCCCCCCAGCCCAGGTGGGTCCCAGCCCCAGCCTGGCCGTGGGCACTGCCGGGGACGGGGCACCCACAGCTGCCCCGGGCAGCCTCTGCCGGCGCCTCCCACCCTCACAGGGAGCAATTCCTTCCCAGTACCCAGGATAAATGTCCCCTCTTCCAGTGTAAACCCATTCCCCCTTGTCCTATCGCTACAGGCCCTGGTACAAAGCCCCTCTCCACCTTCCCTGCCGGCTCCTTTAGGTGCTGGAAGGTGCTCAAAGGTCTCCCTGGAGCCTTCTCCAGGCTGAACCACCCCAGCTCTCCCAGCCGGTCCCCACAGCAGAGGAGTTCCAGCCTCTGGTCATCTCCGTGGCCTCCTCTGGTCTTGCTCCAGTAGGTCCATGTGCACAAATCCAAGGTGAACAGGCAAAGGGATGGAAGGGAGAAGATACTTGAGACTTACTCAGAGTTCATGACTCTCTCTTCCAACTCTGTTTTCACATTACCTGAAACAAAGTAAGACATTTCAGGACTGAGGTGAAAGCATTCGTGGTGCACCAAGCCCACGGCTCCAGCTGCATGACGCTGTATTTTTTTTAGCCATAGACAGCAACACTCAGTTTAGGGTAAAATTCAGCAAAAAGAGAAACCTCCCACTTCTTACTGCAAATCAGTAAAAGGGGTTAGGCAGCTTTCCTAGACCACTGACACAGGTAAAATACCTGTAGTATGTGTATATAGCTTCAGTTGGTTCAGCTGGAGCTTGGCCATGGGTGTGAAGCTGGGCTGGTGCTACCTCCACATTTGGGAAGAGGGATTTTGGGGTTTGCAGCAGTAATTATCTCTTACGAACCTGGGCTGCCACCACTTTTACCTTGGGGCGGCCGAGCTGAGCACTGCGCCGGCTCACCCTAAATACACCCAACAAATCTGCTTACCTATTTTCCCCCTGAAAATCCGACGTGCCCCATTTAAAGGCAAGGCTTTACCTTGATCCTTCTGCCTGCGATGCTGCAGGAAGGTTATTTGGCGCGCAAAGGAGGTAGAACATCGGGCAGTGGCTGTGTTTGGCTGTTGCCCATCGCTGCGGACTCAGCAGGAGCTCGTGGCTTGAGCTCCCCCGTGTGGGATGGGATTTTCCCTTTGGGATAAATCCTGCCGGTGTTTTCCATAAGCAGCCAAATAATCCCGGGGATGTACTGAGTGGGGGTGCAGTATCTGTCCATACCCGCCTGGTGCTGGGGAAAACCCGTGGCTCCCTCACCCACTCCGAGCCTCAGTGCAACAGCAATAATGTCTATCTGCCAGCCTGATGAGGGGCAGGGCCACACGTATTTGATTTATTTAATTAATACAAATGGCAATTCAGCCTATAGCTCCAGCATAGGTACCTATGTATGCATGCAGGAAGGAATATCAAGGTACCACAATTTTATTAAATGCATTTGATAGTGTGATAGCACAGCAAGATGGAGCAAATAATTCACAGTCCATAACTGAGTCAATCGATTCGGCTTAATTTTTTTGCCTCGCAATCCTTCTAACCGACTAATTATAATTACTGCTTTATTTACCTGAAATTTTAAGCACCAAATAACTTTAATGAATAAACTTCACTGTATAGGTATTTTATAGTTCTTTTATGTTATGGGCACTTAAGACATGTTAATTTACCTTAGCATACACCCTTGTTGCCCAGTATCACATCTCATTTCTGAATGGATTTGCCTGGGACTTTGGAGTCAGCTCTCCAGAGCAAGTAGTTCTGGATCCTAATGTGAAAATGTGATTCCCAGCAACTTGACTCTGATAATTGTCTCCTAAAATTAATTGTCTCCTAAAATTTCCTGTTGTTCTAGATATGCTCAACAACGAATCTAATTCCTAAAAGATACTCAGAGAAAGCAAATAAAAAAAGGGATGAAGACGTGCCTGAAGCAAATTCTGTAGGATCTTCTGAGTCTTTGCTGGTGCTTCCCCTTGGTGTAAAGGACCCAAGGTGGCCCCATCTCATGGGTTTCTCTCTGTGGGCCCGTGCCTCTTCCTTATGGTCCCGTTTTGGACTAGGCAGTTATCTGCTGGAATGTGTGGTCCTCAGGTTTGCACTGGGAGATGAGAGCAAAGGGGAATCCCCTGGGACATCCATCGGATGATCTCAAAGCATCCATTGGGAGTCACCTTAAAATGGAGCTGTGTGCTGATGTGCAGCTGGTAGGGCTGATGGGCTGGAGCCATCCTGCCCTCCCCTGCCTGCTCTCACCCCAAACCTGGGACTTCTTGGAGCAAATATACATCAGTTGTTAATATACAAATATACATCAGTTCCCCAGAATTTACTGGGCCTTTCCAAAATAACTGCTCTCTTTCCTTCTCCTGTGATCGTGGGTTCACCATGCTGTCGGGGACGGCCCAGGAAGATCCTGATGGATTGCCTTGAGCTAGTGCAGCTTTTCAAGGTGTGCTGTAATAACTTCAGTAATCAAAGAAAGGCTGCAATGTACACATTCAGCATTCAAAATCAGCATCAAAAATCATGAGTCATATGCCAGAAGAACTTGACATTTCTGCTTAAGTGTTTTTGCGTTTTTTCTGGTTTGGGAGCTTTTGGGTCACATTTTCTGGTTTTCCTTTGAGTCATGAAAGCATAAAAACTTGCACTTGTAGAATTCCCACTTCTTAGGATTTTGTTATGAATCTGCTGTGATCTGGCTCTTTTCTGTAGCTTCGCCTCCTGGCATCTGGGGGTGCTGGAGAATATTAGAAAAATCAGTGAATGAATGGCAACTCAACAAAAGATTGATGGCCATGATGTCCATGTGCTTTGGGTCCACAGGGGAGGGGTATGGCTGGGATGGCACGGGGATGAGCCTTTTAATGATCTTCTTAAACAAAGTAAATTCCTTCAGCTGTGATGGGTGTAAGAGAGAAGCAATAGGGGAAGGCGGAGGGTTAAAATCACTTAGCTGGTGTGAAGTGAGCTGTGAGGAACAGTTCCCAACAGGCCCCCACATAAGTAATTCTTTCTACAGACTTAATCTTCCATCTCAATTTACAATTAAGCACATAATCCTTGCTTTAATATTTCTACCTCTCTTTGCGGCTTCTCTTTGTTCCACCAAAGCAGCGAAAAAAGGGTAAAACTGGAGTAAGAGACTCAGGTGCGTGTGGACCTTGTGGGCCCCTCTTCTCTTTTTGGGAGGAGTTCCACTTCTAGTGTCATGGCAGGGCTTAGGACGGAACTAAAAATAGGTCCAGATCCAGGACTTAGCTCCCTTAGGAAAGTCCAGCTGAATAAATGAGTCCCAAGAATTTTTGGTGAGACATCATTTTGGACAACGCTAAGGAAACTGAGGCTTCACTTTACCTGCAGATGTTAGAAATATGGTCCTACGGGGGCGGGGGGGGTGTTAAATGCCTTTGAAAGGACTGGAACCGAGCAGAGTAGTGCTGGAAACCAGACGCTGCTAATCTGTGATCTCAAAATGAGCCAGTCATTTCTGGGTTAGCATCAAGATGCGTCTCCCTGAGACACCATGTAGGATTTACGGGTAGCATCTGTGGTGCGGGAGGTCACGTTGCTGCCGCAGCAGGGATGGCCCTGAAGCTGCGAGGTCATTGTGCCGTTCAAAAGAGCAAAGTGGAGCGAACCAAGAGGCAGAACATCAGCTACGTCAACTGGCCTGCACCTGCATATACATTTGGTATACCCTATATTCCTTCCATACTGCCTGCACCTTCAGACAATAGATTTATGTAACTATTTTACAACCAATACGGACAGGAGTTTAGAGAATTACACATTTTTTTATCGACTGTGAAGTCGTTATACAAATCTATCACCTAAAATATGAGCACTGTGGAAAGAACTTGATACTTCCAAAGCAGCCTTTATAAAAGCTTTATTGGATTTTAATTTGTATCATGGGCTATAAATTGTGCAAGCAGCAGTGCTTGTACCGTGTCCCTGACGTGGCGTACATTGGGCTGCCCTTGAACCAGTGACAGTGACAAAGATGCTCTTTACAATCAAGTAACTAATTCCATGCGAGATCTCCTTCAAACACTTTATTATGGTTGTATTAAGCCATCCACAGGCAATTGCTTTCGGCGTGGAGAGGGTAGACGGGCTCTATTAGGGATGGTTAGATTGCAGATCTCACAAAATATTTTTTGAGGGTTGACACCTTGCCTGCCTGTGGTTAAAAATGTCCTGTCTCTAGAGCTAAGACAGGGCTCCCAACACATGTCTTAGTGCGGTCCTTCAATCCTCTCGCTTTAACTGGCACAGATATATGGCACTGAAAAATTCCTGCATGCTTTGGCTACTTGTTATCTGTTAAATTCATTCCAGCAAAGCGTTTAAGCTAAGGCTTAATTCTGTCCCTCTTTATCAGCATACCTGTGGCCAGACGATTGCTTTTAATATTAACGATAGGCACAAAAAGAGGGATTTTCAATAAGCTCAATTAGAAATCCATCTACATGCCATTTAGGTGTCTAAATGTTTTTTAAATATCTGTCTCAGAGCAGTACTTCAATGCCACGGGTGGTCAGTGGGGTTTAAGGAAATTGTAAAGGGCTCTGCTCAGTATGCCGATGGATGGTGCATGTGGTTGCTTCATGGAGGCTCTGCCTTTGAGGCCTACGTGCAGACAGATAACTTGTTTTTCCAAAATATTCTCACTGGCTGCCCTGGGCAGGACTCAGTGGAGTCAAATCAGTATATAGGTACTTGCAGGACTAGGTATCTTGAAGACAAGCAAATATATATCTTACATTAAACATCCACATGGAGATTTCAGAGTGATCATTTCCAGTAACACTTTGCCACGCTCCATGAATCGCTTGTGCATGCTGCCAGGGATCTGGTGAGGGAATAGCACGCACCAAAAGGCATCTTCCTTTTCATGTGTATGATCCAGCTTTTCCCATCGTCACTGGTGCTGGACTCCCATAGATAATGTCATTTAGGGACCAAGAACTGTTGCCCTGCAGCAGACATGGTACAGCAAATCCATTTGCCCTGGGTTGTTTTTTTTTGCTTTGGTTTTTTTTTTTTGTTTTTTGTTTTGTTTTGTTTTGGTTTTTTTTGTTTCTTTGTTTGTTTGTTTTTCCCTAAAACTGCTCTCAGGACAAAAAAACTTCAGAATTGAAAGTGTAAATGTACCCCTGTTGGAAAAAATACAGTAATATGCCCATGGGAAATGTCTTGCTGATTCCAGTTATTTAGTAGTTGAAGCCTTAAAGACTTCAATGTAGGTGAAAATGAGTCAATCTTTATACACAGAACAAGAAATAGCTGTAGGGTTTCTTCAGACAACTCAGCTGTAGAGCTCACTCAGGTCTGAGTAGATCCAGGAATAGGTGTCCCTTGAGTGGCATCACTTGGGGGATCATGAAGGCGACAGGTTTTGAAAATAGGGGATGGTCATGGCCTCCTGAAACCAATAAATAAAACACTATGAGAATATCTGATCCAGACAGATGACCATCGAATGGCAAAAGCCCCACCACCACCCAGCCAACTCTGCCTTGGGGACTGTGGTGGAGGAACGTGAAGTGACACTTCTCTGGGATTTGTTTCCTGGGTGGAGAAGTCGCCATGGGCTAATTACAGTCATTAGAAATAAGGGAAAGCTTCAGAGGGAATGTGCTGTGCCCAGGAACGTTGTTTGATGGCTCATGTCTGGTGCGCTGTAGTTGGCTTTGTGCATCCCCCAGCACCAGTCGCTGCAAACGCAAGAACTGTGATAGAACAAAAAGAATTGGGGCCACATTTGTAATTTTGATCTTTCTAAGACTTTTCTTTAATAAGACCCTTTATAGTTACGAGAATGGATTTTTGTAACCACCTAAACTCAGGCTGAAAGAGCCGTGAGATACAAACTTGTAGCAATTTCGGTTTGCCCTGTGATTAATGATTTTAGATGGTTTATTCTGCAAGAGGCGGTTTGATTTTGGAACTTCTCCAGCCACTTCTGGTCCTGATATGGATCCTAGCACACGGTGCTGCAAGGGATACACCCCATGCTTCAAAGGCCCTGATTTCCCCAAGCAGAGGAAAGTGATAAATGACTTTCCCTGGGAAGAAAACGTAAAGAAAAAGAGCAAATAAATCCTGGATGTTCCTTGAAAGGAATATACAGGATGCCCAGTTGTGCCTCTGGAATCATGGAAGGGCACAGTATTGTCTACTTGTGAAGCAAAAGCAGGAATGAAAAAGAAAATGTTGCCATCCAAAACATGAAAAGGAATTGGAAATTGCACCCATTTTAATGAGAAGATATTACTTGTAGAGATGGATAAGGAAAGTTTTCATCAGTGGGAAAAAATCCTGCACTGGGATAGCGAAAGATAATAAGAATTTTCTATCAAGTGTCCTGGGAATATATCCTGGGCTCGGCAAAGGTGACCAGGGGATTGTTAATATGATGGTGACCGTGAGGACCTTCCAGTAATTGCCTTTGTGCTGCATTTTGAAAGAACCAGGGTGATTTCTTGAATCGTGTGAGGATGTCAGGGAAATTTCCACCTTGTTAGCAGTCACAGAGGATACTAAACACCAGCGAGCGGGGGTGAACGTGTCTAAATCGACACAGCTGGGCTATTTGACCAGGGCAGGAGAGCTGGTCTGGTGGCCAGCTGTATGACCGTCCCAGGAGGAGACGGGGAGCGGTGGGTGAAGGCAGGGTAGGCAGGAAGCTGCGGGTGAGCATTGGTTGGGCTGCCTGACAATTTCTGGGGGAAAGAATGGAAAAAGGTGACATCAGATGTGATAGATAAAGAATTAAAGCACAGGAGTGTAATTAATGCCAGTCAAAATGGTTTTATGGAAAATAGATCTTGTCAAAGAAGCGTGATTTCATTCTTTGATGAGATAACACATTTGGTTGATAAAAGTGACTGTGTTGAGGTAATAGACTTCTCTAAAGTGGTTAGTGCAGCGCGGGCTGACACTCTGATTAACATTTATCGTGGCAAGCTATCAATAACGAGCACATTAAATGGATGGAGGGCTGGCTCACTGACGGGTCTCCAAGAGGGGCTGTCAGGAGGAAATCAGCAGCAAATGGTGATATTTCCAGTGAGATTCCTCCACCAAAATCAGTGCTGCAGGCACCTGTGCGTGGCATAAGGGCTGGCACGATGGTTTTTGACCGCATCCCCATCACTGCCCCACAAACACCAGTTTCCGTAGATTTATATTATTCATGTAATGTAATTACCAAGTGACTGGAAGGAGGGAGAGCATCCCAATTTTACCGGCTTCCTCAACACCTGAAAGATGACTGGCCAGGGGATTTTATTCAGGTTTTGCGTTTCAGGCGCAAAAATGAGAGCAGAGCTCGGAAGGGATATTTAATTGGTAACTTTTTTTAAGCACCTACTTCTTGGCATCCTTCATGGGCGATGTTCTGTAACTCTCCCGAAGACTGAACTGATGAAAGAAACTGGAGCAAGAGTATATCAAGGACAAAGCCAGAATCCAGATTTTAATGAAGCAAACATAACCTTTTACTGAGGCAAGCTCACCCTGCGTTTGTCACAAACCTGATTAAAGCCTGTAGAGCTATTCAGTGCCATGTTTAATTATATCTGAGCCCGCCAGCCCCCTCGGAGTTAGAGGATTTTCAGGATTTCTAATAAAACTTCCCACTCCTTCTTAGATTTTTGTAGGCTTGTAAGTTATTTATAATGAAATACGCTTCAGGCTGAAGCTTGCTGATGCAAAACACTAAGACAGTTGGTGTCCACCTGGGAGTGAATCATTTTGGGGGGTGTCTGAACAAAACCCCCCAGCTCTTTCTGTTTTCCTTGATCTTTTTAGTGTGGAAGACACATGGGATAATTTTCTTATTTGTAAAACTTTTCCAACCACCTTTCTGCTACCTGACCCTGAAATGCAGAGAACATCAGAGAAGTCGAGAGGTTCACACCTGGGAAGCCACACCGAGGGCAAAAGCTCTTTTTGGTGTGAGAAACAGGGTTGGGGTATAAATGCTTCGTGTCTTTTCAGGTGTCAACATTTGTAAAAAATCAGGGACACCGCCCCTGCTCCCAGCCAGGGAACCTTTTCAAGCCTTTCCCTGGCTTGCGCTTGGGCTGTGGAAGAGGAGAGGGGCAGGCCGGAGAAGGCACAGATTTTAGGAGGAGGCAGGAGGAATCGTAACAAGACTATTTAAAAAATTGCTTATATGGCTTTTCACACTTCTGAGCCAAAGTTGAAGGATCGGGACCTTAATTCCACCCTCTTCAAGTTTATTGGATTAACATCAAGACAGCAGCCACTTTTTAATTAAAAAGGCCTTGTGCATTTTTGCTTTAGCATTATTTATTTGTTAAATGAGTTTGCTGTGATTAACACGCGCACGGGGAGAGGGGCAAAGCACTCTCTTTACTCTTGGATCCGATAAATCTTCTGCAAAAATACATTGATTGCCTCTGTCGCCAAATTGCAGACCCTGGTTATTGCAGTGAGAATGGGTGTAATTGTGCACGTTAAGCATTGTCTCCTTGCTCGCTCAGCAGAATTGGCCACAATATAGCTGCTCCAGGTCCTTCCTCTCTTAACACACGGATTGTATTATGGATGTGTGGAGTTATAAACATTTTGCCCCCGAATCCCTGCAAAAGTTATCAGAGCAAACCATTAAAAATAGAGAAGTTTGGTTTTTCTCTTGTTGCTGTGCTCCATTCACAATAGCACGTAGTAATGATGATGATGATACTAGTAATATTAATAATAATAGTAATAATTATTTGAGGGAAAGAGGTAAATTTTTCCTACCTAGTGAGGTGCTGAAAGCATCAAATGCCCCGTTCCTGTGCCAGGACCAAGACGCGGGAGGCTGCAACTGGGAAGAGACAAATCTTGTCCCAAATTTTTCAGAAGAGGAGGAATTTCTCTCACATAAGTACAGAAGGCTGTAAAAGAGTTGGTGAGAATTTGAAGAGATGTTAAGGGTAATTTGTTAATGCAAGGAAGCAGGGAAATAAATCCTAGAAGTTCTGCTAAGGGCTGAGCAGCGCTCCAATACCTGCTTTTATCCAAAACACTTTGCTTTGTGCTGTAGGATTTTTCATTCACCAATAGTTCAGAGGGGGAAAAAAAGAAGCAGCCTTTAGCATATTTTTTTTACAGCTGTAAGCACAGAAGTGAAAAGGATCAAAAGAAATAATTTATCATCTCCCTGCATGCTTACAAAAATACATGCACTTTCAAGTCGCAGAGACTTTTCCCAAGTTTCCCTGCATCACAGACTATTTATAAAGGCTCAGTGCTACTTACGTTCTGTGGAGGTTTGAATTTTTCACTTCAACAGCAGCTTCTATC